>NC_042306.1:11087305-11412305 GCF_901000725.2 Takifugu rubripes
TTTGACGCGCTTTCTATGTAGCTGTTACAGCTAAAAAAGAAGGAAAAACACCAGACGTAGAAGTGAAATGTGTGTTCCAATTTTCTCTTTAGTATCTGCATCTCGGGCCGGTAGGAAGGTTTTTTAACACTGGTAAAACTGACAGTTCATGTAGATGTTTGAGCATAATCAGTTCCTCTTTTAGCGAGTGTACCCGCGACCTTTTGCTAAGGTTCTTTCCCCGTGTGGGTATGAATCACTTGCTGCTGCACTCCGAGTCTGTCACTTGGCTAATTACAAAAGAGCAGATTTCTCATCGACACGATGAGGAACAGCGGCGGGAGATGAACTTGAACACGTCGCCGGAGGTAACGCGGCACTGAGGAAGTGCACTCGCAGTTCAAGTGTTTGAAATGCAGAGTGCTGACTGGCTCATGTTTGGTTTTATTGAGCAGACCTTTGTGTGTGTTTTAGCGCGTGAAAGCGCTGCGCCGTAACCATGGCAAGTTCTAACTCAGTTCTAACTTTCCAAAGGATTCTGACCCGGACGGATCCAGAATAAATACTTGATTTGGGGTTTTTTATGTTTAACAAACTGTTTGACTTAGACAGAATCACAGCGACACGTTAGCTATATTTTATTAAGGTTTTCTCTTTTGTTTGCATGAACTTCACAGGCATTGTTTTGCATTTTCCTTTCGATACTTATTACTTCCTTCTGGTACTTTTTTGTTGTTGTTATGGTGACATACAAACACCGGTGAATGTGGAGGGGACAGTTTTGGTGATTACTATTATTTAGCCGTTTTCTCACACTGAAGGATGCAGATGATTTCAAAAGAGGCTGTGAGACGTGGCGCCATTGTGCACGTTATGCTGAAGAATCAAACTGTCGAGGCCTTAAAGGCGATGTATAACTATCAATTATGCATTTCAACAATACAAGTCTGCATTCAAATCTGACAGCGACCGGAAAGAGTTGGAGAAGAAATTTAAAGTAAGCGACGATTTGCCGAGGAGGAAATAACAAGGTCAACAGAAAAGAATGCATTTAGTTCAGACGGATGAGAGTCAGCTCATAGCCACACAATTTAGCATTTGAAGCAAAATAACAGCAGAAGGTGATGTGTTGTGTACCTCAGGGCTCCAAGCTGGGACCACTGCCCATCATACTGCACATCCAAGCATTTCATAAAGTAAAATCTGCATGAATATTATAAGAAAATACCGTATCTCACGGGTTAGTTAAACTTATTACGACATAGATCAAAAACGATTTGTTTATCTTCGTCCTCGGGAATGTCGGGAGTTAATTATATCGGAGGATTATTTTCCCTCCAACTTGATCTCTTTAATTAACTTCAGCCTCACTGTTACATTTTATGTAGCGTTGCCTCCCCTCCCCAGTGAGCTGGAACGTTACAACAAAATATGTTAATATGCTGCTGCGGTCTGTGTGGGGTTCCCGCACGAGTGCACGTTATAGAATGAGAGATAGGACTGTTCTTATGTAAACACAGCCAAAGCGGCTTTGCTGGTGGAGGTATCTAAAGGCGACAAGCAACTGAAGAGGGCAATGAGGGCCAGAATGTTCTGGGTCTGCCTTTTAGCCGTAACCATGTTCCCAACAACATCCCTGTAAACACAAACCTCAGCCTTAAAAAGGCTTCCAACCTAAATTAGGCTCCAAAAAGTGGAGTTACCAGAGTTAGCAAGCTGCCCTATTTTCTTGTACATGCAAACCCTGAATATTTTCTTAGCTGAATTCCTAATGCGGGGTGGTGCGAGGCGCTGGCGATGACATGAAAACTCTCCCTGGAATCGTCTGTCCCCTGTGCAGATCTGTGACAAGGAGTGGCACTATTACGTGATCAATGTGGAGTTTCCTGCAGTCACACTCTTCGTGGACGGCGTGACCTATGAGCCCTATCTGGTGACGGACGACTGGCCAATTCACACCTCCAAGATTGATACGCAGCTCACTGTGGGTGCCTGCTGGCAAGGTCAGTGTGTGTGTGTGTGTGTGTGTGTGTGTGTGTGTCTAAATATAGGCTGTTAGCTCATGATATGATGCATCAGATTTGTTTTTGAGCTGTATTATCCAGCGTTTCCAATAACACAAAAGCTAAAATGCTTTACATGATCTGCTCCTGTGTGTATATTATGTATAAGTCAAGGCTTTTTTAGGTCAATAATGGAGAATATGTGGCCACGAAAACAGCTCTCCCTTGAAAAAAGAGCCACACTACAGTCATCCCTGACCGAGGAGGGATGGACGTGCCATTGCTGCTGCACAGGAGGAACCGGTTGAACACTTTTAGAAGCATTTGCATCACAAATGATATGTTAATGGGTGCAGGAGCAGCTTGAGGCTTTGACACTGGCACCGGATGATCTCCACCGTGGTAACCTGAACAAGGAGGTGCCACCTTCTCCTTGCATGGCTAAAAAAGAAAAAAATCCTTCTAAAATATGGAACGAAGAGAGAAAAATGAGCCTTATTTGTAAGATAAATGGAGAGTTTGTTTTTGAAATGGAGGAGCACTGTTTTATGCAGTACCAAACGAGAACGTCTGCATTATTTATAAGTCCACAGACTGAGTTGTGATCATATGAGAACGAATCTGTTTATGGCTTGAAAAATGATACACTTTCAGTAGGGAAGACGCGTGCTTCATCTGACTCATTCTCATAATGCTCATAAGCATCATTTCTGTTTCATTTGGCAGCTAAATTTCTTTTCATCTCGTGGCACATTGCCATGTTTTTGTCATCACCCCCTCTGCCTCTTTCCATGAATCTCTGAGAGAAAGCCCCCAAGGAAGGATTAGGCCTGGTGAATGGAGGGCGACTCCACCAGCTATTACATCCCAATGAAGCCGCTTTAAGCTTCACTAAGCCGCAACTGATAACTTTGCAGGTCATTAGTAAGCAAGATTGCTTCAGCTTCTCATCTCCGCAGCCCACCCCCTTTTTCACCCACAATCAACAAGAGGGCGATGAGACGCGTGGAAGGGGAGGCGGTCAGAGACCGCGTTGTTTTACCCTCGTAATCAGCCTGACACACACGATCCGGATGGCTCTAATCGGGCTAAGGCGAGAAAGGGTAAAGCATGGACGCCACGGGAGCGGGCTGAGTGGGCGTCGCTGGTCCTCAGCTTGGAAGAAGAGAGGAGCGTCGTCATTGTGCAGGCTGATAGTTTATTAGGACATCACAGACCGTGTGGAAAGTCTCCATGATGAAGACATTTATCGTTACGATGCACCGCTGTGCTAATTATCAATAGGAGCGTGTTTATGATTCCAGTGTAATGCCAAAACCATCAAGTATCAGCAATTAGTAACCCACTTAATACGGCGGCTCCATTTCATGTAGAGAATTGTGTAAAAGCTCAACAATAAACTCTGCACGTTGTGTTTCTACATCACGGCAGCACAGTCTGGTCTGGCTGGGCTCCAGATGTGATGTTCTCCATTAAGCATGTGGAGAGTGCCTGGAGGTGTGACCTTTTGAGGCGTCACCTGTGAGGAATCAGAAATGATTCGTAGGCTGGGTGTAACACCTGTTTGCTGTCAGGTTTGTTGCATAAATAATCCTGCTAGGGGAAAAGGAACCCATGCAATAATGATGAGGGTTTTTTTTTTAATCAAACATGCAGCAGCAGACTTCTGTTCATGTCACATGGACTTCCTGTCTGAGCAGGAGCACCATCTGAGGGCTGTCACCGCCCCGTGAAGACGCTGAAGGCTGTCAGTTGATCCAGGTCGCCTCAAAAAACAAAATTTTTTATTCCGTAAAATTATTCCAGGCTTTCCTCTCTCCTTTTGAAGTGTTTGTTATTCCCCTATTCATTCGCCACAGTGTTAATGGAGTTTTAGGGTGGAAAAGAGAACAACTGATGTCACCATTGACTGAAAGTACCCGCCAGCTTATCACGGGCTGGAAATGGACCTGTTCTTCTTGGTGTTTGTTTGCCTGTTATTTTTTTTCCTGCCGCCGCTCTCGTACGTCACCCACCCTGCGATTCTGCTCTCTGATCAGGTGGCGAGGTCACGCCCCCGAGGTTCACGCAGTATTTCCGCGGCAGCCTCTCCGGTCTGACAATCCGTCCCGGCCGAATCGAGACCCAGAAGGTCATCTCCTGCTTGCAAGCCTGCAAAGAAGGTCTTGATATTAACTCCCTGGAAAGCCTGGCGAAGGACATAAAGGTAGGGCCGCTTTAGAAACAGACAGTTTCATGGTTGACATTAATAACCGGGTTTATCTGCGCCTCCAGTTCCATTTTAATCCAGCCCAGTCTGTTCTGGTGGTGGAAGGAGAAGATGTGGACAGCGTCAACACGGCTATGACCAAGGTCTCCTACATCAACTCTCGCCAGTTTCCAACACCGGGCCTGCGCCGGCTACGCATCACCACATCAGTACAGTAGGTTCACTACAAGCCGTCACAGAGCACATCTCTCACATCTGAGGAAATTCCCTTTGTTCTTTCATCACATCAAAGCATTCTTTGCTAGTGTCTGCATGTGAGGCTAAACTAAAGTTACACAACCAGAGGGGGGAGATTAGAACAGATAAAGGTAATTTTGTTAGACATGTGTGTTCGCGTTTGTTTTTCAAGCGCAGATTGAATCAACGGCGTAAAAACCTGTTAGTCTGAGCCATTAAACAGGCCAGCAGATGTCTGAAGTGCTTCGACCTCCAGGTGTAAATGGGTTTGAGTCACCCTTAATTTGCAAAAATAGCTGCACAAATAGTGATTATTCGTATAAATCTCATTACAAGATAGATTTTTTGGTTTGCTGCTGCAGTATGATAGCAACTCTGTTTGTCCTGAAATAAGTACATTTTATAACCCTGTTACATTTTTAATCCTTCCTTGTTCCCCCTCCAGATGTTGTTGCGACCCGCATCACCCTGAATGTGACATTTATTGAATCTCTTTCACTTATAAAATATTGATACTCCTCCTCCTGCGACCGTGAGCATGAATGTGTGTTTAGCTGCAGGCAGCGTCTGTGCAACGATGCGCCCGTCCTTGCGTCTCCTCCGTCTCCACACCTGACCAGTACGGGCACGTTGGTCCAGCGGGATGAACGAGCGGGCCTCCCTCTGTCTCCAGAGCTCCACCTTTGCATGACCGATGCATATTGATCACACATTGTTTACTGAAGTCTGGCTCTTTAGCACTTACAGAATCCATAGAAGAAGAATCTAAAACACTCTGGCCTCTTTGGTACTAGTTATTTTCAGTTTAATTTATTTATTTAGTTAAAACAAGCTCCCCCCCCCCCCCGGCAAGCTGTTTTAATATGTGTTAATATCAGAATAGAATTAAGAATGCAGGTTTTGCAGTTTTTAAAGGTAAATTAGAAGCTAGTGGTTTTATCATTATTGTCTCTTTGTTGGGCATCGATGATGTAATGAGAGGTTGTTTTGGTGTCTTCTGTGTTTATTATTTCATGAGCACCAGGACACCCGGGTGGGAAAGTCCAGACAAATCAGCACTGGTGCGTTAACGTTGGCCCTTTTGTGTGCGCCAGGTGCTTTGGCGAGGACTCGTGCCTCTCCATCCCAGACATGAAAGCGGTGGTGATGGTGCTGCAACCCAGCGAACCCAGAATCACCATCACGGGCTCGAACCGACTGGTCAGGCCAGCTGGGGACCTGCGGGCTCCGCTGGGGGTGGCGCCCTTCAAAGAGCTTCACATCACCAGCACAATAATGAAGGGGGACAGCTTCAGCGGACGTGAGTGCTTTCCTGCCACAGTAACCCCGTAAATAAGCTGCTAAAGGTGTTAATCAACTCCTGCTGAGCCACAGGCGACTCACTTGTTTTGTCATGTGTTGCCCGTCGCCAGATCAAAGAGCGGGCATCATGGAGACGATGCACAACCTGGATTACTGCGACGTGCTGGTCATTGGGGAAGAGCTGAACCCTAGGAAAGAGAGCCTGGAGCTTCGTCACAGCGCTTTGCTGGGAAAACACCTGGACGCCACCAACTCCACCTCTGGAATATCGATATACGGTGGGGGAGGTCACATTCTAAATCTCAATTATTTAATTTATGTTACATGTCAGACTGTGAGACGTGTTTCCTCCAGGCGTGGACTCCATTTCCCACTATGAGCAGGCTCTGAGGCAGGTGCGTTACAGGAACTGGCGACCTGCGAGCCTGAGCGAGAGAAGGTTCCGACTCACCTGCTCCGAGCTCAATGGACGCTACACCAGCAACGAGTTCAACATCGAGGTTAGGCTAGCCTTGCTGGCTCCCGATCTTAGCTTGGTTTTTTTTTTACTTCATCTGTCTTTTTTGGTTCTGCAGGTCAGCCTTCTTCACCAATCGGCGCCCGTCGAACACGTCAATCACATGGCTGCAAACCCTCAGTACATGAGGCCCGTCCATCACCCACTCATGATACACACCTTCAATTCACACATGTCAGGTACGTCAAATGCATCCAAATGCCACGAGACTGTCTCCAGTTCCTGTAATTTACATGACAAGTACCACAAAGTTGGACGTTTTTAATAGCCGTTTTTCATTTAAACAGGTGGTAAACCTGTTTAAATGATTATAAATTGAGTGACATCATCTAATTTCTGTGTCCTCCAGAAGCAGCTCCACCAGCTGCCACTGTTGTCATTGTGGTTTGCATCGCCGCCCTGGTGGTTATAGTGGTGATTGGAGTTTACAGGATCCATGCCACACATCAAGAGGAGACCAGAGATGACGATGATGAGGCCAAAGAACCAGAGGAAGACTGGGACAACTCTGCACTCAGCATCACTGTCAATCCCATGGAGGTTTGTGTTTTACTATGGAGATACCGAAAGATCAGAGCGGAGGGTAGAAGGTTTGATTGCCTATGTGACCTGGCTCAATGATGTGAAATGACCTGCAATGTTGTTATTTTGCAGAATTTGAAAGGACTTCAGGCTCTTAGTAAGGTGGTAAAAGAAGGACGCACAGAGGAGGAAGAAGAAGACGAGGAACAGGTGGGAGGAATGTCAAGTGCTGAGTCAGATTACAGCGATGATGAGGTGGAAGAAGAGGATCGGATGGAGGTGAAAGAGAGAAATCGTGAAGGAAAACTAGAGTGGGACAGTTCTTCCATGAAATACTGATGGGTAACCTGCAGATATTGTACAATGTCACCCTGTAATTCTTCTCTCTCTCTCTGTCTCTCTCTCACTCTCTCTCTCTCTCTCATATACACACACACCCACCTACACACACCCACCCACCCACCCACCCAAACACACACACACACACACACACACACACACACACACACACACACACACACACACACACACACACACACACACAAATGGCGAAACTACTGAAAAGTCAACAGAAAAATACTCATTTTCATTTTTTGTGAAACACTTCCCTCTACTGGACAAGTGCGGAACTACAAATTCTGCTGCCATTCAAGAAAGATGGAAACCGTGTAAAAACGATTCACATTCAATTGAGACTAATAATAAATGGAGTTAAAATCATGCAAGCACAGTCCTCTTACTGTATGCGCACAATCAACTGTCACTTTTTTCAAGATTTTCTTTTGAATCAACTAATAACTACAGTAGTTTCTGACTCAAAAGTAATGTGTTTTTTTGGTTTGTTGGTTTGCTTTAACCGCATGATTTCCCATGTGCGGTCACACACGCTCACAGATTAATTTCTCTGACAGTTTTTCTGCAATATTATGAACCCCCCGTAGGTCTTAGCAGGGAGACGTGCTCATACATATACAATGCAAATGTGTCTGTTCTCTGTTTTCCATCTAAAGCCTGCCTGTGTAGTCCTGTGTTTCTCAGAATAATTCGCACCGCTGTGCTCCTGTGGCCTGGACAGTGTAGAGAAACCTCATATTATGTCAGCTACATTTATATGGTAGAGTTTAAGCCTGTTTTACTGTTTTCAAAACCTTCCATTTCCTGACAAATTCGTGCAATGTTCAATAACAGATTTAGAGTGCTCTATGCAACGGTGGCCCCAGGGCCAAGGACCAGGAACAGGATTAACCCAGTAGTTCTGCATGAATCATTACAGTCCACCATCTCCTGACTTCTGTGCCTAGAATGGATTTACTGCTCAAAACTGTGTCTCCTCTGTTTCCCACACTGCGTTTCTCCCATGGAGCTCATCTGTGTGTTTCCAAATTTTGAAATGTGTTTTGTACTGGTGATTTAAGGAATTAAGACTTTATTTTCTCTCATATTGGAATCTGGGTTGTGGGTTTTATTTCCTGATCTAGAGTCAGTGGGAAATTGAGCAAAAATCAAACATTTGTGGACTTATTTTCCCCTATTGCACACATGCCGTCGCCTGGACAAGCCACCAACCGAAGCTTTGCTGTTATCTGAGGGCAAAATACAAATCAGATTAAAAACATACCTTGTAAGATAAATCAAGTCAGCACAACTCGACCTTGTTCATTCTTCCCGTTGTCATAGTTACCTGCTGTACTTTAACCACATTAAGGTGATGTCAGATGAACTCCAAACGTGTTTTATGTCACCGTGTGTGCTCCGAGAACAGGAGAACATCAGTAACATTTCTTCAGCCTTGAAGCTCCTGTGATTGTGATCACCCCCCCCCCCCCCCCCATCATCATCACACTATTCATCTGATATATCAGATATTCTTTTACAAATAAATGCAAACTCTATAAAAATGTTCAAGATGGTTATTTTATATGTTCCTTTTTTTTTTCCTTTTTGTAAATAAAGGTTGGGATTCCTCTCTCCCTAGTGGTTGTCCCTCTACTTTCTGTATATCGACCAATAAAAACTGTTTTAGAATGTACGTGGCTCTCTTTGTTTGTCCCCAACTATCCAACTTTGTGTCCACTGATACTGATACTTTACAATGATGATTGACGCTACCGACCCCTGATGGTCAGTTATGGTACTACGATTATACGACCTAATAAATGGTAGATAATAAATTAAGCGGCATTCTTCACTCCCATTTCATAATATCAAAACTTACACATCCACAAATTGTTATGCATTTGCATATAATAAAATGGTTTTTGTAACATGTGGGACACAATTAGCCAAACATTTTCAGAAAAAAAAAAAAGAAAAAAGCCCAGCCTCTGGTTTCCTGAAGCCATGCTGGCTGCTCATTTATTGCAGTTCCCTGTGGGTGAGATTATACAAACAGCTAATTATTGGCTATTAGATATTTTCACATGTTCAATAACAGACTAATGGACTCATGCTAATGAAAGCTGCACGTTTTCCTCGCATTCATCTCCCACTTGTCTTTAATCCTCTGGACGCAGGTCAGCGTTTCACAAGTGTAATTGGGTAATTGATTTAAAACTGATTAACTTAGAACCATGCATGGTGCGCTTGCATCCTCCCCTCATTTCCAGTTGACCTCATTCTGATTATTCACACTCTGGATCAACAGGATCCATGTTTAGACGTTGCAATTTCACCACTACTACACCACGACTTAACGCTACAATTAGCTTCTTTCTTCAGAATGGCTGATGGCGACGTATTTTAGATCAGCGCTGTCGTCTCGTTAATATCTGTAAAAGCCTGCAGTTTGCTGTCCCCTTGCAGACGCACCGTTTCCCCGCAGGAGACAAATGTGCAATAAAGCCTTTTGACACCTCAGCTTCATTTCTAAACCCCGAGGGATGCAGCTTCTGTTGCATGTTTCTGCTGCGGGTCAGGCTACATTTGAAAATGAACACACACACACCACCTCTGAAAACACCTCTCAACCACTCAAAGCATTAGAAACACACAGATTCGTATCCAAATGTACTTTATTCACATCTGTCGACATGCCGAATGCACCTTCTGTCCATACATTCTACTACTCTCTTAATGCTTAACAATAAGAACAACAATAATAATTAAAAAGCAGCACTGAAGAAAACGTGATTTCTCTCCTTTCATTGCCAGCATCTTTGCATAAACATTTACCTGAATGTAACCCAAAACAGTAAAAAACAAACACATCAGTGTGATAAATAATAATAACGATCACCATCATCCCATCATCAGACTTCACACTCACAATAATAATAATAATAATAATAATAATAATAATAATAATATAGGGTAAAACGTTTTTAAAAAAAGACTCAAGCTTCTTTAAGAGACAATGATTAGTCCAGTCGTGTGTGGGTGTGTGTGTGTGTGTGTGTGTGTGTGTGTGTGTGTGTGTGTGTGTGTGTGTGTGTGTGTGTGTGTGTGAGCAGACAGATGCTGTTTGTGTACCAGTAAGCTACAGCAGGATGCTACAACAGCAGGCGAGGCTCTCCCTCCCACCCAGGCTGCGACCTCCACTCCCCCCAAACACACACACACACACACACACACACACATACACATTCCCAAACGCTGCGGCTTCAATACGAAATACTTTGGTCATCGATGACATCATAACGCAAGACAGCGTCCTGTGAGGAATGGTTCCGGGTGCAGCGCGACGCTGTTCTAAACAGCTCTGACCCACTTGCTTCTCTTAACTTTTCCGCTTTTGATGTTTGGATCATAAATAAGGCAGCAGCAGTGCAAACATGCACGCGGAAGGACGCCCGGGTCCGAAAAAACTCATTTTCTCATTCGTCTTCTTGCACTGATTGATGCTACATACGTACGCTGTCCTCACAACTATGCTAATCTTGTTTTTTTTTTTTAAAATTGAAACACAAATCACATCCATTGCCAACTCGCTGACAGCGATGTTTGTTTTTAAAATGTCCATATTTAACTTGGATTAGGATTAGTGACTGCAGGTTATCAATGTAACAAATCTACAACTGATCATTTACACAAACTAAAGACTGTTTCCTTTCACAGATCAAGGAAGGAGGATAAATCTGGGCACATTTCATTCGGATTAACCGCCTGGGCAATGAAGTCTGCTATAACTAACTAACCTAAAGTTTGACTGTCATCATGTCAAAAGAGAGCCATGAGATCTGCATAATTTAGCTTTTCCACGCACGTTGCATAAACCTTGCAGTTGAGTTTTGCACGGATTTTACGGTCGGCCCCGTGTCATTCAGACCATTTAAACGAGGGAAAAAAATATTAGCGCTAAAATCCTTCAGGACATTTAGACTCTGCAGCCTCCAACATGTGCTAGTGAGTCCATGAATACACACTGTGGTATCCAGCAGCAATGATACTGTCGCTAACTTTGTCAAAAAGGCCTCCAGGAACTAGGATTTATGTGCTTTCTGGGCGCAGCTGTTATTGCCGCCACCAGGTGGCAGCAGCCCCACTGTGCTGTCAGAGGACTGGATTCTGGCTGCGGAAGCCATCGTCAATAATTTAGTTGAAGTCAGAAGGGGGAAAAAGAAAAGCAGCTGTAGATCCAAAAGAAGCTGGTGCTGTCCCGGTTCATCTGCCCTCTTCCTCTCCACTTCCAGAGATCCACCGTGTGCAGAGCTTTGGCGTTTGTGGCGAATGTTCTCCGCTTCCCTCCGCTCGGATGTGTCAGGTGTTCTGGTTCTGTCTGCGTGGACGCCTCTGCTGGTGTCAGTCACTGGTACTGGAGGTAATTTTTCAAAGACTGGGGCAGAGGGAGGCTCTCGATCTCCTGAAGCCGATCCCGACCCAACGCCAGGCGGGCCGCGCGGCGACACAGGTCCATTAGAGGAAGAGGTTCCGCTGAGGAGCGAGATCAAAGCACAAAATTAACAAATGCTTCTAAAAGACAGCTGGGGGAAACAAGGGCGGGTGGTGATTAGTTAATGGGTTTAATGTGTTGAATCATGCTCCTCCATCATGTGCATCAGCACCCCAGATGTTGCAATGAAAAGGTTCCGGATCATTTCAAAGCATCAAATGAACATTGGGTCTGCAAAGCCCAGTCAGCTGACAGGGAGAGGCAACTTCAACTCACAGAAATCCCCAAGAAAATAGACATTACAGAGGAGCGTCGAGAACCAGAAGCTTTAAACAACGGCGTGAAATCATCCCGGACTTTCCAGCGGTTTTACGCAGGCAGACAAAACTCCTGTGTTTTCCTAAACACGCTCCGTTAATTGGCCGTGCAGAGAAATTCTGGTTTTCTGCTGACTTGCGATCGGCCTAATGGGCGCGAGCGTGGCAGTGTGGGGTTATGGTGTGTGAAGCGCTCCTTTTTTTCGCTGAGTAGGTCCGCTGCGTGGGGAGCCCCGCTCGTTGTTTGTGCGCGTAATCAGCACGCGAGCGCCCGAGAGAGCGGCTGAAAAAAAACTGGCGTTCACGGGCCGTTGGAGCTCGGCGACGCGGGGACGTCTGATGTCTCCGCCCTGACTTATAGAGCTTTACCTCCATTGTCAGGGGCTGGAACCAAGCTTGTCCCATATAGGTGACATAAAGCAGCTTTAACCCTTTTGTGTTCTCTTGTGTTCACATCCAGCAGAACGCAGCTGCCTCACATTAAGCACCCTCATTCTTCCAGATGTGAACAGTGTTCCATAAACGTAATTAGCTGTGGCTAATGGGCAGAGCTAACTGGACAATTAGTGCAGGAAAACACAGGCTTTCTCAAGCTTTAGTTTTGTTTTGAAGCTGTGCATTTGAAACTGTGGCGCTTTAAGCTGCTACTGTTGATGTTGCTGCTTTCTGTGGCTGATTTATTTATCCGCCCCTTTGAGAGGGTTTCGCTGCTGAGCTAAATATTGTTTTCATTTGTTACGTCAGCCCGCCCCCTTGCAAAATCCAGGAGACAAATGAAGAGGGGTTGTATGAGTTGTGACCCTGGATGTGCTGAAATAGCAGGTAAACACGATGCGATGAAGCAGAGCGGGAATTGTTGCCCAAAGACAAACCACAGAGGCGGCGATATTTTAAAGTCAGAAGCTCACAGCAATCAGAGGCTAATGAAGCCTGGTGACATGTGGCACGCAATTAGAGGAAGCTGAAGGTTGTGAACGGCTCAGGAATGACAACATCTGATGATGCTGCAACTCGTGGGTCTTCGTCATTTGCTGACATCTCAGACTTTTCGCAGCTCCCAGCCACATCTGCACCAACAGCCCACAGTTGAGGCTAAATACAGGAACTACATATAATATAATATATAAGAGCTCCACAATAAACATGGCGTTCGCCCCCTAGTGGTCAGAGCCGGCATAACACACGTCGATATTTCTGCTACACCTTTAATCATTGACATAAATTGGATGAGCTGTTAACTGTCGGGCCCTACTAGTAAATACACCCTTCCTTCCTCATACCCTGCCTGAAAAGTGAAGAAGAACCGCTTGTGTCTGCTTTTCTCCTCTGCTCTTCATCTTTGGTCTCGACACGGTCCCTGTTTCACAGTCTTCTTTTTCTATCGAGGTCTCCGTTTGATCTCCGCTGACACGTTGGATGCGATTGCTGCTGGGTGAAATCTGCACAATCATCTAAGTGTCAGAAACCAGGAGTGTGTTTAGCCTGATAACGAAGTGGCGCTGCGCTTAATCAGTATCCAGAGCACCGCTCAGTCCTTTTATTTATTAATTAGGGTGGATTAAGTGTGAAAACTCAGGTTTTCCATGAAACCATGACAACCTGATGCTCTGCTATGAGCAGGTGTAGGTACATACAGTATGTGCAGAGCTTCAACACACAGCAGCCGACGTGCACACGGAGCAAATACAGGAAATCAGATGAACAAACACTCTGATAATGAGGCATCGCAAGAATCAAATATGCCAATGCTTTGACCTCGGTCAAGGACAGGAAGTCCAGACAGAATCTGATGGAAAGCCTTCAGCTCTGCTCGATGAGCGTCTTCGGTGGGTGAAAAGGCAATTGGTTCAGCATTTCCAGCATTATAGGCACCATAAAGGGAAGTGAATCGAAAGTAGCACCTTCAGGAAGGAACTGCGTGAAATGACAAAAATAAGGCTCCCTAAAATAATAAATAAGGACAAAAAGCTGTTTTCACTGCCCTGAATGCTCAACTGTAAAGCCCATCAAAGCCAGCGACAGAAGCCCGTGTTGCTCTGTCCTGAATTCTTATCCCCAACACAGCTGCGGGTGCCGCCACACTTAAAAACACACCAGAGGGGCATTATTGTGCTGAACTAATGCGACAATGTGGCGACAATCCACAAAGAACCTCATAAAAAACATTCTGCTTTCTATAAAAGCTGCAGCGGGAGGATGACTGATGTTGCAAACACCGAGCAAAGTCGAGCCCACACAGCTTTAGCAGAGGAAGGTGGGGAAAAATCACCTTCCACCGCTCCGTCTTAAACAAACTTGCCGAAATTGTTTGCTCAGTTGCTGCGTGACAGCTTATATCTCGCCGCCGCATTACTGTCACGAAGACCGATGGGCACCGTGAGCAGATCAGGATGCTAAAGTGGAGCTGGCGGTAACACAATCCTGCTTCTTTTTAAAGCCCGGCGCTCTCTTTAGCATCCCGCATTACTGTAAACCCGCCGCTCACAGCCTCCACCAGGATGAGAGGAAAAGAGATAAGAGAAACAGGAGGAGTAGAGATGTGGAGAGGAGGCGGAAGAATAAAAGGGCAAGGGGGGAGGATGAGGAGGAGGAGGAGGACAGCACGGGAGAGAAGAGCAAAGGAGATGAAGCTGGGAAATATAGGCAGAGGTCTTGAAGGTGAAAACAAAGCTGAAAAACTGAAGTGGACAAGCGGTGTCGTCCGTTACTGCTGGGAGGTGACAGGCAGGAAAGAAAATCACACGCGTGGAAATCAATATCCCCGTGGCGCTCTGCTTGTGTGTTTTCTTTTATGATGCAGACACAAGACAGGAAAAGATAAAAACTGACAAGAGATGGTCCTTAAAATAAAGAACAAAGTGCAGTTCCTTCATGGTCCTTCGATTCTAGGCCAATGGAGCTGCAGTATTAGTTGAATTATGAATGAATTAGCATGTTTCTGCCATTTTCTGACCCGGATTCTAAAGAAGCTTCAAAAAATAAGACATTTCTGGAACAAATTCAGTCTGATGAAACTGCTGGTCGTAAATAAGTTTATCAGTTTTAAGCAACAAATTCTTCTCTTCAAAGAATTTTATTTGGGTTTGATTGCAGAACAAAGAGATAAAGTAAGAGTGAGATGAAGCCAAGTACAGGAAAAGGAAATGACAGGAAACTACAGAAACTCACCAAAAGCTCCTTTCTGCTGCTGCGGCACGTGCGAATCTATGCGAGAATGAGGGTGTGGGTGCACGTGCTTGCACATAAATAAGAGCACGAGACCTTGCATGTGCGCACCGGCACGCGCACGTGTGGGCTGTCACCGTCAACTTGACTGAGACGGCTCAGGTTAAAACCCTGGCTGATCCTTTCTCAGGAAGGAATGTGAGCTGTGTGTGTGTGTGTGTGTGTGTGTGTGTGTGTGTGTGTGTGTGTGAGTGACTGAGTGACTGAGTGAGAGAGAGAGAGAGAGAGAGAGAGAAGTTGGAATTCTGCCACCTTAGAATAATGTTTTTCTGCATCATTATCACCAACCTCCGTCTCCTCAATGACACCTCACAGCTGAAAACAGCCCGAGGGTTGAAAACTCCGGTGGCAGAAATACTGGAAATCACAAACTCGAGGACAATTATTTGAGGATTTTTGGATGAAACGCCAGCAAAGCCCAGATTGCATCACGAATGAAAGACTTGGTGATGCAGCACAAAACTTCCACCCAGTTTCAACAGTCAAGACAAACAAAGGGGCAGAGGATAACAGGGAGGGCGTGCACAAACCAGCTCAAATCTGCAGGCGCAGCAAAAAACAAGAGAAGACGGTGATAAAAAAGGGAACGAGCGTCAGTGAAGTCACATGAAAACATGCCAGGGATGAGCTTCACGCGTGAGTTCCTCCATAAAACCATTATGATTCATATAAACATGCAGCACATGTTGACAACTAGGAAATTGACTCTGAATAATGACATTTTCAGCAGTTGTATCAATATTTGATGCACATTTCTAATCAAAAATTACTTATATGGTGTAGGTGGCCCTTTTCTGTTGTGCTGCAGCCCCCCCACCAATGTAAATAAGCATTAAGCTCAATTTACACCGGTTAAACATTGATGCTTTGTTGGGAAAGACGGGAACATCTGTTCGCAGCATTCCCGGACGGCAGAAGACAGTGGGGAATCGTAAAAAGCAGAGTGCTGAGTCTGATTTAAAAACTGGGAGGTGCTTGTTTGTGTTGATATATCTGTTCGGGTGTGGAAACCCCAGAGAGAAGAAGCGCGGGCGTCCCGAGAGACACTGTTCCAGACCCACTTCCTGAGCTTTATGGGCCGTGGAAAAGGTTTTGAGGAGAACTTAATGTAGTTTCTTTATTACTGTTGGTCGGTGTTACACCTGTGGCCACAATGAAGGCTGTCACGATGGGACGAATCAACCAAGAAGAAGGTACTGGTAAGTTAACCTCCAAAACATGTTATTTTTAGGTGATGCATTTTAATGAGGTATCAGGGATAAAATATTCAAAGAAGTTGCGTCCTCTCTTGTGTTTTTAGTATCGCATCCACTCAATATACTGCTGGTTGGCCCCAGGCGGACAGGAAAGAGCTCAACTGGTAACACCCTACTGGGCCGGGAACCAGTGTTTGACACCAGAGGAGGTGGAGCCAGCACGAGTGCCAGCGGCATCGCAGCCGGACGCCATCTGACAGTGGTGGACGCGCAGGGTTGGGGGTTATCCGAGGACATCGTTCCCAAAGAGGACAAAGTGGAACTGCTGAGAGCGTTGTCTCTCTTTGGACTCGCAGGACCTCATGTTGTCCTCTTGGTGATCCCGTTACTGGACTTCACAGAGTCGGAGGGAAGGGCGTTGGAGAGGAGGATGGAGGTCTTGACCTCTATGGTCTGGAGACACACAATGGTGCTATTCACCTGTGGAGACAGCCTGAAGAGGAGAGGGTGCAGCGCCACAGAGCACATCCAATCAGGAGGCCCCGGCTTGCATCGACTGATGGAGAAGTGCCGCTACAGGTACCACGTGTTCAATAACAAGGCTGTCAGCAAGCGGGACAACACAAAGCAGGATATTAAATCGGATTTGATGCAACAGGAAGTGGCAAGGCGGAAAAAAAAACACCGAAGGGTTATGGCCGAAAGACAAGGGAGGGGAGACGGAACAGGAGCAGGTGAGGGAGCTGCTGATTAAAGTGGAGAACATGCTGCAGGAGAACGGAGGATGGTACTTCTCCCTTCACATGTACCAAAGAATGGAGGAGGAGTGGAGCCGCAGAGAACACGAGCTGAGGAGGCGGCTGGCGGCAGAGATGGATGAGAAGCGCGAGAGGAGGAAAGGAACGGCAGCTGAGACAGGGAAGGCAACGGAGCAGAGACAGAAGTCAGAGATGGAAGTGAAAGAGGGAGGATTTAAGACAGAAAAGGAGAGACATATTTGGGACGGAAAAGAGGAGAACGTGAAGTTTGGACTGAGCAGCGAGGAGGAAGAAGGCGACAGCAGAGGGGAGAGCAATGAAATGAAAACCAGCCATGCAGCCCCACGTTGGCTTAATACAAGTCAAGGTTTACCATTTAATCCAATCAGAAAAGTGGCCTAGGGCAACAACTGGTTTCAGCCCAGTCAAACCTGACTCCACCTGTGAGATCCGCAGGTGTGTGACGACACTTTTCTGCAGCAGAAAAACACCTTCAGTTGACCTTTGAATAGAGCAGATCCTCACAGAGCCACAGCAAACAGAACTCTATATGAAAACGCCAACGAGGATACATCTCCTCTTCGTATTAAAGTCAACAAGAGACAATTATTCACGCGCTGCTGTCGCAGCACGCGGGCAGAACTGGCAGACGCCACCGTTTCATCGCACGTGGACTAACTGCAGACTGGCAGCAGGGGACCGGCGTCCCTCCTTGGCTGCAGCAGACGGTTAATCCTCATCTCTGGCTCAGGCACAACACCACGCGAGGTCAGCTATGCTGAAGCCCAGGAGGTCAAAGAGCCACAGAAAAGGCCGAAACCACCTCGATCGGCATCTTTCCATTGCTCAAATTGCAAAGGAATGAAAAGGACAAGGTGTCCCCCTTCAATTAACTCCCTTAAAAACATAATGTTGTTCTGTGTTTGCATTTCTCAGAGGTCTGAAGTGAGAATTTAGTTCAGCTTCATTTTAATTTCTGACGCTTCTGAATTCTGCCAACTCAGTAAATCTAATGTGATTTTTTTTTTTATAGAAGTTTTCCTTGATTATCACTGGAGCTGGAGAATCTTGTCCCTTCCTGACCTTTGCTGTCATCCTGTCTCTACTAAACAAATCAACTGGAATTTAACTTTATATGCACAGTATAAACATTGCGCCTGTTATGCAACAGCAAAACAAGCTTATTATGGCTACAAAGTTGCGCAATATTCACATTGATTAATTTTTATCATAAGGCTGAGGTAACAATAAAGATCACTGTCTGGATTTTTTTTTTTCCTACAAAGTCAGAAGTGAGACATAAAGTCAAATACTGGGGAAGAACAGCCTTTCCTAAACACAGACGGGTACCATCGAGGTTAAAAGACTGAGCTCAGAGTTTCTGGTCGACAGACATGCCTGTCTGCTGGGAGCCGCAGTAGGAAGCCCGTCAGCACCACTTTCCGACTGAAAGCCCACAGCGGAGGAGCCAGTGGTCTGAACAGAATCCAATAAAGCTTCACTCGTTCTACCATCATTCTCGCATTTTAGGTAGCTGACAGTGCACATTCCTCAGTCTGCTGCATATCTGCACACCATCTACAGCGAGCAACTAACAGCTTAAAGAGACATTTTAATTAGACGGCAACAGGCTGGAAATAACAAAAAAGACTTAATTATGCTGTCGTATCATTACGCTTGTTGATTAAATTCAACAGGAGTTCATTTGGAATTACTCTGAGCATCCAAGAAACACAAAAACCTGACGCACAGCGACAAAATGTATCCACAATGTTGACCTGAGGGGTGAATTTGGATCATTTGTCCCACAGAGCAAAGGGTAACAGATCCACTTTGCAGTGTGTCACAGTGACTGAGGGTCAAACATGGCTAAAGAGGGCCCAGTTGGGGGTGAAAGACAAAAGGGCAGAACACACGAGGAGGAATGTGACGTTTACACGAAAGTGCGCACAGCAGGAGGCAAGGGGGGCAAGAGAGGGCTCGATTTTAGCGGGTGAAATTAGACAATAATACAGATGAGCGTATCCAGCGGTGACTGATATTATGCCGTTATGAGTCGTCATTTTGTCCTGCGACTGGGATAAAAGTCCAAAAATAAACCATCTACAACTGAAAGCGACACCATCTGCAGCCTGAGCAGCCGCTCTAACTCGCAGGTCTGGGCATGTATTGTATTTCTGCCCGTTCCATTACACAGCCAGAACAAACCAGTAAAAGTCATCCTTCTTTCTAGGGAGAGGGAGGAACAGAATGTTACACAGCCTGTAAAACTTACTTATAGATCGCTCCGACGTGGCATTCAAACAGCAAAGGACTAAGCCTGCGTGAAAAATTCGTACACTCGACTGAAGTCGCAGCATCGTCCTCTGGAGACGCACAAATGCTGGAGACGTGTTGTCATGGAAACTCTGCGTGTCCTTAATAATTCAGGGTGAGTGCACTGATGCTCCCTAACATATGTTAGAAGAACAGCAGAAGTCAGGAAACTCCTACAAAACCGAGTTTGGTTCCCTTCAGCAGAACCAGTTGAGTTAAAGGACCTTTAAAGAGAAGAGAATAAAAAGGATTCAAGCCCAACTGTGAATTGGTAACATCAGCCGGCCAAAGGAGAGTGTTGATTAGAGGTCAGCTCAGCTTCCAGAACAAGGAGAGTGGGGATTATCTTCTTATTCATTACTTGAGGGGGCAATGATTGGATCTTCTCATTCATAATACAAGAGTCTTGTGTGGGTGCTCGAATGTGTGTGTGTGTGTGTGTGTTGGGGGGGTAGATTTCATTAAATAAATCAATTTTATTAACCGGTCATCAAAGGCCAACACCTGTCCGACAGGTGGAAACCCCCCGTGTGTGTGGAAAACTGTGGCCTGTGGTTTATATTCTAACAGTATTAAACTTAGGATTTATGGTTTATAAGAAGCTGCTGCTGAGCTTTCAAAACTGATTTCCGCTCCTTGACTCTTTCTCGCTGGCATTTATTTCCCCAAATCTCTGATGGATGCTGTGTTGCGTACATTACCGCCACGCTGAGCCACCAGGAATCTATTTATAGAATGTAAGGTGCTCTGAAATACGTATTACACCGTCTGAAACGCTCTCGATGATACAGCACGTGGGATCGGATGCAAAAGAGGGATGAGAGCGCAATCAGGTGGGAAGTTGTGCTGTTGTTCCTGTGGGAATGATTGAGTTAGTCAATCATCTGCCGATGATTAGACGGCTGAATCAGCATAAAAAAAAGCTTTAAATGGATACGTTAGGGCTTAGTGTTTGCTATTAAACCAGCTGTAAGGGACATCCTAGTAAAGATGGATGGTAGACTGCGATGTGTCACTTGATAAATCTACACAGAAACAACTCAAAATGTCTCACATTACTCACATTGGACAAGATTGATGTCAAGCGCCTGTAATAGTCTTCATTAGTACATGGTTTTTGTCTCAAGGTGCTTGTATATGCAGCAGAGGATCGATAAAAGGCCATTAGTGTGGTGAAATCGATGACTAAAAACAGATAAAACAGAAACACAAAAACAGAAAGGTAGAATGCTTAATCCCCTAATTGTTAAGGATGGGTCACAGGCTGCTCGTACAGGACTAAAATTCACGTCTCTCTGGGATTCTTTCTTGACATGTTTTTTTAAACCAAATGCTTCTATATTCCGTTAGCTCACATTTAATGTTCTTTTATACCCATCCCTTATCTCAGCTGCTGAATGATTAAATCTGACTTCACACGATCAGACACCAGTATTCCCAGTCGGCTGCCAGGGTTCAGATCTGGAGGCAGGGGTATTCCTGCATCTTAATCTTAAAAACAGCTTCCATCAATATTTTAGCGCAGTCAAGCAGAACATTATCACACAACATTTCAACATCAAATTTGTTCATGCAGCTCTTAAAAAGTGACCATGAGGATCATCTGGGACGTACAGTTTAGCGTTTACAAGTCCGGGTCGCTCAGTTTTAGGGAAACGAGCTGGACATTTGAAATGAAGCTAAAGCTAAAGCAGCACGCCACCAAGTCAAACCCAAGCGGCAACGCTAACCTACTGACCCACATACCAGACGGGCAGCGGTCACCGACTAACGGCTGTTGAGTCATCAGTCCAGCAGGCCGATTTATAATTCACAACAAAGACAAGTGTACCTGTGATGAACAGAGAGAAACTAAAGCGCCCTGAGCAGAGGAGAGGGAAAAACCTTCATCATTGGGGGATAAACTGGCATAAAAGGCTCAGTTCAGCCACAGCGAGCATTTTCTGGCTGCCAGAAGCCTGTTTGTCCTTATTTCCCAATAGCCACTGTGAAAGTGATGGAAACTAAGGAATAGGGCTAAATCATCGGATCACATTACAGGAAAATCTGTGATTCTGAGCTGTTGTAAACCAGTATGTTTGATTCAAATGCTGAATTAAACATCAGAAGAAAGATCATTTGGGACGTATGGCTGCTGGTGTTCTGCGGCTGCCTCTGGGTGTGTTTATTTCCACACCACAGACAGTGTTGCTGCAGAGACGTGGGAGTGCTGCCATTCACTCCTGTAACTTCTGCTTCCCGTCTGCCCGGGAATCAGCCGAGGGTCAGCGTCACGCTGCACTCTTCCACATCGTCCCACACAACTGCATGGCTCTGCTCTCCGGTTTCAGTCTTCTGAACTCCCCCTCGCTGCTTTTGTGTTCTGAATATGGTCCTTGCTGCTTTAAGAACTTATCCTGGATTCGCTTGTCACTGATGGAGCTGCGAGGCTCCGTCGGGTCGACCAAACTGGGTCTAAAAGTGGTTTCTGCTGGTGAATCACGTCGCACCTCTTTGCAAGAGATTTTTTTTTTACTTTTTTTGGACCAGGACGACTGATTTGGCACTTTGGACCCACCTTTAAAGCACATTGCAGGTCGGGGAGCAGTGATTTGTAGGTGGGGTGAAGTGATCCCGCATGTGATCAAGCGGCGCCTGAGCCAGAGAGCAGCTTGTGACAAGAGGATGCGCAGTCTATAAATCTCCCTCTATTACCCGGCACTCGCTTTACTTCCACTCACAACAGCAGTAAAAATAATCTATGAAGAAGTTCTCATGGGGAGAGCGGCAAAGATTAAGTCATTACCAAACCGCTGACAGCATTTTTCACGGCCACAAACGTATACATCATTAACAGATTTATACATCGCATTTAATGAGAAATAAACCTGTGGACACGGTTCACGGTGCCCCAGACGAATCACGCTTGAAGCAATTATCGGTAAATGTGGATGTGTTTGAGCCGCAGGCGGCCCACGCGTGCGTTCGCGTGTGGTGGTCCGGGCTTATTTACCCCACAGGTTCAAAGTATTTGATAAGGCAAATCTTTTCCCAACAGATAAACCAATCAGCATTCTTTTTTCTTAAGCCGAACACATTTTCATTAGTTAGACCTCATTTCACAGTGTGGCGTTTATACGCTTTGAACAGACCGGGTATTTTCCGTATTCTCCGGGAGAGCCATGAAATCTCGCAGATTGCTCCATAAGTGGAAAATGGCTGCAGCTGAGGTGCCCTCAGCAGACAGACGGTGTGCTTTGAACTAAGTCTGAGTGGAAGTGACATCATGCAAATCGCGCATAAACAGCCAGGCGGGACTTAAATCAGAGGTTAAGGAATGCGAGTCGGAAGAATTAGCCACGGCTACTCTGCGGTATTTGGAATTCTATCAACCTGATTACAGTTTTGTACGTGCTTGTGCCAGTTTTCTGCGGTCTGCGGTCGACCCTTGAGGGCTGAGAATATCTAGAAACCTGAGAAATCTAAAGAATTTGGGCACAGAAAAGCTTCCCCCCCCTTTTACTTTCTCTTTAGCGAAGGGGAAAACAGACTGTTGTGTTATCAAATAAGACCCACGGGGTTCTGAAAACACAGAGGGAGGAAAACGGGCAGTCGGATCATAAGTATGTTTTCATAACACACAGTTTTTCCCTGGAAGGTGTGTAAGTATGTGTGTCGGTGTTTGCGCGAGCTCTTCTAACGAGCTGTTCAAAGAGTCACTATGTTTAGACTGTGAACAGGAGACAAGCTCGACTCTACTCCAATAACACAGGAGGGGACAGATACTGGGACTCATGGGGCACAGAACACAGTGTGTCCTCGTGGTAAATGTCCCGCCATCACATATCCAGAGGAAAACACAGACGCAACATCATCCCCATACACCGTAGCCTGCTCCTCCAACAAGGACCAAACTCACCCCCCAAATAACCACAGGAAAGCCAAAATAGAAGCTCTTTGGACTTTCAGAACAGACCAGATACAAGGAATTTAGTCTGAACAGAGTCGCTCTGAGTGAAACAACCAGAAATTCCAATTCTTCAGTGGCGCTGAACACCCACTGACCAGAACCAGTTCACAAATGTCTACTCCTTTCTGGTTTCACTTTAAGGAAAAAGTACCAAACTTGTAGTCATTACCGAAGTGACTCACAACGAGCAGTCAGGTTCGGTCCATCGCCCCCCTTCCTCTGGGGAAAGATGTGCCGCCCATGAAAACATGCTGATATTCTGCTGCTGCATTACATTAAATTTCATTTTGAGTTACAGGAGAAAAAAAAAGGCCTCTTTAACCAACCACTCAACCGCAATGTTGTGTCGTAATGTGTCGGTACTTACGGTCCAAGCCATTGATGTACTTCATGGATATCTCACAATGCCCCCACACGGCACTGACAACAGGATACAACTTCTTGCCTTTCAGTCCTCTAAAGGCCACGCCTAAATACTGTCCATCCACCATGAAGCTCAGCGTTCCTTCATCCATGTCCAGTATCACTAACAGAGAGTCCGGCAGGGAGAACGAGTCCTCCGGCTCCAGGAAGGAGGGGTAAGAGGGCAGGGAGCTGTGGGCTCTGTTCTTACTGTCGTGGTAGAGCCTATGGCGTCCCAGATCCCAGCCCCAGGATTCACAGTCCGAGCCTACTAATGCAGTGTATCCCACGGAGTGTAAAGGAGCTTCCAAGGTGGCCACTCCCACCACGGCGTGAGTGCCGCGCTGCCGAGCAGGCCAGTGGATTTTCCACACGTGGAGGCCCCGTGTGTATCCCACCCGGCCCCGGATGCAGTCTGTGCTCTGAGCGACTGGGTGACGGTGGAACGTCAGCTTATCTTCCTCTTTGATGAAGATGTTGAGCGAGCGGTCGTCGGGATTCCAGGCGTGGCGGAGCTGGGTCTCCAGTCCGGCACACGGCATGTCCAGGAGGAGGTCCAGCCGGGCCGGTTTGCTGAAATCTGGCTCTCTCAGTTCTGGGTGGTGCCGCCGGTGAGCCGAGGGGCGGTAGGACGGGGAGCCGCCGCTGTCCCCGCGGCCCTCCACCGACTTAATGCCGCTGGAGATCTTCTGCCCCATGACCGCGACGTGGGGGTGGGGAGGGGAGGTGGGTTGGGGTGGAGGGTGGGGGTAGGTGCAGGTGGTGCTGCGGTGATTAGAGCTTGATGTTACCTCATCAATGCAGCGGCGCGGACGTGAGAGTGGTGGCGGGGGATCGAATGTGGAGAGCAAGGTGGTCTCATGCCATTAATGTCTTCAGGACGACGACAACTGTGGAGGAAGGAAGAGAGAGGAGAACGTTAAACTGATAAACATACCTGAAAGTTCGAAATACTTATCACTTCTTCAGAGCGGTTTAAAAAAATGAAGAAACGATACTAAAAGCAAATGTCAAAGCAAAGTGCACAGATTCAGATTCTAAGTCATCGCAGGAGTAAATAAAGAAGATTTGATACAGACACAAAAACACAAAGACACACACAGCTAATCCCACAGCCATAGTACCAATCCTGCAAACATTCCCCGGTTGTGCAACAATCTCTAGACTTTAGCGAAGGAAATGGAATTTTTATAAGAAAGTCCGAGTTTACCAAAACAAAATAAGAAAAATAACTGGGAAATTTGGGAAAACCTGGCTTTTTTTTGTTTGCCTTTCATTTTCATTTTCAAAATGATGCCTCCACTACAGTTCAACAGTATTAGTGGGGGAGGGTGGGCTTTTGAGCAACGCCAGGATTACGTTTTTGGGTAGTGACACAGACGCGCATGCAGCGTTCTCTTCCAGGAAGAGCAGCTGCTGCTTCCTGTTTGCAAGTAGAGTCAGTTCTCAGGCAGACGGGGAAGAGGATGACACAGACCTCTCTCATTTATCTGCCGCCTGCCTTTCCTCAACATAGGAATAAGGATCGCACGTTTCTTCGTGTGCGTTGTGGTCACAATGCAGGTAAAAAACGCTAAGCTAATGTTGTGATGCCACTCCGTCAGTCTCAACATGAACCCACGTGAAAGCCAGTACCAACTTCAGGCCACTTACTCTAAAGTTAGTTGGGGTTTTTTTTTAAGCAGACACTCATAAAAATAACGACACACCAGTCGGCGACCTGACCACAGAATGAAGTCATGGTGTCACACACACGTGTGCTCCCCCCCATCCCCCATTCTCTGTCTCTCTATCTTCCTGTCAATACGGATGAGGTCATGGCAGCTGGCAGCCAATGTGTGCCACCATTCACTTCTCTCCTCAGCGTAAGAGGGTTCAGAGCTCGGACACACACACACACACACACACACACACACACACGCGCGCGCACACACGCACACACACACACACACAGCTGCCTCAGTGTGTGTCACTGCGACTAGCCGGTGGGTTTGGGGTTGACGCTGCATGGAAGATTCCGCTGTAATTGCCACAAGAGTTCAGCCAAAGTCAACAGCAGTTAACACTGTACAAACTCTGTGTGTGTGCGTGTCTCAGCGGGCCCAGTCTGGCACGGCCTGTGCGGGACACTGCGGCCCGTATTCAAGGAGCCACTTGATCTCGCGACCCTCGTGTCATCGCGGCCGCCCTTGGGTAGAACCCTCTCAGGAGGCTGGTGGTGGGCTGGCGCGGCATCTGCTACTGTGAATACATGCAACATGTTTCAGCCATCTGTTGTTTACTTTCTCTCTCCATCTCCCTCCGTCTCTCCGTCCATGAGCAGCCAACTCATTTAGGAATAACCACATTCGTTTTCCTCCGTCACTTCATCTGAGCTTGAGTCGAGCGGTGCTGGTTAGGTTATTATTCGTTCGGGCTAGAAAACGTTCATGTTGCTCTCAGAGAAGCGGTTTCTAGCTTCTTCTTTTTCAATGGCTTAATGGAAGAAAGTCAAGGAAAAAACAACAGAGAAAAACAGAGGGTCCTGGTGTGTGGGTGGCTTCATCTGCTGTGCCACTAACAAGCTCCACTCAAAACATCCAAGCGTCGCACGTGTACATTCATGTGTGAAGTCCAGCCTCATTCCCATGTGTGACATTTGGCTTTCCCTAGAAACAAAACATGGATCATTACTGGGAATGACGCCTTCTGACGTTTTCTTTATTACGTTGGCTTTAGATGAGACAAACGCACCATTCACTCGCATGCTCGCACTCAAGTAGCAGGTTAAAGGTTTTTCTCCTGTGGAAGGAAAACCGGCAGGAGGAAAGCCCAAAAAAATCCCAGAACATTCCCGCCGCTGAGCAAACAATGACTTTGCCGTGTTTCTGAGCTGAACGTGGCCAGACTTTCTGTAAATATGATCTAAAACCTCGAAGTTAATTAAGAGGTTTTCTTTTGTGGAAAGGAACAACAGTGCTTAAAATAAAGAAAGTTTGGCTAACCTCTCAGTTACAATAAGCTACGATCGGGATGGTTACCAAAACGCATTAACGAGTACATCATCCCAACCTGAAGAAACACATTCAGAAACACATTCACATTCAGGGGGGCCGAGCATTTAGCTACCAGGCCCCCCCTGCTATGGAACCAGGTCCCTGTCCAGGTACGGGAGGCTGACTCCATCGCTACTTTTTAAGATCAGACTTAAAACCTTCCTCTTTGAAAAAGCTTATTGTTACTAATTCTGTAGTTCCAGTTATTATCATAGACAGACAAATTATCATACTTAGGGGGTCGTTTAATCATTAGGTCACATCTTAGCTGTGCTGTTATAGGCCGAGGCTGCCGGGGTCCCCAAACATGATCACCTGACAGGCCTCTGTCACCCCACTGGGTCATGGTTTCCACTCCTCTCTCTCCCCCTCTCCTCTCCTCCTCTCCTCCTCATCAAGTAGACTAGTAATGCTATTTCCTGTGTAGTTTTTCTGCCCCCCCCCCCTTTTGTATTTATTTACAGGTATCGCCGCCTTCAGAGCTGTATACTGACCTCCGACCCCGCTGACCCACTCAACCAGCAGCTTATTCAATTCAATGTCATGTATTTTTGTATGTATTTCTATGCTCTATGCCTCCTCCTCCTCCTCCTCCTCCTCCTCCTCCTCCTCCTCCTCCTCCCTCTTTACCCAGCCCCCCATCAGCAGGAGGGTCCCCCTACATGAACCTGGTCCCGCTCAAGGTTTCTTCCTGTTCAAGGGGAGTTTTTCCTTGCCACTGTTGCTTGTCTGGGGTTAGGCCCTGGGATTCTGGAAAGCGCCTTGAAACAATTTTGATTGTATAAGACGCTATATAAATAAAGATTGATTGATTGATTGATTGATTCTCCTAACACACAACACTAGAGCAGGAATATAGAAGAGGGAGGGGGGCAAAACGCTCTGTGTGACTCCTCCGTCTGGTGAATCTAAAATTATTCCAGCTGTGGTGGGGAAAAAAAAAACACTTGGTGAGTAAATTAGTCACCGTTATTGCTCGAAAGTCGAGCTTGTCTCACAATGTCCAAAGTCCAAAAATATGTGTCTTTTTAAACAGACCTTTTGCAGTTTTGCTCACTCTTTTCAAGTCTGTACACTGCCTAAACCTGCCATCTATCTCTTCTCAAACACTATTTTATATCAATTTCAAACCAATCCGACCCCATTTGAACTGCAGCAGCCCTTCCGGGCTGCGCAGAGACTGTTCCTCATTCCTCACCATGAATCAGTAAGGAGTCACTTCTTCTGCTTTCTGCACCCACAGGAACAGTTTGGGTGAGCTATCAAAGGCCTTCACATGAAAGCAAGAACACAGACGTGCGCATTTATATTATAACTCTTCGCAGCAACAGCTGAAGCCACCAGATTAAACAAACTACCACCCTTTTGACATTGCTGACATTCATTCCTGGAGGAGGAATCGCTGCGTAGCAGAAGATGCCAGAGCCAGACATAAACTATACTGTCTGGCTCCCAACAGGATGTCAAAATACAAACTCCAGACTGGGAATTTAAATATATCCTGCAGCTGATGGGAAGAAATGTTACTCTCATATCATATGGACTCTTCGGAAGCACTTCTAATGCATCTGTCGTATTTTATTTTTCCTATATTACTCCTCCAAACAGTACAAAGAAATTGCTTACCGGTAAATGAAATTTCCCCGACGCATTACTTTCCATTGTTCCCCTCCACATCCCTTTTTTCTCTCCTCTCTTTCAGAGTCAGACGTCTCTGTCATCATAATGAATCACGCTCCCTCGCACATCTTCCTCCTCTGCTTACATCATTCTGCTGTTCTCAGAACCGAACATTTCCTACGAAAAACTCCCTCAGTCTGTTCCTACAGGATTTGTTCTGGTGCTCATCTATGAATGTGGCACAAGTTCTTAGGGCTGAATATTATGATCAGAATGTCCGGATATATTAAAATATCTTAAAATGTTAAAATGTAATGGCAGCTTGCTGTTGGATCTTAAATAATTTACTTGGATAGCGTGGATGTTGTCACCAGTTTTTATGTCCACGCTTAAGCTGCAGCGCTCTACCCATAATATCAGAGCACATGCAGTTACTGCTGTAGTTTCTATACATGCCAGCCCTTATCAAATCCAGTCCTACTCTCTGCACACACACACGCCCTTGAAAGTGGCATCTATAATGCACCAGAACCAGCAGCAGATTTATGTGGAAGATTTACAACCCCAGCACTAATGAAACAGAATCAAACTTTCCATGAATGCATGCTGCACCTGCTGCTGCAGTCTCGTTCGTCCAGCTGCTTGTGCAAGAGTGTGAAGAAATGTGTCACCCCAATACAAGCCAAACGCAAGATGTGAATTTTTAGTGCTGTCATGACGCAACGGCATTGGGCCTGCTTCTCTTTCACCGTTTTTTTCTGGACAAATGTCAACCCTGAGGAGGCTAAAGCCTGTCGGTGATGAATGACCAACGAGATCGCCTGAAGAGATGTGCCGGGTTTATCATTTAGTAACCAGATTAGGTCTGACACTAGATACGTGGGGAAATGCCCCTTTTCAGTACACATTAACCAACAAACTGGTTTCACTTAAACACACAGGTAGTGGATCAAAAACTGTTCCACCAGAACATGTATAGATAGATAGATGCAAGCCTTCTCGTTGGATCCCAACTTCAAGCCAAAGAAAGCCAGATGATGAAGGGAGGGAAAGAGAGAAAGAGAGCTGTGGAATAGTGCAGCGAGAACACACAAGGGGGTCGCTTTTAAAAAACAAGGCAGCCTTTACCATTGAGGATAAATGCGCCGCTTTTCTGAAAATAAGCAGGAGCACAAAGCAAAGAGAGGGAACGAGAGAAAGCAGGGGTCAGCAGCTGACAAAACAAAAGGATAAAGTCAGAAACGAGGGCCGTTATCTCTCTATCCCAGGACAGACCACACAAATACACCTTCCCATCCCAATCCAGGAACAAAACACAGCCTGCCGGGGCGCGTGGAGCAGGACTTGAGATTAGGAGTGTTTGTAACATAAAGACAAAAAAAATAGAAGGCAGGATATATCCTATTATATGTGAGCGGGGGGAAATCCTAGGATAGCTTATCTAAGAACTCACTACTCTTTCACACTCTCTCTCTCTCTCCCACACACACACACACACACACACACACACACACACACACACACACACAAGCAGGCAGGCAGGCAGGCAGGGGTATCCCCGCTGGCCAGCTGGGTCCTCCAGACTATTAAGAGAATTAAAGGCGACGGAAGATAAGCACAAGAGAGGAAAGGAGGGACCGACGGAGGGAGAAGAGACACAGTAGCATTTATGAGAGAGGAAAAGGTTAAATATACAACTAAGAGTGCCCATATGCTGTTTCAGGAAACAGAACTTAAAGGGATCTTACAGAAGTTAAATTTAACTCTCCGTTAAGGATCCTGTCCCTGAATAGATTAATAACACTGACAGATATGGAGGTTCTTCTTCTCCCTATCACAAACTCACCCGTTCAGCGACTATCAACAGTTCAGCCACTTACACGGAACCTCCAGCTGCTCCTCAGGCGGCTCGCAGCACGTCCATGTCCCGGTCCTGACAGCCCGACAAAACAGAGGCCAAACTCCGCCGGCTTAAGGAGGTTGAGAAAACCCCAGCAGACAGGAGGAGGAAGACACTAGTAACCCCTGAGTCAGACTCTCATTCTGCCCAGAGCTGCCCTCCTCTTCCCTCCCTTGGTCCCTCCTCCGGAGCTTATCTGTCCCGAGGCTACGACTTCTCCCTCACCAGCAACTTCCCTCAACATGCTCGGGCTCCAACTTAAGAGCGTTTCCAAGGCAGCGCTGGTGTGACGTACGTGAAGTGTAACCACAGCGCGGACTTGACTGCAGTTTCAGCCGCACTTGTGTTAAAAGAGAGAGAGTGAAAGAGAGAGAGAGAGAGAGAGATGAAGGGCTGAAAGCTGATCCCCTCTGACAGCAGCCAGACCAGCAGGCAGCTGGGAGAGAAACACCCGGTTCAACCCCCCCCCCACTCCCCTTATTGTTACAAAGAGCTCACACCGAGCTAGCCGAGCACACCAACCCCCGCCTCGCTCGCGCCCGCATGTTGCCTGCAAATACTGCACGAACGAGATCAGCCCCCTGGAAATAAAACACAAAGAATCACTTTTTAAAAAAAGGTTCTTGCGTCCATCTTCCACCCATCTAAGGTGCTCAGTTCTGCTGTGTAATCAGCTCCTTCCCGCCATCACCTCACACATCTTTTGACATCACTGCGATGATGATGTCATGGCACTAAGTCTGGGTCTGGTCTTTCTTACTGGAACTGGGTCCCACTCCATCAGGAAAGTGAAAGTAAAAATGAAATAGTTGACTGGCAATGACTGTGGTCCATTTCTCTTTGTCTTTCAGGGCTGCAGACGCCAGAATGTCAGTGAATAATGCATGCTGGGATACAAGCAGGGCCGCTTTGTTTCAGAGGACTCGCGGCAGACAGGAGTGGTCACAGTCGCGCAGGGCCACTCACTTCCTGTCCAGACTTCCTTTCCCAGGACCAAAAAGACCACCAGGGAACCAAAATCCCCATAACGCCAAAGCGGCTACCTTGGCGAAAAGAACCTTGAACTGTGAGCTAAAGCTCCAACCATATAATAAAGCGCCATTTGCGTTCACCTATTACAACGCATGGCTTTTCTGAATGTGTTCAACTATGTTGTTTACCAGAACCCACCAAGTCTTGGAGTCCATAGAGGTTGCCTGGTAACAGGTTCTTAAAAATATGGATTTAACAAACAAGACAAACTGTGTTCGGCAGTGCTCTTTGGTCGCGCCGTCTGTCACTGATAATCGAATCAAATTCAGCCAGAAGAATGATTACTCAATAGTTTGAGCTGGTCAGTGACTCGGTGTTGACTCAGGTGTGTGAAGTCCAGATACGGAATAAAATCCCTCAGGGGCTGAAACGGAAGAAACGTGCGGATCCATGCAAACACACACGTTGGCTGCGGATCACCTAAGGCGGACATGTTTATCTTGGAGTTCATAAGCCACACGCCAGCCTCGTGTGCGAGGTGTTATTCTAGACACTGGCCATGTAGGTCAATGGTTTGAATGTAAGCAGTCTGTGTAAGCTTAACTTACTACAAACAGGTGGGGGGAGGTGGCGTCGGAACGAGGGTAGAAATATGGTGAAAATCTGGGACTCTGGGGTTCTTTTAAAGCAGACTGCTTCACGGTAAATATCCCGATCACCCTGTAAAACACGGTTTAAAAATGCAGCTTTTCCTGCTTGTATGATATACAGTATGCGCTGGATTAATTACCATCTCTATTCCGTAATCCTGTTTTCTACATAAACCTATCAGTTGTTTCACAAAAGCCAATTAGGTTTCCCTCGTTTCACGTCCTCCGCGAAGATTGTGAAGGTTTGGATTAGCAGCAACAGCAGTCTAGAGCGTCCCGTAGATGCTGCACCGATATAAAAGGATCAGCTGAACAGGAGCACTTGAGGGCTCAGACTATTATTTTAGCGCTGCCAAATTACTGTTTAATTAGCACGCAGAATATGCACAGTCTCACTCCCCAATTCTGTCGGATTAAAGGCTTTTCTGGGTTTTAGCCTCGGAAGGCTTTGGCTCAAACCAGCGATCTCTAAAATTGATTGTGCTGTCCAGCACTTCCTCTCTGTCGAAAATAGGAGCGCTCTTTAATAAAGTAAACGCGTGTACGTCTGCATAAATCCAGAAAAGCTTTAACATCTTGAGCTGTCCGGCCTAACAAATTAATCTAGTCCAACTTCTCTCATATCTGCCTAAGAAAGAATCCCTTTCTTTCTCCACTTTTTAGTTTAATTTAGCGCTTCAAAATGAGGACTGGCTCACTTAAACCTCCCCCGTCTCCTCCTGGATGGACCCTGCTGTAAATTGGCCCCAGATTTTCTGCCTCGAGGCACATTGACACTTAAGGGACCCCATGGGTTCAAAGGAAAGAGCAAGAGTGTGTGTGTGTGTGTGTGTGTGTGTGTGTGTGTGTGCAATCAGCAGAACAATAGGGCCGCATACACACACAGAATTAGGGATCAGCGCCTCACAGCTGAGCAGTTTACTCACAGTGGATGCATGTGCATTTGCAGGTGTGTGTGTGTGTGTGTGTGTGTGTGTGTGTGTGTGTGTGTGTGTGTGTGTGTGTGTGTGTGTGTCTGGGGGGAAGGTGCTTCCTCCTGCCAACCCACGTGTCAAACACAAAGCCATCCAACTGTCCACACGACCTGAGGGAGGAGGATCAACCAGAGAGGAATAGATTGATGGTTGGGGGACTGAGCTAGAATATAGAAGAAAGAAGGCAGCGGAGTGCGGGGGTCTGGCTCTGAAATGAGCAGCCCTGGGGTGAAGGGTGAGGACAGTCAGTGCAGAGAAAGGGGCTGCATGTACAGATGGGCCCAGGGATGGTGGGGGCACCCCCAGTCTGGTAGGACGAGCTATTAGTGAACATGGAGTTAAATGGACACCTTGATGACCACTGTTTGGCTGATATTTCCACACTCTGCTAGCTTTTCCAAACCTCTTTAAGGTTTTACACAAGTTTAGCAGACGCTGCATAAAACATGGGTTTGTGATTTTACCTTGTATTCAAAGGTTCCTTAAGCGAGCGCGTTACAATGGTTATAGAAATAAGACAAAACAGTACGACTGACAGCTGCGCATCGTGATGTCATGGCAACTGAAAACGTGGATGGGAATGCAATCCCATGGTTACTGCGCTGTTGCTTCTAGGCTGCACTCTTCCACCACCAGCAAGTATCCTGGATACATTAATGTAAAGCGGATGTTGCGAGGCATCATCCATCTTTATGGGTTAGCGTTAAACATTAAGTAAAGTTTATTGTGCCTTATTTTGCTGTCTCCAGCTCAACTGGATCTGGAGCGGAATAATGCAAACACAACGCAAACTCAAACGGAAAACTCGCCAAATAAATCCTCTTGTGCGATCAAAATACCCTAATTTCACCGTTCCATGTATTAGAGGATCACCGGGAGCTGCTGTGCGGTCTGAAAACAAAAAAAAGAGCCGGTAAAACACACACACGTGTCGATACAGGTGCCGACCACCCGAATACAGCAGGTAGGCATTAATTCAGCCCGGCTGCACAATCAATGTTGGTAAATGGAGGCAGCAGGAGGGAGGGCTGGTGATCTGCTGGTTTCATTTCCATCTCCCCCCTCCCCATTAAAACACACCCCTTCCACGTCTTCTTTCATTACAATCCTCTCCGACTGAGTCACGGTCTGAACGTGTACCACACACACGCAGTTTTCCTCTGGCTTTCAGACTTCAATTAAACTACCCCCGGGTATCACGTCTGTGCAGCTTCCAAAACCACCACACTGACAGCAACGCATCCCAAAACCTTTTGAAAAGTGTGGACTCGTCGCCGCGGTCACGTGTGTTGACGCAGTAATTTTTGCTTTTGTGAAGAGGGCAGGGTTTCGGTCAAAAATATCTGTTTTCTTCTACGATTGATTTTTCATCGTCGCATCTTCACCTTTTGCCTTCTTCCCTCTCTGTTCCACATCTCTTCTATCCTTCCTCATCTCATAAATCAATGTGGCACCTCCCTTGCCCCCCCCCCCCCTCTTCTCCTCCCAATGCCAATACTCTTCATCATGCCCCGTCTTCTCCAACATCTGCCGGTCTGGGTCTGTTACCGCTGACCTCTCTTTGTCACGTGCAGAGTCTCCTTTCCACTGTCCCACAGGGGCCCTTCATCACCCTTATGCCCACATATACCACAGCTTTTGATGGGCTGCTGACCTCCCACCCAAAAACCGTGAGCACAGTCAACCGCTAATTGCAAACGTTCATTACGCTGCCGGGATATTCATCAAAATAAACATCTCATCAAAGGCAAATCCGTCAATTAAAAGGCACCCTGGACCACAATTCAAAAGAGCATTGGCACATCATTGATTAGAAGCACAGACTGCTATAGCTGCACGAGCACCCAGAGTGTAATTCACATTTACTTCCTCGTCCTTTAATCAAGTCAGGAGGTTTGGATAACAGCTAAGAGCCCAGAGTGCCTTGAGGCGTCTGCCACTTTTCCAGTGGGTCTGCTGGACTCGGCTCTTTTCCCCTCCTCTCACGCTCAGGCAAACGTCTCTGAGCTGCAAATGATATCCTGTCAAAGCGGACAGTGGTTGCTGTGATGCTGCAGGGAAGCGGCAACGGAACGACCGGTGTTGTGCATTTGTGCGTGACAGAGCCGAGCGAACAGCGTGCTGGTGAGCAGGAACGGACGCGTGGCTGCGGTCAGTATGACATCATCGCAGACGACAGGCGATTCTGCTGCTGCTGGGACTGAAGCTGTCAGACTGTTGCTGCAGCACATCTGTGAACACTCAGATGTTAAAAAAAACAAACATATTGGGCCTGAAAAAACAAAATCAAGGCTTCGCAAACATCAATATCGACAGACATGAGCTCTACTTTAAGTCAAAGTGAAACAAATCACTGTTGAAAGAGGAGTGTGGGAAACTTTCCGCCTTTAATAACACCTCCGCTCTCCTGGAAACAAGGTGGCACTTATACTTGTGAGTCGAGGGAAAGAAAGCCGAAATAAAAAAAACCTTAAAGTGAGTTGTGGATTTCCTGACACAATAGAGAAACCATGCAAGCTCTATTTGGCTGCTACATGGATGCTAAGGTCAAATCTGGTCCTGTAGCAGAAGGCATCCACATCCTGTCCTTTCACGGGCCGTCACTTTCTGAGTCACGGCGACACCGTTTCGCTTCCCCAGGTGGCAGTGAACAACAGGAAATGGGAACTTGACAAAACCACGGTGACATTTGTTCCAACGTCAGCTCCCCTCACACCTGCCAAGTTTAGACAGATCCGCTCCTCGTTGCTGCCACTCTCATACGGTGACACATTTCTCGGCCACACTTGATTGAACCTGAAATCACGACTGTTGCATGAAGACGACGATGCTTCAAGGCGTGGCTTTCAAAAGAAAAACCAAAAGGAGAACAGTGAATTGGTTTTTATAGAAGAGTATGATGACCTCTGACCCCCTTCTACTTTTATATAATCATAACTGGGAAAATATGGTTTTTGAAGTTATGATTTAAAATGTGACCTCTGGGGCCACATTTCCTTTAAGGAGTTCCTGAGATATTGCCTTCACAAAAAAGCAGCCGCAGACAGACGGCTTAATGCTCCCGGCTGCTGTTGTCGGTGCGCCGGAGTGAACACGGGGTTTGTTCAACCCGCAAGAGACTGTAAAAAATGGGGTTTTTTGTTGTTATTTGTTTTAAATCACAGCAGAATTATGGCAGGCACCATTTAGACAGAACAAAGCTGATTGCTTCTATGTTTCCATGAGTTTGCTGCCTGGTTCCATGGCTCATTGCTCATCTTTATTTAGGTTCAGTTTTATTACTTAAGGTGGGATGTTATGAAGGTTTAACGACAATAAAACAGAAAAAAATATGGGGACGCTCTTCACAGCTGCTGACTGACGGCACGGACGAGAGGGAAAGTGGTCGGACAGACACGTCAGAGAGGTCAGGGGGTTGGGGGGTGAAGCGCAGCAGCATTCTCGGCTCATGGTGAGTTATTGCACTTGCTGGTTTATTACGGCTCCATTTCCTCCAGGCAGACTGGGAGGCTGCTGCAGTAATCTACTTTACTCTGGGATTAGAAGCCCTCTGCGGGTGTCACTCTAAGGCTGCCTGGCTGTCTGTCTGTACAGTCTTGACCTCTACAGCGATTTCCCTGCATCATCCAGGCATCCTGGAACGTGAACGCACATTAATTCAGACATAAGATAAATTGGAGTTAGGAGTTTTGTGCTTTTGCTTTGCAAGTTCATGAGGGGTTGCTGGAGTCCATCCCAGCTGCACTGCGTGCGGTGAGGAGTCTCCGGTCATCCTGACGTGCTGGTTTTTTGGACCGTCGGAACACCAAAGCAACCACTGAGCCAGCTATTTTTATCTTTTGCCAAAAAAAAAAAGTCACTGTAAGTCAGTGTTGTGTAGAGGGCAGAGGTCAATCCCTTGAGCATCTCTGTCTCAACACATGACCTTATTTTTTTTAATGTACCAACCTCGCTTTAAAAAAAAAAAAAAACTCTCGCACGCCATATGATCTATCATATGTTGCCATGACAACCACTGAAATAATGAGGAGGCACATTAGAGATGAGACCGACAAGCATCCAGGCGACAGATTTCTGTAGGATGGCGAAGGCCCAACATGGAGGACGTTTTTACAGAAAGGAGGAGAGGACGGAAGGAATCGATCAATCGATCCTCCCGATTTCTCCCTCGGCAGACAAAGGTATGAAAACTGCATAAGGACAAACACACGCATACACACACTCACTAACCATCGCTGCAAGTCAGGGCACGCCGTTCCGACTCTCCAGTTTCACAGCCGCCTCCTGTTTCTTTGACTAATTCAAGGTGATCACTCAGATCCGTTACAAACGCAGATCCGCCCGCTCAGAGGCTGAACCCTGAAACCAAACAGACGCTCCCCCCATCAGATCACGACCGTCTGCAGCTGCAGCCCGTGTGGCGCTGGATTGTCCATGCGGTGATGACAAACAGCTGGCTCACATGTGGCCGACGCCGTGCGTCTGGCTGACACTTAAGTCTCTTTATTTCTCTCCTGTGGCAACAACCGAAGGCATTCATTATTTAAACGTGCATTTCAGCTCTTGTGGCTTCATCCCGAGCGCGTCTTCTCTCTCAGCCAGCTTAATTATTATTCGCTCAAGTTGAGCAAATGTACAAGCGTGAACTTGAATGGGTTTTATTCCACTCAGCAGCATTATACGGTATTTACAAAAGGAAGCAATGTCAAAAGCTTTAAAAAAAAACAAAAAAAAACGCGCCGATCAAGGACGCTCTACAGGCCTGATGATGTTTTCAGTTTCCCACTAATGATCAATAAATCATAACAGGATTACAATGATCCCCAACACAGCCAGCTTACATCAGAGGTGTCTGATGACTATCGATCGCTGTTATGTGATCGAGTGGTTACAAGCATCTGTACAGCAGCCTTGGGGACTCCTCCGTCACGCCTTTTCACCCTCCCGTATTTCTGGAGCGGTAGTCACACGTGCGTGTGTCTCCGAGTGCGAGGTTCTTTTTTCATACCGGCGCACGTGTGTCACCATCTGCGCAGCAAATGCTGTGACGGAACGCCATGTGCCAGCGGTCTGGTTTCCGCTCACGGGGGCTGTAAAGCGGCCTGCTGGAAGGTCGGGTGGTAACGGTGAGTGGAGCCGGTTTTGGAGTTATTATCAGGTTATCCTGGTGGTTTTGATTATACAGTAAAGTTGGCGGGGGGATTCATCCCTTACACACCAGCACATATCAGCAGTGGGGGAAAAACAGGCATTTTAAACCAGCGTCGACATCAAATGTCTGTTCGGCCGAGCCGCCTCCAGTTTTACATATCAAGGAAGCTGTCCAAACTGAGGTGTGATAAAAAGATGTGATTCTTTGACGCATTTCAAATCATCCGCTAATGTGAAAGGGAGCCCCCCTGAGGGTGGGGGGTCATTTTGAACTCTTGATCGCAGTTCAGCTCTGGATAAAGTGTCGCGTGAGATGGGACTTTACAGCAGCGGCTGGGTCGTTTCACGGCCACATCATACAAAAAACCAACACCTTTCCACCAAAGCTTTTCATTCTCCATTGATTTACTCATAAGAAATGTTTTGGGGGTTTTTTCCTTCCCTTCCGACTCCGCATTCAGTTCAGTTCACAGTTTGAGAACGATGTAACAATAATTCAAATACAACATGACAAAACTCATTTACACCAATCATATTAAACCCAACATATAAAACATATGTTGGGTTTAATATGATGGATAAGACCAGTGAGTCATCACCGTCTTCTCTCACTTTGACAGAGTGAGACATCCTCTGCTGCGATACCCTCCGCTCTTCCTTCTCATGTGCACTTTAGGCCTCTCTCATCTCAAATTTCCTTGCACCTCTCTTCTCTTTTTTCACTGTTCACATCCCTCTTCAGCAGCTCGCCAGCCTGAAATGGCTCAAGATTACAGCTTTTCTTGTTCCCACCTCAGTGTCTTTTCCTGTTTTCTTCCCTCTCTTTTCACCCGTCTGTTTACCTCACGTACACCCTCCTCGACGTTTCCTCTCTCGGTTCAGCCGTGAGCGCGTGTCCATTCTTTAATATGATGTCATTTCCCACATTTGGATGATTCTCTTCTTCCTTCCTCTCCAGTAAAAGCAAAGATCAGCATAAAGGCATTGAAGACAATCCCAAATAATCCAGACTATTGCACAAAGACCCTGACAAATGTGCCGCGCTCATCCATCATTAACTCACTATTAAGCAAAAATAAGCAGAAAGCAGCAGCTGCGCCATGCTGCGAGCTGCTAGGCTGTTATTTCCCTGATGTGCATGTTTTGTACCTTTGTTGAACCCTGAATTAACTTTTCCCAAATTGGAGGCTTTTCATCAATTCCTGGCCTTCCTCATTTCCATGCGCCTGTTGGAGAGAAATGACGTGAAGGCCTATCTCCATAATTAGGGCCGACCAGCCACACATGGGTCTCCCCCGACACTTCCCCTCCAAGTCCTAAATATTCATGAGACTCTAAACGCTTTCATGAGCTCTGCAATTATGGCCAAATTTGGGGGAAAAGAAGAAGAAGAAGAAGAGACGACCAGAGACAAAGACGGGAGAGACTTTTGGATCACAGATGGAGCCACAGTAGGAACATTTCCCAGTGTTGTGCAGCTCTGTTAAACGGCCATTTAACCTGATGACACTGCTGCTCCATCATTCCACGCAGCAAAGCGTTTATTGGAGGTTAAAGAGTTGACTAGAATGCAGGAGTGATGCTGCAGGGTGAAGGGAGGAAGGTGGGCGGATATGCCTGATGCACGCTTCTCCTCTCTGATAAGCTGTGGCAGCGCATGTTCTCGCGCTCGCTTCAAACCACTTTGCTCGGTTAATCCTTACTCGGATTGGAGTTAGGGTTGCGAAATTGCAAATTTCTTTAAATCACAGTCGTGGTCTCAGGGGCATTCGAGAACTGCCGCCTTTAAAGTTAACAAGAAGGTCATGGGTGAAGTGGTAGAACCTTCACAGACTCTAAATCTGCCCTGAAGGCAGACGTCTAAAGAATCATTCTAATAAATATAAAGTGCGCAAATAGGACTGCATTTCCAGCCTGCTGACAGCTGCCCAGAGGAATCAGAGAGGAGGTTTTTGTGATCTCGGTTATCTTCAAAAGTTGCCTTTCATCACTGCTATCAGGAGCCCTAACTGACTGGCTGTTTCAGTCACAGCTTGACAGTCACAGAGGCCGTCGGTGATCGGTGCGATTCAATGGTTACCGTATTTACTAGGCCTAATATCAGATAAATTCCGGGAAATGGTTACAAAAGCTGTTATCTTTCAGAAGCATAGCTTTAACGTGCAGGTATGTTAAGTTCCTCTGAGTTCGTGCACATATATAAGTGCAAGAGGGGACCTAAAGCATCGAAGTGACCACAGACGCCGTTTTATCTTTAGCCAAGAAAACCAGTGTCTGGCCACTTTACGTTACGGTTTACTGCATTTCCTGCAGCTGCAATGCCCCTTAAATGCACCGACGTCTCCCAACATTGTTAAATCAGTCTTCTTTTGACATCATTAGGGGTCCTGTTAAAGGTGACCTGACGCAGGCTTTCCTGTGAGCACCACCCTGTGCTGATCAACCTGAGAATAAATCCAATAGATCATTAAATATTAGTATGGAAATCAGGACTCAGAGCCCTGTCTGGTCTATTTTTAGGCAAGTGTAGTCGGAGAAGCCTGCTTGGATTCCCGTAACACAAACACACAGAGATGATATGTGAGAAGTCCTGGCAGGACTTTCCATGCTTTTACTTTTGTTCACAAAGGGCCGTTTAACACCATTTTGTAGGCATTTTCCCTGACGATGACAATCAGATTAACTTAACAAGATGCGTCGGTTGGATGCGATGGAAACAAAAGCCGTTGCTGTTAGTCCCACAGAGCTGAAATCACAAAAAGAATGCAGCATTCAGTGCTAATATCAAAGTGTTTGCAGATAATGATCACGGCCGATCAAACAGAAATACTTCAACAATCAGAAATGAGCTGAAATGTACTGGAAAACGCTGGGAATAAAAGGACCAGATTTGGCAACCCCAGATTTTCCCATGACTCACTGGCGGCTGCATTTCCACCGCGGCCTTACGTACCAGACAGATGATCCAGACACTCCCAATGACGTGGAGAACAATGGACAGACCAGCATCTGTACAACTGTACAATAATGATGCTGTGCTGAGGGCTTGCCTAATGTACCAATCTTTTATAGCTTCCGCGATAAAATGAGACGTATCCCGCCAATCAGAAATGTTAAATGAAACGTTGTGCTAATGAGACTGAATCCTTAGGTTGTCAGACAGACAATCAACAACATTTGTGTGGGGAAAAACTCACCATGAAGCTAAAATCCAGAGTTCCTGTGATGGCTTTTGATAAAAGTTAACTTTAGACACTATGATAGGAAAGGAAGTCACATGACAGGCAACAGGAAATGACACACAAAGATAATCAACCGACAAAGGTTTACCAAAGAGTGGACTTTAGATACAAACATGCTGTCTGTCCATCACCATGCTAATGATATCATGGCTACCCCCTTAAATGGCTCTAAACCCACTGTTGGCTCATCAGGCTGAGAGGAACTTGGTTAATGTTCAGCTGCTGCGATCACAGCAACAACCGACTTCAGTCACACAGGAAGGTGAGATGATGAGTGGCTGAACTGATGAACAAGCTAAAGCCTCACCGCGTTCATCAGTAACGTTTAGCCAACCCGCATTATTCTGACATCATCTGATGATCTGTCCCTTTGCTGCAGTAATGCTCCAGTTGTCCTGACAATGTGACGCCGTCTCCAAGCTTCATTTAGACACCGAGCACCCATCAAGGACAGGAAGAACACGCCGCCTTGCTGTGTTTCTCTCTGTCACTGACTTTACTGTCCACCGAAGCATGAGAGTGCCGTTTTCTTTGACCGACGTCCGCGTATTTGCATGCGGTGCGTTTTTGAGAGCTCAGCAGTCTATCAGTGACTCTCCAAAGGCAGCTGAATATAAATCCATTGCCACACCATCTGCCAGCATGAGTTGCATACATTTACATGCTCGGGCGAGGTCAGACAAAATGATTGACAGGCATAAAGGTTCAAAGATCAACAGAAAAATGGTAATTACATACGTAGGCGCAACCGCTCTCCATCTCTGCGTGTATAAGTAGAGATTCTAACATAACACAAATGATCCTCAGCATCTTTTCCATATTATTGTACAGAACCAATTAGCATCAAACACACACTCCAGGCGACGGTTATGAAATGTGTTACTAATTACCACATACATAGATATAATTGGTACATTTAACAGATTCCATTTAACTGGAAGTCCCTAAAGGGCTTCAATCAGGGCAACAGAACAAAAGTAAAGTGGTGCAATTTAATGGAATTGGAGCAGCGCGCTGTGCAGAAAGGCTTACAGACAGTCATTAGGAAACAATAAAGGCATAAAAGGGGAAATAAATAAATAAATAAACGGCTCATCAAATGAACCTAAAACAGCAAATGTGACCTGGGGGTTTGAGAAAGAGAAACGAAACCAGTGAAGACGCTATGAAGGAAGACATCAAAATATCAACTAGCACCCCGTCATTGGGCGGACGTCTTTCGATTCAAAGCTCCTCGTCCCTTCGTGGGTTTCTTGCAGCGTGTTTCTGTGCATATCGAGTGTGGTGGGTGAGGTAATGCCGCAACAGGAAATAATGACAGCTGATGGAGAGCGGCTCATAAGAAGAAGAAAGGTCTGGGCACTAGATCGCTCACCGTGTCACTGAGTGATGAGCGTTGTCACGCGCTGACGTGACGAATGGCACACAATCACGTTGCTCCGGGCCCAATTAGGACTCAGGATGCTCTTGTACCTGTATCACTGAGTTATACGAACGCATGTTGGTCAAACATGGTGGCAGCCGAGTGTGAATCCACCTTGTGAACATTCTGTCACTGAGTGGATCGTGGTTTGAGTGTCATAAATAAAACTCCACAACCACCGTGAGTGGGTAGTTGTTCTTCTTTTAGCTTCTTTCTGGCAGATGGCACCTACTAAAGTGTGCCTGGGCTGGTAAAAACAAGCAGAGGCATCAACTGTGCTCAAACACGGCACTAAGCAATTCCACCCGACGTAAACATGAATGCCTTCAATGGCAGATGCCACATATGGGGCCCAGCGTAGAGCCTATGGGCAGCCATAAATCCACATTTAGATACTTGTTGATGGCTCTCTCCGCAGACTCACATAGATCCTGTTACCATCAGCAGACCTAAGCGCTTCTTCCAGACAGGCCACAGTAAAGAAATCCACTTTTTTTTAGATTCGTTCAGATTAAAATCATTACTCATTATACTGCTAAATACGGTGAATTACAAAAACCAGTAGCAGTTTGAATGAAAAGCCATTAGCAAGCTGAAAGCACCAGCTCCTATTGCTAAGCTGAGTCAAACGACCAGCTCGTGTAATGGATTTTAACTTCCCATCACTGCTGAATGGAATGAGGAGATTGCTGGAGAACAAATGTTGAAAAGGACAGGGGAAAGGTTGAACAGACAGAGGAAGAATTCCAGGAGACGTGTGGGAAGAAAAAGTCAAACTCTAGCTGAGAAAAGAGGAGCTAAACCTGGAGCAAATACGTGGTCTCACATAATGACCAGCTGGTCAGACAGACAAATAACCGCCTGTCACATTACAATGGCCCGTTCCATCCTCTCCACCTCCTCCATCTTTCTCCCCACCAATATCTGATACTTCTTGACAGAGCATCCATCATCTTCAAACCTCCATCTACATGCGCCTGACAGCTTTTTCTGAGCCAATTACCTGCAAGTAAACCACATGAAGTGTCACTGCACCTGGCACCCGGTTACACACCCGTTTGCTTCAGTTTCCTCTGCCAACTCCACATCTTACTTCTTTCTCTTGCCATCTTCTCAGTTTTCGGGTCATACCCCTCTAACTCTAGTTACAGACCAATTTCTCACATTACCTCCCATGCTGAAAACTGATCGCTTGCAGGAAGGTGTCCTTACGTCTAAAAAACACTTCTAACTCCATGCAGCTTTAGGTCTTCATATATATACATGCCCGTAGATTATATTTGGATCCTGGAGGAGCGCCCTGATGCAGTGTGAAAAGTAATATGTGGGTACAACATTGCAGATTTTGAACAGTAAACCAGCAGAAATGACCATGTAAATTACATGCACACAAGCGCGCCTCGCCAACAATCCTGGTTTTAGTTGTAAGAGCTTGAAGCACACATATTCTACAATTAAAGTATTATCGGCGAACTGTTGTAAACCCACCTGGGTTTTCTCGGATTGAAAAGCAACTTTTTGAAAGCAACCCTTTTACTCGCCTCCCCAAGAAACTGTGCATAACCTACCGCTCCAAACGGTGCGCTCACTTCATCAGTGTACAGCGGAACACTGACAGAAAACGACTCCAAACGGCACTTTTTCCCCAAAAGATTTTCGCACGATACTTAAAGAACCGCGGCCTTTCTTTTCTCCCACGGCGATGTCCACCTTATTCCAGCGTTGTTATCTATGTTTCTGCGCCCCAGCGATAGCTCCTTTGTTGCTGCGAACGTCGGAACATCCAGACAGGCAGCCCGAGAATCCCGTCACTGAGGGTACGTTTACTCGGCAGCGGATTCTTGGACGCTGATTGGTCGGTTTTACTTCTGCGCAGCACTCAGCTCTGTCGTCATTGGATCAAACGGGGATGGTGCGTTCACTGTTACTCGTAAAATTTCTGAAATTGTTGTGCAAATAGAAATAGCTTTACAAATGTTATATCAAACTCAAAATGTATTTAAAAAAAAAACACTGATGGTTGAAAGTCCTGTTTTATAATACTGACAGGGTCTATATCATGGGCATTTACATTTTGTCGTTTTTAAATGAGGTGTTTTTAATTCGATTTCAACCCATATCGTGCGGGTGCTTCTACTATAGTGACGCTACCCAAGTGATATTGTATTGATCTTTTTGCTCTGGCTGTGCGTTTTGCAAAGGAAGACTGCATTTAAATCATTCTTGAATCCATGAAATTTGATTCCAACACTTACTTTATGAGAGAGAGTAAATACTATAGGTTGTTGCTTTGATCACCCTTTCCCCAAATGCTTTTGCCTGTTACCTGACTTTTTTTTTAAATATGCATTTTTTAATATGATCCAATTTAAATCTATAATTACAAAATAACAATTAACTGTATTCAATTTTGATTCCTAAATAGCAAAGTTCCAATGCATCCCAGTGTTTGAATTTCAATAACAGTGGCTACACTAAGAAAATCAATACAATTATATTTTATTATATATTACTTTAAGCCACACCCAGCACTTACTATTAATTCACTGTTCCAATTTCCATGCACGATCACTGACTAATTATGCAAAATCAACATTGATATTTATAAACGCAACTAAGCGGTTTAAATAATATAGCACCAAGTATTTGGCTCCATCAAGCGGTCGGAGTGGGTAAGTGCATTATAATTATTCGGGCTCTAACATTGTGGACTCGTAGAAATTTTCATTAAACCAGAATCTGGTGGAATTAGTTATTCTAAAATATATAAAAAAGAAGTAGGATAACTCTTATTTGTTTGCGGAGTTTCTTTATTCTTCTGTTTAAAAAAAAAAAAAAAAACATGAACATTTGAGCTGGTTATGTCATTGTTGTGGGTTTGCTTCTTTGCCTATGTCGTTGTTTGGGGTCAAAAATCTTGCACAAGCATAAAGGTTATGGTTAAATTGCTAACAGGCAATAAAATGTCCAGGTTTGGTAAATTTAATTCAGATGTTATTGAAAGAGAACGCTAAATAAAATGATAATTTACCAGGAATATGAGTACAATTTGTTTTTAAATTTGAAAATAATGGAAGATTAGAGACACAAGCAGTTAGAACAGAGATTGCTTTGCCATTGCAACAAGAGGTTTTTCTTTCATCATGAAATTTAAAAGGTTTACGCTGAAACCAGAAGTCGGAGCTTATCTCAATTAAAATTAAAAACTAACCATCATAATTAACTGACAGGATGATTTAATAGTACCATGGTAAAAATGAACACCCAACATTAAGTATTTTGTCAGACAGTGAAGTTTTCACTGTAATTTAGGTTGTAAAAGTAAACACGTTCAGCAGTATTATGTATTAGGAGCGTAATTGCAGTTTTTGAACAATTGTACCCAAGCTCCACCATTCATAAAACATGAGAGGATCCCCCAGAGATGTGATGACAGGAACAATGTAAACATGAGCGATCACTGGAAATTTAGAAAGGAACACTTAATACTGGGAGAAATTTCAATGATGAACCCACGCTCCTGCCCAATTCAATCACATGAGAGGTTTCATGTAACATCTGCATGGCAGTGACGTACAAACACAAACAAAACAACACATTTGACTGTAACAAACCTCTGCCAGCTAATGTCAGTATTCAGCCCAACAGCCCATAAAAACAAGGTTAAATTGCACAACAGAACAAAATCAGCAATAATATGCAAATGCAAATTACAGCATGATCATGGGCCTTCACAGACAAACAAATCATATGCATATACAGTTATCTATATTATATACACACATTTGGACATCATTCACAGCTACTTAAAAGTCTAAACTGTACAATATATCTGCTATAAGATCAGTTGCGCAAAATACCATTATGATATACAGTAATCATTTTTTTTTCTTTTACATTGAACAAAATTGTCCACACAATAAAATGCAAAGCACAAGCCCCAAAAAGGCCACCAAAGTGCATGTTATCAGGTCAGTTGGAAGCCACTCGAGGAACGGGCGGGCGGGAGAGTGCGAGGAAGACGCGCTCGACCGCGACGCCTCGCAAGGTGAATCGTTAGTGCGGGGAAAGGTGGACTTTGATAAACAGGCCGTGGGCTTGTGGACACACCGGAGGGAAAAGAGACCGACGCACTTCTCCCCGACGCTCGCAGACAAGGCAACGGACATCCTTCCACTCCCGCATGTCCCCACGACACCTCCGGAGAGTTAAATAGCTTTTGGCAAACGGGTCTTGGTACCTGCTGGACATCTCAGACGTGGACACACTGGTCAAACCTCTCAGACCCTGAACAGTCAGACTGTACAGGCAACAGCTGTCCTTCAAGGCCAATAATATAACCAACACGCACCTGATGTCCCCCCCCCGACACACATTCAGTTATAAAACAACACATTTACGTTAGTAGCACGTGTACCTGGGTGACTGTGACTCTGCTTTTGATTTCATATTCATTTTATCTGGCCAGTTTGCTGTGTATGAACAAAAGGGGGTGGAGGAAAACGCACAAATGAATACTGTGCAGACAAACGTTCCAGTTAAATTCAGTTACCTCCCAGTGCTTCTCCCTTGGACCAGTTAAAAACCTGCATTTCAAACTTTAACGGTCACATTTAAAGTAAAAGGTTTACTTAAGGCCACTGACGTGTGCTTTGTTCTTCTTTATCAGGTGCCATATCTCCTGTTTGTCTCCAGGGTCAATGCCCTGCGGGTCATCGTGCCTCTGTGCCCCCCCCCCCCCCCCCAAAAGAACTGTAATTGATGTTATTGTGGTATAGAGGTGCTATTCTCAAAACTTTAGTCAATTTTAACACTTTTCTGGTCCCCTAGATGTAGCGCGGTGGTGTAGTGTACAACACTGTAGACTGTACAATGTAGAGTCATATTCAGTTATATGTCAACACTCTACAATGTAGAGTCTACATGGTCTTTGCATGTTGTTATTTTCTGCATTTTCTGGAGGGGCCAGCATACCCCCCCCCACCCACCCACCCACACACACGCACACACAAAAGCTGGTTGATTTTCTCACAGATTTGAATGTGTCATATCACTCCAGGCAATGTTAAAGATGGAGAACAACGCCACAGAAGACCTTGATCGCCCCCTTGTGGTGTGTCTCAGACAGTTCATAGAATTTCTTCACATACCATGCGTGATGTTAACAGAAGGGACTGGCGGTATCATCCATCTTTATATGTCAACACTCGCGATGTTTAAGCCCTCTGATGGAGCGAGTGTCCCCCGAGTCCTGGTCCAATCGGCACGTTCCAGCTACAACCCCCTGCATATGTGACGACGGTATGAGCTGTGACTAAATCATTAAATCGATGGGGTTTGTTTTTTTCCTTTGGTCTTCATTTTGACACTTTGTCCTCGCTCCTCTGGGTCCAGCGGCCTGCTTCTCAGTCATTTTACAGTCTCTATTTTCTGAGGTGGAGGGACACGTACCCGCCGGGCTAGCGGCCAAGCAAATAAACCACCACTTCATAGGTGCACATCATGATTGCAGTGTTTGGGATCTGTCTGACGAGGTGGGTGGTGAGACCGCGGTACAGCGCTCCGTAGCCCTCCTCCCTGGGCACCGTCAGCAGGGTTTGGAAAAAAGAGCGATACCTGCTGCCTTCTTCTCGAAGCCGTGTGCGGATCACCTCTACAGGAGGAAGCAGAGGAAGACATTTGCAATTAGTACGAGGTTGTGTCTCTCATTTGCTGCTTCTCCCTGCAGTTGATCAAAATAAGACAATGTGCAGAGGTGGGAGAGTACCGTGGGGGTAAGCGATGGAGGTCGCGCATGTTTTTGAGGTGGCTGCCGCGAGCATCATGCCCACAAAGTCTGAAGCGTTCTTAACGGACTCCTCCTCTTCGTCCATGCTGGAGTTGGCCTTGAACTCCGACAGTTTGCGTTTGATGCTCTCGTAGATGACAAAGTGGATGACAGTCTCGGAGATGCCGGCGTACGAGGCCGACATGCCCCTGTAAAAACCCCGCAGCCCGTCCATGCGGTACACGCGGCCCACACACTCGATGGCGTTCATCCGCCGCTCCCCGCGGCTCCTGCGAGCAGCACATTTCCATTAGCAACCCCGTACGGAAGGACGACGTGGCCCGTCGCGGGGCGAGGTTCCTCACCTGGTTTCCAGCTGCAGACGAGTCTTGATCAGCCAGATGGGATTGGTGGCTGTGATGGCTGTGAACCCTGGGAAATTCAGGAGAGCAGAGGTTCAGACAGACGCAGACACATCTGGCAGAAGCACAATCTAACAGCCGACTATCGATCTCACAGACAACGTGCCAAAGTGCACTGCACCAGAAAGGAGCCGATCGGTTTTTTTTTTTTTAACAGTTTTATCTTAGAAAAACACAAACACACCGTGTAAAACATTCGAGTTATCTACAGAATTACGTCGATCCTCTTTGTGCGGAAAAACACAGTATTCTAAGTAAATCCGGTGCACAGACACCACCTGCGACCATCGTTTAAATCTGACTGCAAATGCAGCACGACAAGAATTACAACTACTGATTACCCAGTGTGAACTGGAGCTCTCAAAACCAAAAAATAACCACAGGTTAAGAAAGATAAAAGCTTAAATTTATGGTATAATTAGAGCAACACATTTGAAGGCGGGCCTCGATGGGCCAACGCAAGTCACAGCACAATCAGAGTGATTTTAATGACTCAGGCTCAGCGATCAGGCCGCTGTCAATCAATTAACAGAGACTGAACAAACTCCAGGTCAAGACGGCAGAGGGGGTACGTGGGCCTGATACTGGCCCACGTAGCGCTGCGACTAAAGCCCAGAGAAGCAACACCGGAGTTTGAAGGAGGCTGTTCAATAATTCAGCAAGACTGCAGAGCACAGGTGACGTGGTGGTGTAATTTAGAACAGTCTCGCTTCCTGCTGACGGGAGGCAACCTCGCTTTCAGCTAACGGATTAGCATACAAATCTGAATACCTGCGGGATACTGAGCAGAACGTACGGGAACAAGCTGGCTTTTTGTGGGCCATTTAGAGATGGCGCCGATGTCTACAGCATCGTACAACTACTGAGGGTAAAGAAACATCACGTCACGTTCCTCCAAAGGTTTCTGATGCAAATGGCGCGAGGTTGGAATAAAACAGCCTACGTGGCGAGTGCACAGGCAGTGGCGAGTACTGCGTCGGCATCACGCGGGCCAAAGTTTATGCAACTGCGTGAGGAAGACAACAGTTCTGTTACAGAGAAGAAGAGAAGGACAAGAAGAAGAAGAAGAAGAAGAAGAAGGAAGCAGAAGGATGTAGCATCTATGGCGTGTACTCACGAGGGAGGGGCAAAGCTCCTCCAGCTCCTCCCCGCTGCAGCTAGTAGCCTGCAGATTTGGGGGGCTCAGATGGCGGGGGGTCTCCCACCCAACCACGCAGGGGTGAAAGCTTTACAGTTAAGCCCTAAAATAGACACAGCCTGTTCTGTACCACAATCACACAAGCAGCAGTCACATCCACCCCCCCAAACCCCAGCAACAAATGATCCACCCCCACCCAATTGGTACTCAACAGGTAGCTGGAGACATGAGAGGCAGGAGTGACCCCCCCACCCCCACATCCTTCCACCAAAACTATTATCCCAACTGTCCCACTTTCATTTACACGTTGATGTTTCATCACTTAAGTTATTTATCGCAATTTTTGGGAAAAGCATGAAGTGCTAATAGAAGAGAACTTAAAGAGGGGGGAGGAAATGCTAACCTTGTCGCGTCCCACAGAGGACGTGCAGATGAATACGGGTCGAACGGTGAAGTGGCACTTTAAACACGAATACCTGGGTGTAATCATGCGCATGCCACATTTAAATGTTTGATTTCACTGTAAATAGTTGTTAACACGTTTTTTTGAAGGGGGGGCGTTGAATCTACAATCCTTTTTCTCCTCAGTCATCATCTTGTCTACATCATCTAGGAGCAGCAAAGCCTCTGGAGGAGTTCATTTCTCTATCAGGGAAATTTAGGCAGCCAGCAGAAAGTAGCAGAGGGAGGTGAACTGTGTTCATGTGGGCGTGAATAAGCTGGATAGGAAAATGATGAACGATCTCATTAAAAACGCAAGTGGCAGGACTTTTACTTCACTTCAACACATAAACAAAAGCTACAAATTAAACTCTCCAGGTGGAGGTAAAGCATTAGCTTTCCATAAATCCTGTATCTGCTGTGAGACGAACGTGCTGAGCAGCGCATCTGTTCACTTCCCGTCTACGCTCGGGTGCTATTTCATGAATTAACGGTCAGCTAATGTATTCAGGAAACCCAATTTCAAGAGGAAGTTGGGTTTTCCACGATCGACACACTGAATGCTGCTATTGGATAACAGCACGGGGCTAAAAGGGAGCGCAGGGGTTAGAATGGAGCCTAGCGTAGCATTGACAAGGCTAGCATTTCTTGTTAAGGAGGTGCATGTCAAAACAAAGCAAGAGCAGAAGCTGATATAGAACTACCTACCAGCTGGAAAGACGTTGCAGTAAGCAATGCTAATTTGATTCATGAATAACTATTTCTAGTACTTTTAGGAGGAAAAAAAAAATCACCATGGTTTTCATCATACCAGTGTAAAGAAATTGGGTGCTACCTGACGTGTCCGCCCGAGCGCCAGGGGCCCCAGTTGACCTTTCGGGGCCGTGCTCTCTCCTCTATACACAAAGAGCAAAAAAGGGGGGCCCAGACCACACTGTTTAAGTGACAACTGGGATGTTAAACCATTTACAAAGTCCTCTGGTGAGGCTTCAAATTTAAAAATAAAAAAGCAAAAGAAAGAAATGATGGAGGACATGGGGGGGCAGAATGGGGGAGGCGAGGAGGAAAGCACAACCCAAACTTTGAGGACTGTTCCATTTTCTTGTTAGCACCAAACCGGTTAGCATTAAGTAAATGTGTAGCCTGGAGGATGGGCGCTGGAATGAAACTGCAATAATTAGCAACCGCACGAGGTTTGATGAGACCATCATCGGCGATCTAAAGGAATCTGGAATGACTTGGTCCCCGAGTGACGTGATCAGTCAGTTTGATCCTGAAAGTCTCAAATTGTGCTTTCTGATAGATCCAATATCTTATCGAGCTCTACACAACAAACAAAGACGTCACCACTACTATTAAAGTTTACCATTTAACTTTAGCATGCTTTAAGCATTTACATCCTTTTAACTTTGTGTAGCTTGAACCATCCCACAAGCGTGTGAGGGGGGGAAAGGGAAGGTGGGGGGGGGTGAAATGAAAACTGGGATGTGTAAGTGTGACAAAAAAAAAGAATATTAATTTATAATGAATCTTTAGGTTGTTTGTTTGGTTTTTTTTTTTAAATCTGAAAGTGATTACCAGTACGGAAAGCAGACTGACCTACGGTAAACAGGCAGATCTACGACTCTGCAACACACAGTGACAGACAGACCGGAGGGCAGGAGGGAAGGAGCCATCATTACCTGCCATCCCGGCCGACAGCATGTGCACCTGGGTGGAGTCGGGCTCCAGCACGCCATTCAGCTTCTCTTTGGCCTTCGAGTAGGCTGCAAAGTAGATCGCTCTGTGGCAAGACAAGATGTGGAGATACTGCTCGGTGAGGGGAAGCAGATAACGCCGTCCTCCTGAGTGAGGACTGCGTGGCTGATAGTTACGCCCCTGGAGGACGTTTGGGGTTTGAACAAAGCAGAAGCCTTTCCGGCGCGTGGCTGCGTCCACCAGCGGATGTTTACTCCGTGATTTAAAGAGCAGATTGCCAACGCCGTTCAATATTTGGGACACATCGCTGTTGAGTGTCACACTTTGCGGCCGAATCTCGCCAATAATAAACATGTGCGAAGAAACACGCCCACATCAGGTCGTTAAATGCCTCCGTTATCCTTTTACAGCTCAGAGTTCTGATACCAGAGCTTAATGGTTGTTTACGCCTCTTTACTCATGACCTGCTTTAGTCTGCGAGCTATTTAGTCCAATTTGGCTGCATTTGCATGGATTAGAGAATACTGTTGGTGTGGTTGTGAGTACCTGGAAGGTGCCACACCCACAAGGTTGGGCCCCAGTCCTCTGAAGAGTGAACGAGGTCCCTCTCTTTGTAAGATTAACCTGCAGAACATTGACATGTTTGTTTTTTAGACTTTATCACACCAGCATTACACAGTAGGTAAATCTATACCTGCAGACACTCGCAGGCTTACACACAATGGAATATCGCACTAAATGATCCAAAATGCGCGTCCAGACAGGATGGCAGACATTTTTCCAGTTTGAACTTTGCCCTGCTTAAACAGCAAAAACATTTTTAAGAATAAAAAGGGGGGGAAAGGCCCTGTTGCTGGTGCTCTTGTTCATCTAGTGGAACTGTTGGTGTTGCTTTTCAGAAATGCTTTACAGAATAGACCCCTGTCAATTTAAAACACTGCGTGATTGTCTCTCCTCCACTCTGCAGGCACATTTGGCCTGGGCTATAAACTGACCCACTTTGACAAGCGTGGGTTTTTCCTCCTCGCGTCACACAGCCGATCCCTCACAGTCCCGCTACATTCTGCTCTGCATAACCCCGCTGCTGGCTGGAGGAAGCTCCTCTCAAGGGCACAAAGGGGGGCGCTAAAGTATGTTGACCCAAGGGCAACGGGTTCAAAAAAAACAGTGTTTAGGTTGCAGTTATAATAGAGACAGAGCACAGACCTATTCTTGGTGCGGGGAAAAAATAAAACCCATTCTGCTTAATCACCCTACTGAACACAGAGTCATGGAAATGTGCAAATGGGCAAGAGGGCGCGTGTGGATGTAACCCTCAGAGCCCTTTCCTGGGGAAATCCAGTTAAGGAGATTTCTCAAGAATTCCTCATTTGAAAGAATGCTCAATGCTGACTTGCATAATAAGCACAACACAGTGGAAAAATGCTCTGTGGTATTCTTGGGAATGGGGGTGTCCAGCCAGCCGCAGCACTGGAGCACCGAGTATTAATATTTCAGCTCCACTAAAAAACACAGGTTGAGACATTTCCAGGATGTATAGATGGTTGCAGTTGTGCGTTTCTTTGCAATCGGTTTAACAAAAACAGGCCACGGAGCAGGTGGGATCATTCAATACCTGCACACTGCAGCAGGAAAAGGCCTTTTTTCATGTTTCTTTACCCCATAACTTTTCTTTTCTTTCTCATCTTTTTCAAAATTCTTGAGCTTATGCTATTGCCAAACTAAAATAAGTCTCTGAATTTAATATCACTGGCAAAAACATGTTATAAGCCTTTAATACCGCACATATTATGTTGTTGGAATGTCTAGAATATACTGAAGGTCTACGGTTAACTAGAGAAATTCTCCTTACTTGAGACAATGCACAGGCCCCGGAGGAGCCACGCGAGCGACGCCAGCTCCATTCACAGTACTGAGCTGGACTTCAGAGATGTAGAGAGTAATGGAGGAGGACTGCAGCCTGGTCTTCACCACTTCCAGAGGACAGGTCAAAATAGCTCCCACTGTGCCGCCACATCTAGAGCAAAGTTGAACAGGTCCGGGGATGAAAGAGGGCAAAAAATAAAGCGGAAAATGGAGGAAAGAGAACGGGGGGGGGGGGCAAACACGGCAACAGTCTCCTAAGCGTTTATTTTGGGTGAAAACAGAGGCTTTGCAGATGAAAATAAGAGAAATATGCATGTAAATAAATGAGGCGGGGGTTTTGTTTTTATTTTTTTATAAACCATCCCTGGAAACATGAGCCGCCGTTCCTCTTAGGTCTAAAATTATCGTTGCCATCACACATCAATATATTACGACCCGATGCCGGGACGCTGCCAGGATCAGGCCGCCAACAAAGTAAGACCACACGACTGCTCGGAGCGTGCGGCGGCCGGGCCGCCACGCTGACTTTTGTCACCCGAGAGGGTGAATGCGAGGTCCGAGGAAAACAGGACGGCTTATTCTTACTGGACTTACACAGGGATTGTAAACAAAAACAGTTCTGCCACCAAATGATGTGAACTCCCTCCACTATGACCGGTGTATTCTGCCAGCAGCCCTCAGAGCTGTAGACTTAAAACAATCACCCAGCCAATCTGATTACAGTCCTTATCTCGTCTGTTGTCAGAAATATAGCAGATAAACACCACTGTTTACTGATACAGCGGGCTTCATCAAGGCCTCTGTGTCATGTGATATTTGATTGGCCTCTGTGCTTTGCTGCACAATGGGTCCTAAACTAGAACCAAGACACTGGAAAAGCCAACCTGCGCCTAAATATCGCTCCTATTCCAGTGAGGAACCATATAAAGACCTTGATTTTAGGCTGCTCCTTCACGCTGCATGTTCAATAGAGAGTAACAGCAGCTATATTTACCTTTGGAGCGCACCAACCCACAATTCTGTCCACATGCAGCAGTGACCCCTGACCTAATTCCAAGGCAGCCCTGTGCGCTGCCTGCATGTTTTTGAGTATGGGGGCCTTTTTTCATTACCAATTCACACCAAGGGAGAACTGTGAAGATGCCAACGGCATATGAAGAGTCCAAATAGGATTTTGACCCAACGTGGGTCATATTGCTCCGACTTGGAAAAATCAGGACTGATAACGGAATAGAGCGGTTTTGATTGGATCACACATTTTACTGTCAGTGGCCTAGGACAAAGCACATTAATAGATTTAATAGAGGTTACTATCCAGACAAATAAACGCCATGGAGTTTGTGACCGCCTGCGTTAGCAAGCCAAGGCGCTTTGATCATAAAGCAACCTACAATGTCACGTAACCTTGTAGTTCTACTAGTACGCATCATGAAGGGTGTGAGTTACATTTGGGTGACGGATTATCTAGTTTGATGTCATTTATTATCTCTTCCTTTGTACGCGCAATAGGCTGCGCGCACGGATAACGGTGGCGTGATTTTGGATTTACTGCCCCGCAACCACAGTACATTTTGTAGGATTTGAAATGTCCCAGTATTAATATCACTTCAAACCAAAACGAAAGCAGGAGTTGACAGAATGCCTGATTCGTTGTGGCGTGACATCCGCGCACCAGGCTGCTCGTGCCGAGCACACGCACGCGCTACGTCGAACGAAATCTAGCAAATCTAGCGCCTAGCAAGCTGCAGCAGACATGACATATCGGAAAAGGGCTCAATATCTGTACGAAATTCGTCCTCCAACTTACCCTCCGGCGAACAAATGAACCAGTGTGTCCCTTTGGCTCATTATTTAGCATGCTTTGCCAAGCAGCGCACCTCGGGGCTGCGGCAGAGGATCGAACGCTGTTCCTGATGCTTCCTTCCTCCGAGGGGACCCGCACATACACTGGACGGACGGCGTCGATGGTGACCCAGCGGCGGGGCGAGTCTACGGTGATTCAGGCTGCAGCGGACTCCGGAGGAACCCTCCTTCCCCTGCCCACAGCTGCCTCTCCCGCAACGAGATAGGTTCCTATCTCCAGGCAGACCGCCAGCGAGACGCGAACTTCACAGTCTACCTGCAGACAAACGCGATCCTCTGCTCTCACAAATGGTTATATGTCCCATCTGACAGTTCGCCCTGGTTAATTCATCATTGTGGTGACTGGAAGGAGGTAGATCTCGTAGTAATAACTGCGCAATCATAGGCTACCAAACCTCGCGATATTAGCGGGGATGCAAATAGATCCGTGACGTCACGCCCGTCCCGCCCTGATCATGCAGCGTTCACGTGCTCAGCGAGATGCTGGGTTCGTGTTCCGTGTTAACGGAATTGGATTATCCGGTGAAAATACAATAAATATACACATAAGACAACCCATAGAAAGATTAATTATATGAAGACTAAAATATATGAATTTGCTCGTATGAAATACCAAACCTGAGCTTTTCACTTGATTTCTGCAGCTTTAGGCTTAATGTTCCTGCTCTGCCCCACTGCTTTATGATCGTCTTTTATAATGGTTTAATCCACGACAGGGGATATTTTTATTATCAAGCCAAGGATAGAAAGGTAACAATGACTATAAGACAAAATTTACACGTTAAAACAGATGTCAGTGCAGCCCTAAAAGGAAAGCATGCTTTTGCAAATCCGCAACATGTACAATAATATTTTTTTTTAAAGAAAAAGAGCACTCAGATTTAATGAGGTTTACCCAAGAAATGGGGTAAAGTAGGGAAGTATTTTGCAGTAATCAATATAATGTAAAAGATATAAGCTACATGGCTTCATATATGCAAATTCATATTTGTATATTTAGTTATGTGCATTTTTCCCCCAATGAAAACTGAAATACATTAACACCTACAGCAATATATATTCTTGTGTACCCCAATTACTGCTAGAAAAACTGTATTAATGTACAGAACGTGCATCACACAGGCCTCATTAATTTTGAATTGAAAGCTACTACACAGTCAGCTGATTACACTCAGATGGTGATTCAATAATGGATCTGAGTGAATCTGTAAATTGGCGGCACAGTAGGGCAAGTTGGAATCATGAGTGTGTGGTTTCACCTTTAACCTCTGCAGGGAGAAAACCAACCCACTGATGTCCTGTATTAACGAGGATATGCAAATCTCATGACTCCGAAATTTCTGGTGGACCCAGAGCAATTTCCTCTCAGATTAATGGAATCACATAGCAGGGGAAAAACTGCATCAAATAAAAAAAAAATCAATATATATAGTTTTAAAAGTCTAACCATCGTGCCTTTTTGCTGGAAATCATATCTATCAAAAATCACGTTTTCTAAGGCTGCTAATAAGTTTTACTTTCGTATAATGTTTGGCTGATTTGACATGATGGCAATTATCGATTATTGTCATTTAATTGGTTTCAAACAAACTAGCTTAATTCTTTGTTTTGTGAATGGGAGACTATTCATATCTGCAAATCAATACACTCAGTACTGAGGTAAAGTTCAAAAAATCAAAGATAAACACATCTGTACTCAGAAGATCTGCAGGCCAAATTCCATGAAATTTCAGTAGAGTTTTTGTTGTGTGAGAGCTAAAATAGTGAAACATTTTCTCCTTCCCAATGTGCAATTGCAGTCAGTTCTCCGTGAAACCTTTTTTATCTATGTTTTATCTATGAAGGCCGGCATGTTAAACCATTTTTGGGCTTTTAATCAATAACCGACAGTCCGGGTTTGGTGGCTGTTGTGTAATGTAGATGTTGGAAGCTAAATGGCTGCCTTCCTGTGCTCATGTGAACTTCAACTCTCAGTTTGAGGGATCACGAGATGAAATGACACCAATTCAATTAAACTTATTGAATGCCAAAGGTTTGGAATAAATTTCAGAATACTTGAGCCTGTCCTGTAATCTGGTCCAGCAACTCTTGCATTCTGGTCATTTAAACTGAAACACTTTTTGGGAGACTTAAATACGCAGCTTTATATAAGCTGGATTTTGTGTTATTCATTTTCAGCATAATCACAATTGAAAGAAACATGCAAAAATCACAAAATATACCTCCATTAGATGGCTCAAAACTAAATCAGGTCAGTCTCTTGCCACAGATTAAAGAGAAATGTTTGCAGTAGTAACTGGAATTCCAAACCTCATAGAACTTTAATCGTAGAACTTTGGATTCTGTTTTGCTAAGTACATAAAAACAGAGATGTTGAAACTATTTGATAACCTTTTCTCACGCTCTATACCAGCCTTAGACAGTAGAGCTATATAGTATAAAATCTGTTTATTAACCGCATCATAACCGAGCCATCAGACTGAAAATTACAATTTTTTGTTTCTTTTGTAAAGACGAGTTGGTGGTAAAGTCCAGTAACACACATCTCATGATGTGGGACACTTGTCTAGTAGTCATGTCCCATGATTTCTGTTGATTTCAGCCTGTAAGTCAGACAAGATAGTGTGCGCGTGTGCACACGTGTGTGTACATAGTGATCTGATCACGCTGCCCAGGAGTGGATCTCTACTTTATCAGTGTTTGGTTTCAAAGGCAATGAAAGGAAAAGTGGTCGATAAGCCCAAAATAGATATTGTTTAACTAACGTTTGAAAAACAAGGATGTTACTATTTTAGCTCACGAAAAAGGGATGTTTTGATACCCACACAAGACAGCACTTTATAAAGTCTAATTATGTCTTTTGGTGTTTCTGCATAATATAGATTTAAAGCATATTATCCTTCTTGATTCACCACAAATTAGACTCGTTATGCTGATCATAGGTTCTGCTTGTACACAATTCATCAGGCTGTGTACCTGTGAGTGAGTAATTAATTGACTGAAAATAGCAATAGAGTGAACGTTTTGAAATGCGGTTTAGAGCAGAGGAAGATGCTCAGACCTCGACCCAGGATTGCAGTACTTGTGTTGGGTTCATTGCTGCCACCTAGTGGCAGAAGGCGTATATATGCCGAGTGTATTCATTGATCATTTTCATTTGGTTCTCGTAGATGGATACATCGTGTAAATAACCAATCATTTATTGCTCTGCAAAAGAGACTAGCTGGGGTACGGGGAGAAATACTGTTTCTCATACATCACCTGATTACCGAAAGGACATAATCACGCATTTCCTTTGCAATTTGATGGTGCATTGGGGTAATATCTTAAAAAAAACAAAAGCATTGGTATCCAAAACTGTACACCATTTATTTCCTCTGCGCTGCTAGTGTGTAAATAAACCTAACCCTAAATAAAATAATACACATACGGTAATACATATTATGTCTGACTTGGAAAACCAACTATTGCTACTGGCACGTGAAGGCATCGTTGCGTCACGTGATCACCGCACAGCTGAGGGATGCTAATGTAGGCTTGCCAGTCACTAGCCTGTTAGCTATGTTAGCTGTGGTCCACTAATCCCAGCAGAACATCCGCTTCTTCCCACCGTTCCAAACTAAACCAGCAGAGGAGGATTTATCACACGCAATGGCGTGGACACGGTGCTCGTGTTCGTCTTCTTTGTCCCCGCATTTCATTGGCTTTTTGCTAGATGTCAATGTCATAGTTTATAGCTAGGGATCTCCCAGTAGCTTAGCTCGCTTGTTTGTGGTTAACGCAGGGCAAGGCCAAGGCCAAACGAAAAAATAGGCCGACGGGTAAGTACACCAATGCTATCTCATGTTTTCGTCATATTTGTCCGATTTCCCATGTTCTATTAAAACAAAAATCAAGCCGACGGTCGACCCGATCTCACGGACGTGTTTGGTTTTTCTAGGATTATTCCATCCCTGCCGCGTCGATCATCTGGCTACCTGCACAAATAGACGGCAAGTATCGGCTTTTGTTTGGAAATTAAAACTTGGAAGTGGTTTTACAGACTCTGACATTTCGTGGCTCGGTTGTCATCGACTGCGATGTTTTTGCTAAGCAGTCTTATGTCCAGATGTCCGTCGCATTTAAATCACTCGAGTTTGTGTTTCAGAACGCTTTAATGTCCTTAATCGGGGTTTACCCTAACCGATTAAAGACCTGCGATGCCAAATAATAGTATAAATTATTGGAATGAGGTATCACACGGCTTTAATTATTACTTTTGTCTTATTAGAAGTGTCTTTTGAGTACATACTGTCCAATTTTTGGGGAGAAATCTGCTGCTTTCTTTTTAATCTCTGTCCTGACTCTTGCTTCAAAAATAAATTCTGTTCATAAATGAACAAATGGCACTTGTGCAAATGCCCATAAACTCTATTCCCTATTGGATACTGATGCGAAAAAGTGGATTAAGTTTTGTGTCTGTGGGCAACTACTTTAAATCTTCCTCTCTGTTTAACTGGATCACTTTTTTTCTCATAAAACTGGTTTAAAACCTTAAAGCAAACTGCTGAAATATGCACATTTGGATTCTTCTTGGATTCATTTTTACATATGATGCCTTTCTGTGTTTCTTCCTTGTTGACAGTACGCTTTTGTTTGCTCTCCTTTGCTTTACTTCTTTAACAAGGGTGTTATTTATATTTGTGCAATTAGATACATTACAATTGAAAATTTTTAAACTGTTATTTCCTTTTGCTGTGTAAATGTAAAGGTACTATTCTTTGCACTGTCATGAGGCCATTATTTAAACATCTTCAGCATCACATGGACGTTTTACTGATATTTTAACATGTATTTATCATCATTAAAGGTGGGCAGGTGACGAAAGGGACATCGGGGTTTTGGGTTTTCGCGTTGTCCATCGCCATCCCGGTCAGCGTTACCGCCATGTCTTCATCGGGGTGTTGTCACCTACCTGGCTCCCTTTGTGACTACTCCGGGAATGCTGAATCTGATGCCTCCAAGGATTCGGAGGAGTCTGATTCCACCACGCAGGCCCAGTACATTGCCAAGGTTACAGCGAAAGATGGCCGCCCACTTTCCACCGTTGTCAAAGCAGTCAGCTTGCAGAGGTTAGAGGGGGAGGAACCGGCCCGGGGCCCTAACCAACACAGGATTATAACGTTATCGTTTGTTTCATTGCTGTCCTGTTTGTTTGTTGTTGTTTTTTTTTTACTTCCCCTCCACAGTGACATTGGCATGTGTCGGATTTGTCACGAAGGAGCTGGGGGGGAAACCCTGCTGTCACCTTGCGATTGCACGGGCACGCTGGGGAAAGTGCACAAAAGCTGCTTGGAGAAGTGGCTTTCCTCCTCCAACACCAGCTACTGTGAACTCTGTCACACAGAATTCACTATTGAACGAAGGCCGCAGCCACTCACACAGGTCAGCGAGACTTGGATTATTTAAAGGGATCTGCTGTTGGTTCCTAGAATAACCACGGTACATTCAACATAATTGACTCATTGCCGAGATGTTCGTCATTGTAATTGTTTAGAATAAATATTTATTAAGGGAAAAAATGAAACCATCATTAATATCTGGGAGGAAAGAAATCCACTGACGTGAGGACAAAAATATGCCAAAGAAACCAGAATGCTACCTTCTGCATGTCTCAATTCTGTATTTTGTCATTGCCCAGTGGCTGAAGGACCCGGGCCCTCGGAGTGAGAAGCGCACCCTGCTGTGTGACATGGCCTGTTTCCTTCTCATCACCCCCCTGGCAGCCATCTCTGGCTGGCTGTGCCTGAGGGGAGCCCAGGACCACCTGCAACTGAAGAGCAGACTGGAGGCCGTGGGCCTGATCGCTCTCACCATCGCCCTGTTTACCATCTACATCCTCTGGACGCTGGTAACTAAGCCCTGACTTATACCCCAGAGGCATTTGGAGGTGTTGGCAGCAAGTCAATGTTTTTCTCTCTCACGCCTGCTTGATATTCGTGATGGCGTTGGCGTCTTACATGACTTTGGAAGACAAAGGAGATTTGAGACGAGTGATTCATAACAAAGAATGTGCTCGTTAATCCGCTTTTCACAGTGTTTTTTGCCAGGGTGTTACAGTAGCTAGTTAAAATGAAAGGGAATTGAACTTTCCCTGATCCGAAGATGACACTGAGCCAGACCTGAGCCTAGTCTGGAAACACTGAAGAAAAGATGGTTCATTGTAATGTTAAAAGTAGTAGTAATTCTTTTTCCTCTCCTCTCTCGTCTCCTCCCATCTCGTCCTCTGTTCCCCTCGATCCCAGGTGTCATTTCGATACCACTGTCAGTTGTACTCGGAGTGGAGGAGGACCAATCAGAAAGTGCGCCTGCTCATGCCTGATATGAAGGGGGCGCACACCACCCAGCGCTCTGTGCCCACCAAGCTGACCAAGAAAATGACAGACGAGACTATTGTATGAGCACAAAGCGGCGCCAAGAGGAATATCGAAGAGGAAATCTCCTGAAACACTCTCTAAAACACAAACAACAAAAAAAGAAACCAATCATGTTAATGAACTTTTGCACTTCATATGGACCACTCTTAAGGGGAGCAACCCGCTCTCCTGATTTCTTTCATCGAAGCACTTGATGTAAAATGTATCGACTCGCCACGAAGGTGGTTTTTTTTGCAAGGACTCATTCCAGAGTCACAGTTCATGTTAAAACCCACAGTTGTCACTGGGCCGTCAGTGTTGGGACGTCTGCGATGTGGACAAAGGACTCGCCGGCCCAACTGTGTGTCAGTGACACAACTGTATTAAATACTAAGACACAAGCTAATGCAGCAGGATACAACTGCTTCAGCATGCTACTACAGTATAATACGAACATATTCACTACCTATAATTCTCCCCTTCACCGTGTATTTAAATGCTTTTGAACAATGGGCAGCGGGAGCCCAGCAGAGGGTAAAAATGTAAAACCATGACTGATGAAGTCTATCTGTGAATAATCATCGTTGACAAGAGCGACAGTGGCGCGAACCCACCGCCTTGTCTGTAATCTAATCCCGATAAAGCTTTATCATGGCTGCCTGAACAATGAAAAACAAGCCCCCCCCCCCCCACTTTCCTGTTTAGACAAGAGCCGAGGCATCGCACATTTTATCACTCGTCACGGGGTCGGGGAAGATTGGAGCCGAAGGCTACCTGCGGCCGTGAAACGGCAGGGCGCCGGCGTGCGTGCGCGCGTGTGTGTGTGTGTGTGTGTGTGTGTGTACATTCAGTCTGAATGATATTTCCTCATAAGAGCGCGTCGGCGAAAGGCTCTGGTCCACTTGTAAATGCGCCATTTGTTATTTGAGCTGCGTAGTACCGACCGTAGTTACCAGAATTGTTTTGGGGTTGGGTTTTTTGTGTTTGTTTTTTAGAAGCGATACCAGTATTCTGAATGAGATTACAGGCTTATCTAGAACCACAAAGCTGCACTGGAGCAGCCAGATTAAGGTGCACAAGACAAACGTGTATTCGGAAATGGTCAATCAGCATATGCAGTAACTGAATTAGTGTTCTGTAGTCGTCCTGCTGCCCACCCCCCCCCCCCCCCGGCTCGGAAAGTTGGGTTATTGTGCAATAAAACACAAGGGAGTTCTGGACTAAATCATGATGGGATGTGTGTTTTCTGTTTTTGAACCTGGGATCACTGAGAGATCCTGTCAGGAGGTTTAAAGCTTACTTTTACTTTCTTGACATTTATTGTTAATGAGGAAGTAAATCACAATTACAACCTTTACCTGCTGGTGACGGGTAGATTTGCATTGCTAAAAGAGGTGTGTATGGGAATAATATAGCAATTTACATACAGAAATATGGATATTTGCCTGTTCCTGTTTCAGTAAAATTCTTTCTGGGTTTAACTGTTTGGTTGAAAACGTTTATAATCCACGTCACACATGTGTGCTTCGTGACTTTCACCTCGAGTTTAAACTGAGCCAAGGATCAAATAATGTAAATCGGGTCATAATTTGTCATCTTTCAGCTTCATTAGTACATGTAACCTTTGACCTGGAATGATGAATTCAGCTGTGTATTAAAGCAAAATGGCCTCAGGGTCGAGGAACCGTGCGTGACTCCGTATGTGACGACAGAAAAGGCCTCAATATTGTAAAACTTTAATTTCATGGCATTAATATAATGAATGTGAGCACACAAGCTATCAAAACAAAAATAATATCTTTTTTTTTTTTTTTACACAAAATGAAATGAGCATGAGCGGCGAATAACCACTTTGGAGATGATGACTGATGATTAAAGCCCAAAAACAGGACTGATGGGATGAAGGGGGGCGTCTCCAGGCCATCACGGTCTCAGGAGAACCTCTGCTGGACTGTCAGTCCTGTTTTTGAACTGGGCTGTAGTGGGCTGTAGCTGGGTCTGATTATAATTTGAAACCACTCTAACACCTCTCTCCAGGATCGATCGTTAGCATGACACAACTGACTCCACTGATCTCCATAAAAGTGCACATTCATGCTTGTACTGCGCCCCAGGTCCGCCTGGGTTACAGGTTCTGACAGCACTGCAGCTTGCTCCCCCTCTGGCCGTCGGTGGTGGGCGGCACGCTGATGTCCACCACGTTGTTTCCCGGGGACTCGTCGTGGGCAGAGCGCTCGGCGATCTGTTTCTGCGAGACGATGCGGTAGATTTCTGTTTTTTGAAAAAGATCGAATTGGAAAGGAGTTAGCTTCAGATTTGGAACAAGATCGGCACGATCAGCTGCAGTAAGCAGCTGAGATTTATATTTAGCCCAATATCACATTTTTAAGAGTTGTAAACAACTATAGCATCTACGCCTGGCTCGTTCCAGTATTTGGGGTGTTTTATCATAATATATACTTTAAAAATTGTACACACAAACCTCTACTAAGCAGGTAGAGACAACAGGTCACTAACCCATCACGGGACACCCACTATCACACTCAGTTAAGCATCTTTATCAACCTAACGTGCATGTTTGTAGCCCGAGGGAGACGGATGTACCCATAGAAAAGCCACACAGACACAGAAACAACTTCCAGAATTCCCTGTGTGGGTTAACAAGTACACAGTCCTATATATCTGGTGGACGCATCATTGCCTTCACTTGTTGCTCACGACTGTAACTTACACAGGCATTATGGCTTCTGCAAATGTAGCTCTGAATGACAAATGTGTTCCAAAGTGCAACTAATTCACATGCTAACAGATACAGGTAGTATCTGCAAGACATATGCAAAGTGTACATTTTATCACACCTACATGTAAATGAATCAAACACTGTGCAGGTAATTTATAATACATGGCTTTTACTGTTTATATGTATGTATGTGGCTACATCTATCCAATAAACAAACTTAGATATCATGCGTAACTGCAACACAACAACAAAATGGAACAAATCTATAATCTTAGTATGATGTGTGGTCAACATTGCTTTGTTTTGGTTTGTTTTTGCTCACAAGCATACCTGTCAGGATGTTCTTGAAGGCTTCTTCAACATTTGTTGAATCCAAGGCAGACGTTTCAATAAAAGACAGATTGTTCTTCTCTGCAAAAAAAAGATTTTTTTTAAACATCTGGAATTCTGGATATTTATAAAACACTTACAAACCACAAAGAGTCCTCAAAAAGCCATAGCATCTGCAGCACGTGTGGGCTGTGGTTAACCTACCGGCGAACGCCCGCGCCTCGTCTGTGGGCACGGCCCTGAGGTGGCGGAGATCGCTCTTGTTGCCGACCAGCATGATGACGATGTTGTTGTCGGCGTGGTCCCGCAGCTCCTTCAGCCAGCGCTCCACGTTCTCGTACGTCAGATGCTTGGCTATGTCGTAGACTAAGAGCGCCCCCACCGCTCCTCTGTAGTATCTGCAACGGCGTGGGCACAACCATTTAGGCCGTTTCTCATCAATCTTTTAGAGATGCCATCTTGTCTGGCTCCAGGGCGTCTCCTTCTGATAATATTTGTGTTCCAAGCTGAAGTGACAGCACGGATCCCAAGAACTGAATCGCTGTTCTAGAGTCAGAGGATCTATGGTGGCAGTTAAAGAACAAAATCGACTTTTCCACCACTGCTCTCCCAAGAACGTCTACTCCAGATGTTTGTATCTGTGGATAATTAGCCCTGGAATGTGAAGTGTCGTTTCTATACTGTAAACTTGATATTAGGGTTTCTAGTTAAGTCTGTTTGTCCTTTCTGGGCCACTGTAGAGACAGGAAGTTAAACATTAATGTCTCCCATGGAGGAGGACCCAAATCACAAATGTTATTCTCAAGAGAAGAAAATGACAGTATGAACACCATAAAACAGTTTTTTGACGCTTTATCATTACAAATAGCTACAACAGAGTGAGTTTCATCAATGCCGGGAGGGATTCTGTGGCCACGCTGACCTGCCGAGAGCAACCAGGAGATAAACTCACGCTGAGGTGATGGCTCTGTAGCGCTCCTGCCCCGCCGTGTCCCAGATCTGAGCCTTTATCGTCTTGCCGTCGACCTGAATGCTGCGCGTGGCGAACTCCACCCCGATGGTGCTCTTACTCTCCAGGTTGAACTCGTTCCTGGTGAATCGAGAGAGCAGGTTGCTCTTCCCAACGCCCGAGTCCCCGATTAACACAACTGTGGGGCGGGAAGAGGGGGAGGAGATGGAAAATGGGATTACAGGATAACAAAAACAACAGAAAAAGTAGAATCAAGTATTAATGTCCGCTTAGTTTTCTTGAAGTTTTCGGCCTTCATAGGCTTTATGGATTTTCTGAAATTAGAAAATATTGAAAAAAGGATGTAAATTGTTAAAACTGGTTAATATATTACTTTGGTGGCCTCTTTTGTTGTCAATAAATAACATTAGAACAGAACTGAAGCGAAATGATCGTTATGATTGATCACCACCAATGTTGGATCAGACCAATCGCCATAGTGATAAGAACATAGGAAGCTAAAATAATGAATGCTGAAATGTTAAGTTCTTATCTCAGGAAGCGAACCCACAGGCTCTTCTGGATGTTGACAGTCAGTACATGAAAAGCAGAAGTTTAATACATATTTCTGACAGCCACAAATGTGGCCCCGACTGTGTGAATTTGGCCATTCGGGTTCTGACCGATGTGACCACAAACGGGCTTCCAAATGGGACCAGAACTGGAGGCTTACAGGTTGGCGGATCAGGCCTGAGCTGGTGTCACAGGACGGCGCTGCTGTGGCTGCAGACTGAGGCAGATCCCTTTTGTTTTCTCGCCGCGCTACACAAAAGGAAATAGAGCTGAACTTTGTCCCTGCGGACATCACTCTGATTCGGGCTGCAGGAAACTGATAACACGCCTCCATCTAAACCTGAATCGACAGTTTCAGGCTGCCTTGCCCTTCCTGTATCGGCCAGGGTAACGCAGACGATGGAGGGAGGGAGAGACACAGACAGAGAGACCAGCTCGCCTCTGGCAGATGCCCTATTCATCCCATAGAGGATACTTTGTTACATCTAAATGGGCCTTTGGCTTCTTCGGGCCCGGGATGTTAATGTGCCACAGGAGCTGATAGCACGATCAAAGGGAGTCATTCTGGACCAGAAGATAAACCTGCCACTGAGTCTTTGCTGCCAGTTTAATATCAAACTCATCTGCTGCCATAACAGCATCCAAACTCACACACACACACACACAGATCTGCCTCACTTTCATTATAATGATGAAGCTTCATCAGCAAAGCTTTATTAATGAAGGCTGAAAGGCCTTAACCTAGACTGTGTGGAACGACTCACAAACATCACAAACGACTTCATCCTTGAGGAAACTGCTCACCGGAGATGGTCAGACCTTCTGTGTGAGTTGATTAAAGTTTAATACAAAGGGTTTAGGGATTATTGTGTTGCATCCTGCATATACAGCTGCAGGCGTTGCAATGACAGCATGTTGTAATAACGCCGAGCGATCATCATCCGGGCAGTTTCCACCAAAAATAAACAACTCTTTCCTCAGTACGTCCAGCCAATAATGACAGGATATGTAATTTAGAGGCATTTTACAGCACAGGTTCGTCTGTGCGACCTCATATAAAAAGAGATTGCAGTCATCTTTCTATTTTCTTTTCTTTTTTTTCTCTTTTTTTTTTTACCTTTGAACAAGAAATCGTACTCATCGTCTCGGTTCCCCATTCTGGACGAGGCCGCTCCGACTCTTGTCCTCTGGAGAAGATGACCGAAGAGTATGGCTCTGAAATGTCGTTCTATGCCAGGAAATATAGGGGAGGTAGGTTTGTGCCGAGACTCTGCGCCAGTTTTGACAGTCGAGGCGAGCTGGCCGCAGACGGGGAGAGCAGCGAACTCTGCAGAGGGAGGGGAGGAGTCCCTGCACCGCGAATACCTTCCAGCAAGGGGCGCTCTTTACTGACATGCCGTCAGAGAACGTCCAGCCTGCAGAAATCTGAATGAAATCCATCTACTTCGGTTAAATTCCACGATATAAATTGACTTGTATTATAATGTTTTTGCGTTCTATTCAATTATGCAAACACAGGACTGTTCGGATTAAAGTGATTAGTTCGTGAATAGATTACTGAAGATAACTGGAGCCAGAGGCAAAGCATTAATATCGGCAAGTTAAAACAGAACATTTTACATCCGTAAAACAAATCATATCGTGGTTCAAAAGGTTTTGCTCAGAGATTACCCGAGGACTGATCACACTGATCCACACCCATAAAGTGCTTAATACAGTATGTAGTATATGGTGTTGCAAAATGCCAATAAAATTAAAAAGCAGACTAAAAATAACTTTTTAAATGGCTGTATAAATATTATTATAATATAATGTGATATCTAATTATTACTAATAATTCTTAGAACAATTTAAAAACAATAATATTGAAAATTATTAAATATATTAATAATAGGACCTGTAGATTGACTCTAAATTCTCATAAATGGTAATTCGGAGTTTATTGATGATCATCGTAAAAAAAAAACGTGATAAAAACGATCAACGAAGGGGGCGTGTCCTGTTCAATATTACCATGACAGCTGGCCCCGCCCAGCAACAAATCCTCTTCGCCTATTGGGCGAGCTTAAGGTCAGCTGCCCCATTGAGGAACCACGTGCGTCTCCGCGTATTTCAAGATCAAGATGGCAGCCTCCGTGTGTCGGTGTTACGAGGTGAGTCAGTCATTCATGTCATTTATATAGATCCATATTCTGGTCGTCCATTTATTTAGTGTTGAGTGCAAGCGAGCGTGGCTTTGCTAGCAGTCTTTTGTTTAGCGTCAGTGTCGTTATAGGGATTTTTTTAGAGAGTTTTGATGACGATTGGGGCCTTGTTGCATCATAATCAGGGTACATTTCTGAACTACATCATCGGCTTCTGATTAATTTGAAGGAGCAGGGTGACACAGCAGGTTGAAATTATAGTAATGGGATAGTCTTTACCTATTCTAACAAGCTTTTTCATCTGCAATGACTGTCTTCGTATATTTTTTGTTGCTTTGTGTAACTGAACATCTCATTCAGTCTTTGAGGCTTCAGCTAGTTCACAAAATCCAAAGACCAAACAAGGAAGATGTTTTGCATACGAATGCAGTATTGACATATTTAGCAGCAGGGTGCAGGAGCCCACACCAAAGCATTTAAACTCTAGATAGAAGATCGGGGGAGGTATAGACCAGCTACAGTACAAATAACAGCCATTCCGTGTGTCCATACTGTATGAAATTACAACAGTTGAAAGCTTTATGTCTCCATGGCAGCTGGTTGGCAGACGTGTGTTAGCATCCTATGCTCGTCCTCTGCTGTCCACCGCGTGGAGGACCGATGCCTACAGTTTACAACAGAGGCCAGGTGCTGCTGTGCAGGTACGCTGAGCTGCCATTTAACACCATGCAGCATATTATGCATGTTTGTTTCTTTTTCATTTTCAAGGGGAGTTCTTGGTAAAAACTTATTTTACCATTTTTAGGGCTGTATCTAAGTGCTCCTGTCTATATTCCTCACGCAGGTCCGATATGCATCGGGTCGTAAAGGCTTCCTGGGGGAGTTTTTGGACAACTTGCGCCAGGAGCTCAGTAAAAACCAAGAGATGAAAGAGAATATCAAGAAGTTTAGAGATGAAGCCAAGAGGCTTGAGGAGTCTGATGCCCTCCAGCAAGCCCGCAAGAAATACGTAGGAGCATCATTTTCAATTGAGTCATAATCTAATTTGCATGTATGAAACAACTTTTGTTGTGTTGTTTTCTTTAAAGAAATCTATTGAGGCAGAGACAGTGAAGACTTCAGAGGTATTCAAGAAGACTTTTGGCTCTCTGTCTGATACCGTCAGGGAGGTAAGAAACCGTCACCTCCTCTCCTTTACCAGTTAAATTCCCCATCATGCAAAGACTCCATAAACTCTCCCTGCATCTGTCCTTGTGTCTACTGTAGGGGCTCGAGGAGGTCAGTCGCACTGATTTGGGGAAGAAGATCAAAGAAGGTGTTGAGGGGGCAGCAAAGACTGCCATGCACTCCGCTGAATCCCTCTCCAAAGAAGGAGAAAAGTTTGGCAAAACCAGTGCATTCAGGGCGATTTCACAGGTCTGGACAGAACACAGCTGTGTTGGTTTGGTCTTCATGGTCCAGCGTAGTTGTCTGACTGTGTATCGTCTCTGCAGAGCGTGGAGACCATGAAGAAGGAGATCGACACGGGCGACGCCGGTCCTTACAGAGCCCCCCCTCAGCTGAGGAAACGAAGCGATTTCTCCTCCAAAGGAGCCGACAGCAGCTCCAGAGTGTTCGAGGCCAATGAGTGAGCAATCTTTGGCACTTAAGTCTGTTTTCTCCTCCTCTGTAAAGCTGTATCCTCTCTTCGTGGCTGTTGTGTCACTCTCCATCACTGACATAACTGTGATGATGGCTGTCCTGCAGAGAGGCAATGGGAGTCGTCCTCCACAAGGATTCAAAGTGGTTCCAGCAGTGGAAGGACTTCAAGGACAACAATGTTGTATTTAACAGTAAGTCAAGCCTATGGATTTATTAGCTTTGATCCTGTAGATGTAATGTTATATAATAGATGAGCTTCAACATATAGATCTTTAATGTTTCCAAGCAACAGGGGGCAGCATAGAGCTGATTCAAGAGCTAAAAGGTCCCAGATGTTTTCACGACTGCAGACTCTTTCCTCTTCGAGAGTGTGACATGTTTGAGGTTATTCTTTTAATGGTTCCTGATTCCCTCAGGGTTCTTTGAGATGAAGATGAAATATGACGAGAGTGACAACGCCCTCATCAGAGCTTCCAGAGCTGTAACGGACAAAGTCACTGACTTTTTAGGTAATGCCCACATCCTATGTTGTATTGATGTTTTGGATTGTCTCTCTGTTTATTACAATAATTTTAGCTTTCTGGTACCGACGTATCGGTTGTGTTGGTTTTCAGGTGGTCTTTTCTCAAAGACAGAAATGTCTGAGGTGCTGACGGAGATTGTAAAGGCAGACCCAACCTTTGACAAAGACTCTTTTCTCAAACAATGCGAGAAGGACATCATTCCTAACATCCTGGAGGTAATATTGCTATTTCTTTTAAGCATTTTAGTGAATTGGGTTGGATGCTTTTACAACATGTTTATTATTTAACAGCTATAATGGGCAAAATGATCTATTTCGTTCCTTAAGCTGCTTGTTGTTGATAACAGTGTCTGTGTCCTTACAGGCTATGATCCGCGGAGAACTGGATGTGTTAAAAGACTGGTGCTATGAAGCGGTAAGTGAAATGCTGCAGGTTTACAAAAACATGACCGATAGAAGTGGGTTTTGGCCACAGATGGTACATTTTGTTACTTTTCTGGGAGTCTTTACCCAAACAGTTAACAGCAAAGGCTAAATGAATTGCAACTTTTTTTGTTCTGTCCTCAGACATACAGCCAGCTGGCCCACCCCATCCAGCAGGCCAAAGGACTCGGGCTGCTTTTCCAGTCCAAAATCCTTGACATTGATAACATTGATGTAGGTGTTTCACAGTGATTCCGTAGCAAATGAACTGCATTGAGCTCTGTTCACGCCGCTCGGCTCATTTGTTTGCAGTTGGCAATGGGAAAGATGATGGAGCAGGGGCCTGTGCTGATCATCACCTTCCAGGCTCAGGTCATTATGGTGATCCGCAGCCCCAAAGGAGACATCGTGGAAGGAGATCCGGTCAGTAAACTCATAGTAGTTACTCCACCCGCAAAGAGAATCCATTCTAATCAGAGTCAGTGAAGGAAGCAAATAACTGATTGTCTGAAATAAGATTAGAACTCAGGCTTATTCCCTGTCTGCTGATGTCATTTGGCATCTATTAGTTCTCATGTATTAGACATCATCCGTATGTTTTTCATGCATTACGACTGAATCTGATGGTAAAAGAATATAATATAAAGAATCAAGACAGTATATTTGTCTGTCTCTTTGGAACTGACATCTTTTCTCCACATCGTCCAGGGGAAGGTGATGAGAATGATGTACGTGTGGGCGTTGTGTCGGGACCAGGAGGAGCTGAACCCCAGCGCAGCCTGGAGGCTCCTGGACATCTCTGCCTCCAGCACGGAGCAGGTCCTCTAGGAGCAGGCAGAGGAACATGGACATGACTGGAAGGCAGAGATATTGGACATTCCTGGGACCACCTACGTATTCTCCCACCTGTAGTTTAACATCTGAAAAGAGAAGAAGAGACTGTACTTGCTCACTGTCTCGTGTCGCCCAGAGGATTCTTGTGGATATGTAAATATTCATCCGGCCAAAGTTATTCATAAGCATGGATCCAAAAACTAGCACACTGGTATCAGTATCTGCTCTTATTCACTTGTTGAATGGACAGAAACTACATTTTTTTCCCAAGGGGTCCAATAAAAGAACCCTGAGCTCCATCATTGTTTCATCAGGCTGTGAGAAGCTCAGCTGAATGGTTATTTTTGGAGTTTTGTGAGCTCTAGATCAGCCCCGCCTTTGCACCATCAAGAGAACGTTGGTGTGTAATAACACGGAGGCTTTGTTGCTCACGGCGTAGCTTTGGCTGCATCATAGGTGCAAAGGTCATCTAGAGCTTCTCTTTAGACCGAAGACACAACCCTTTTCTTTGAGCTCCTGCTTCTTCTGGATCTTGCACTGAGAAGAAACAAAGGTTTTTGATCTGAACACGGGCGAACAGATTTTCTGCTCCAGCAGGTCTCTCTGAACGCAGTTGCCTCCTGATTTAATTGGGTGTTGACCAGGAGGTTGGCCAAGCAGGCTGAGCTGTGGACAAGATATTGATTAGGGCTATAACATGTGGACCAGAGATGCATTAAAGGAGCTTATATAGCGCCTTTTGAAAGCTTACAATAGAACAAATCTATGACTCTGGAGGAAGAACACACAGGGTAGATTATTTTAATACTGCTCCTTAATTCAAAGACCTTAAAACCATCTTACTTTCTGCTGAAAATGCACCACAGTGAGGCTGTTTGGACTGTTGCACATCTGCAACTGCATCCTCAATAAGACCAAACGTGTTGTAGATATTTGTACATAATGAGATGTTCAGCGCTGCTTTAGAACAGGTTTGTTGGTGGGTGGATTCTTGAAGGATTTAAAACGTGAGCTCTGTTTTTAATTATACTGTAAACCTGTTTTGTTTTTTATTCATTATTCTGTGCGCTCATTTTTTAAATTATATTGTGAACCTGTTTCAGCCGTGTTGATTTAAAGATCAGCTCAAGATTCCTGACTTTGGGAGCATTTTTGGTGGCCGAAGCCGCTATTTCATGATCAGGTTCATCCAGACTCCTTCGACGTCAGCAGCTTTGTATGCACTCTGTGTGTTCACGCTCACAAGGGAAAATTAAACTTCATGCTCTGCGTGCACGTGTGTCCTTTGCTCATTTCAAATCTGTCGCGCTTTGATGGATCTCCTTGGATCTGGCCATCGACAGTGGTTGATAAACCTATGGATTTAGTGGTATGTGGGCGATAGATCAGGCTTTTAATAACACGTGCGTGGAGACCCACAAATGTGGCCATTATCCAGCAGAGCTCATCACGGCGCTGTCTGCGCTGATGTACGACTCCAACCTTTGGGTCGCCGAAGGCTTCTCTCCAGGACCACCATGAAACCAGCAGAACGTCACATGATGTTTAAGTGCAGCGCAACGGGAGAACCATTTCTGGGCTTAAGAACATCTTTACGGGCTAAAGATTCAGCCTTGTGGCAACAGCCCCCACCCACCCCATTCCCTCTCTTTGAATCCAAATAAATGGGAAAATGGCCTTGGAGGCATTTGGGCATCTTCCTTTATCAGAGGAACCATTAAAGCACTCTGGCTTACCCACTGAAACAGGCTGCAGGGAACAGTTACATCAGGTTATAATAACATAACATAATATAATATATAATAATAATGAACAAACTTTACACTGCATGTCATCATGTTTACATTGTTCATTCAGTATTTTGATAAGAGCCAAACCTCAGCTGTTCATTTCCTAATTGTTGTATCTATAGCCAACATAATAGGACGAAAAGTAAATAGAAAAGCTATATGTGTGTGTGTGTGTGTGTGTGTGTGTGTGTGTGTGTGTGTGTTTATCAGTGTCAGTTACCTGTGTGTGGTGCAGGTCTCCTGTGGCATTGACCCGCGTCCACCTCCTGCTGTGCAACAATAAGGCTCCAGATGGTGATGCTGGATTTCATAACCTTGGCGGCTGGAGGCTCGTATCAGTTATGACACCACTGGGCGGCCTGTTGGGGCGCCGCTGCGAGATTTGATTACAAGTCCCCTCAGGAGATCGTTGCGATCCACCGACTATTAATTAAACCTACAGGGGGGGTGCAATGTGGCCTCGGGCTGGATGAAGAACAGTCTAAACAGTTTTAATTGTCTCACTTAATGATCTCGCAGTGAGCTTCAGCTAACCTGCGTCAGGGGGAACCCTGTGTTCTGCTCCACATTTCCATCATTTATTATTGCTCAGTTCAAACCTGTTAGGCTGTCTGCTAATTAATAATAATTATCAAACACATGATAGATGCAGTGATGCCATAGTTAGAGGTATGTCTGCATCTACAAACTCTACACGATTACATTTGAGAAAGTCATCAGGATGTAGAGGAGTCTGGTGGAGCATCCAGATCATATAAAAAGCACCTGCAGATGAGTCAAAGACGATCCATTGTGGTCTAGTTGACTCTGAATATTGCACCTTAAGTTACAATTTATCACCAGCAAAGAGATATTATGTTGAAATGTGCAATTTTATTACTACAGTTATTGCTATTACTGGTAGTATTATCTGTGAAATATAGCTGCATGTCCACCAGCCCCCCCGGTGTCCTCTTATGTAATTTAAAAGCCACGTTCAGCTTTAGGCGCGTTTTTCTTTCTCTCTAAAAGATTATGTGCGCAGCAGTCTGTACAGGGACGGGGAGGGGGGCGGGGGTGGGGCGGATCCGTCAAAGTGGAGGACTTAAAGCTCCTGACAAAGCAGAAGAAGGAGAAGGAGAAGGTGAAGAGGAAGAGGAAGAGCTGCCGGACGTGACCGAGTTCAGAGCCGAAAGCTGCGCCTGTCGAGCGGGCTGAGTCCGGACCCTCGCTGCCATCATCCTCATCATCCTCACCTCTCCCACATCTCACCTGCGACGGTAAGTCCTGCTCAGGTGCTCCGCGTTTGGAACTTTATGACATGCTGCGATTGCTCGGCATGATTCGACTCGAAACTGCAGAAGTTAAAAACGAGTTTTCGAAAAGTTTTCTGCTCTCCTTTGTTTCAGTTACTGTGTGCACTTTTTCACTATTTCCCCCTTTTATTTGGAGAAGACCTTGACATTTTCCAATCTGCTCTCATAATCCACAATAAATAGGAGGTATTACAGGTATTATTGCCACCACGGTGCCATATGTCTCTCTCTCTCTTTCTCTCTCTCTAGTGACCTGTTCATAAATCCATGACCCGCTGCATCATGATGAAGCCACAACATTGATTTAGCTCATATGTTTATATAGTTTATCTTCAGAAAAAATAATAATTTCCCTCCTTGGGTAGCCTGTAAGCTTCCTAAAGTTTTGAACTGTTTTTCCAGTTGTGCTTGCAATCCTGTGTTGCGCAACTCCTGCTCGGAAACATCGCAAAGGATTTTAATCACGGTCCGTAAAGCAACATTAATATTCTTTGTTGTAGGAATACATCTCAGTTCACGTCCTGAACTTTGTGTTTATTCTTTTTTTGGTCTAAACTTTGTTCCGGCTCTTGTTCCCGCCGACTCTCCGGCTCCATGTGACCAGGGGCCATTTGATAATTGATTCTGAGGCAGGCGGTTTCTTTCATTAGGCCTTTAAGTCCCCTATTAAAGCTTCAATTGGCCCTTCGGTCCCATCACTGGGAGAGTAAGGGGGGCTGTCAGCGGGTCCCTGGGAGGATGAGCGCTGGAGGTGGGGGGGGGGGGGGGGGGGGGGTGGAGAGGGAGCCTCCTGGAATAGAATCTGCTGACTTGGGAGTGCACGACTGCAGGAAACATCTTTCCATTCCACAGCACATTAAAGAGGATCCGGGTGGAGAGTCTCTCTGTGCAAGAGTGCAGCAACTCTCTAAGGGACCCCCCCAGATCGTTTCTACCTCCCTTTATCAGTGGCTGATTTATTTGTGCCGAGTCGGGGTTCTGAGGAGGGGAACAACTCATGTCTACTGTGATTATTAGATGTGGGAAGGTGAGACGGTTTTCTCCGATGGGAAAACCTCCTCCATCCCCCCCAACAGGGGGAAATAATCTATAATCCCTGTCATGCGTTGAGCTCCATGAATCAATCAACCTTCTCCTTTAATCAGCGCCCGTCCCTGCAGGAAACACCCTCTCATGTCTGTCTTTTGTTCAACAGGTCAGGAAGCAGCAGGTCCTGGAGGGGAAATCAGACATCAGATCAAGACAGAACACCTGGAAACAGAGAGTTTAAGGCCTGCAGACAGCGTTTTGGACTAGTGGAACGGATTGTCGTTGCCATAGATTTCCCTCGTGATCCGGTCTTGGCTGACTTTTGAGATATTGACAAACGAGTTGAGTGTCGCTCAGGTCCAAACAGCGTCGCCACCATCTAGTTTAGCTTCTGTTGACAGGGGCACACATGAACTACGGCATTTTCATTTTAATTACCGCTCACTGCAGGCTTCAGCTTGCCGCACAGCTCACCAGGGGGCTAATTTGTACCGATTGTCTTCCCAAACTCACCTGCCCTTTGCTCTGTCACCCAACCACACATTTCAGCATGCGGCCACCCTCCGAGGCTCGCGGTTGCACTCTGCCGTAATCCTGAGCCATGTTTTGGAGGTTCTGAATAACCTACAGCTTCAAATTATTCCAACATGAGCGACACGAATTACTGGGTTGTAGATTATGATCTCTCCTCTCAAGCTCCGCTCGGGTTCCCCAGGGGGCCGACGGTGCTGCAGCCCATGGTGGAGCATTCGGAGCGGGGAACGGCCCTGTGTTTCATCGGACTCCTGGTGCTGCTTCTTCTCTTTCTGCTCGTCCGCTGCGTCCGCATCCTGCTGGACCCCTACAGCAGCATGCCGGCGTCATCATGGACGGATCACAAGGAGGGCCTAGACAGAGGACAGTTTGATTACGCGTTGGTGTGAAGAAGAGGGTTGGTTTGGGGAGCTTTTGTCCTGAATCTTCAATCTCAAAAGCAACATTTAAGATGTCAGTATTGCAACTATCATCATTTCGTAGCTCTGTGATGAATCCCAGACATGAAGCAGAGCTGCAGAGATTATAAGCGTAATGTAAATTAACATTGAGCAGACATAGGAAGAGTTCTGGAAACTAGATTGTGGTGGTTAAGGAGGGGACTGGGAAAAGTTTTTATTAGAAACTGGAAGTTGTTCAGCATTTTGTAACTAAAATGATCCTCAGGTACTTTGCCGAAGCCTGTGTCATTGAACAAAATTACTTTAACCTGCTATTTGTTTTACTCCCCTCCTGAACTTTAAAAGCTAATGTTCATAATACGTAATAATTGATTTGCTGTATTTATTTTTGACTTGTTATCTGCATATCCCCCTTTAAGAGGCTTATGAGGCTCAGTGCAGATGATCACAGCAGTGGCTGAATAAAGTTAGGATTATTAAATGTGCACCAGTTTCCTCCAGTAAATCCTGTTTGCCTTTAGGTTCCTCCCCAGAACAGCAGCCAAATCTGCTCAGCAGTGCCTGTAGAAAATCAATTTAATACAATCTGTTTCATATCAATGAAGCTGTTGCTCCTTGTACTTTCCTCTGTCCTTGTTAGGCTATAGAGTCTCATGAAACATGAGACTCTGTTTCAGGTTATGTTTCAGGTTCCTGAATTCTCTTGCTTGCAAAAATGGCATATTTTCCTACTATTATTTAGAGTTCAGATTTTTAATAAAACCTTTGATGGTAGTTGTGTGTTTCTCTCACTTGGTACACACACACACACACCTGCTTTTGTATAAGGAAGCCTCTGAAATCAATGGAAGCAAGATTTAGGGCTACTGAAATCAATCAAATAATCAGAGACTCATAAACAGACACTGTCAGATAATTTACACAGATCAGCCCTAGATCAGAACACCCCCCCCCCCCCCCCCCCCGCCACACACACACACACACACACACACACACACACACCTCCAAAGCAGACGACAACTGTTTATCATTTGCCATCACTATAAGATCAATAATAATTAAAGAATTTTAAATATGCTTAACAATTGTATGAATAATTAATCAACATGCAGCTCATTAATGCATTTCTGTCATCTTAAACAAAGTAAAACAGCAATTCAACAATGTTTGATGATTCAGTATTTTTTTACATGTGGAAAAGAAGCTCGACAAATTTCTCAGTCATAATCAACATTTCAAAAATATCGAGAGCTGTGTATATATATATATGCATATACATATACATATTTAAACACACACATATATAATATTCACGCACTTTATTTACTCTGGTTTATTCTCTGCTGCTGCACTAGAGTAAACTCATGGACTTGACAAACTGCGACCTCGTCTGTTCCATTTGAGTACTACAGGCGAGACAACAACCACGGCAATGATCTGGTGTAGTTTTACATTCATAATAATAATTTTTTAATAATTTAAAGAGAAGCAGAACAACTCCAACCGGTTAATAGCGCTAATCTAATTATTGATTATATGTAATCAGCATTTGAATTTGATGACAGGAGTGCCAATTTACTCTTCCATTGATGATTGGTTTAATTATTGATTTAAATGATGTTGAACTAGTTAAACTATGAAGGGTAATGATAGTCTGGTACTTTTTAAAATGTAGATAGTCTTCGCTGATTTGATTACCTCCCCAGAACCTCAATGGCGTTCAGGGAAATACAAACTGGGCGAGTGCGCGCATGCAAATTCATGAGCACGCAAATCGTATCTATTGTAACATGAAAACAAACTCCCGTCTTCCAAACTACTGAATAATCCACTTCTGCCAAGCGTGTATGTCTCCCTCACAAATGTCGCATGGCAATTAAGCATCAGTTAATTGGCATAGCAAGAGGCTGCCTGCTGATCCCCCAAATCACCCGAGAGGGTTGAGGAGAAGGATGGGAGAAAGATCCGCGTTTAGTCCTGTGGACGGTTGCAAATATGCGTGTGGTTAACTAAAGAGGAAATTTAAAATCATGTCATGCCAAGAATGAGGAAATTAATTCGGTGTTCGCCTTATTTTAATTGGATGCATGTCAAAATAGGCAGAAAAAAAACAGAGTAGCATTAAAAACAAGTCATACAACCTTATTTACTCCCCAAATTGACGTAAAACCGAACATGTACATGCATTGACCTGCACTATTCCTTACCTGCACTATTCCTTACCATTTCTGTATATACTGTATATATGTCTTATTTTATTTTATTTATCTTATTCTAGTGTTGTGTTATTTATGTTGAATGTCGCAGCGTCTCACCAAGACAAATTCCTAGCTTGTGTAATACTGTGTATTACATGAACAATGGCAATAAACCTGATTCAATTCAATTCATGTTATTGTCCTGAACACTGCCTGGTCTAGAATAATAAACGCTATTGTTAACATATATATTTAAGCTGACTTATTATATTAATGCCCCAGTTTTAGCCCTGCCACATTTTTGTGTAATAGCGCAGCAACGCTTAGCGACTGCTTTGTTATTATTGCTGCATCGGTGGAGTTAATGTGTTACAAGAAAGGAGGAGACGCCCCAGGTGCTTCATTAGCCGCACACATGTCAAGTTGCATCATGGCGCAGGTAAATAGGTGGCGGAGACCGGAAGTTTTCACAGTAAACTTATAGCTGCTCGTCTGGACCGAGCAAACGACGCGGTTTTCCGTATCAAACGTTATTTTGTTGGGAGGCTCTCTCTTTGTGAATTGGTCTGAAGCAACAATTGTGAATCATTCTTCTTTATACTGGACACATTTAAACCGGAAACGTCTGTTATTTTGAAATTCCAACGCTTTCGCTACCCTTTAACTAAGTTTTTTAACTTTATATTTGAGTTTTGAAGCTGGAGCGGACCTTTTTTTTTCCTTTTGGGATTAATCCCGAGACGCAGCGCAACATAAATAAGACCAGAGGGGGGGAAAAAAAAATCAAAGTTTAAGGCTGATTATTTAGACTGATTTTATTACCGGCTGCCACAGAGCTTTGAGCCAGGTGAGTTCCTGTCCTCCAGCAAATTTGTTAATATTGTCAATATTTCAAGTAGATCCTGGAACATCAGTTAAAATAAACAGATCTGTTCTTTGTTTTCATTCTGTTTATAGCTTACTAAACCTTTAGTATATATGTAAATGGTTACCTGTTTAATGTGGTTGTGCTGTTTATCTTTACTTTTTCAATGTTCTTTGATTGCACAGTTTAACAGTTTATAATGAATGGAAATGCTGTTGTGATTGCATATTTCCCCACTGTTGGGAAAAATCACACCATGTAATTAACTCTAGTCATGTGTACCTGTAAAATTCAGTCTCATGAACAGGCACACACACATTTGCATGCATTGGCAAAATGTGAAACCGTGCTTATCTCCGCCTGCTTAACCATCGTCGCCACCTCTGCCCGTCCACCTCCAGCAGAATGGACCTGCTCCCTGATGTGTGGAGGCGAGAGCTGTGGCTTCCTCCGGGCGTGACCTGGGAAGACATGGAGAAGCTGGCCGACTCTGACCGACCGCTTCCCCGGGACCTTCTCCTCGCTCTGCCCCTCTCACTGGGGTTTGTTGCTCTGCGCTTCCTGTTCGAAAGGTAAAACACACCTGTTCCCTTTGTGCTGTGCAGAACAAACAGGCTCACAGCGATTGGATGATTTACAGGCTCTTATTTCTGCGGTGGTTCCTGGTTAGAATATGTCCTGTCCACTGTGCATCAGCAGCAGCTCCACCGTGAGAGCACCCCAGGGGGTTACTGTGACACTGGAACAGAGGGTATCCTTGTTTTTGTAACCCATCTTTTTTCTTTCTTGCCCCCAGGGTTGTCGCCCCACCCATTGGTGGATGTTTGGGGGTGAAGGATAGAATACTAGCTAGGGCTGCCCCCTCCCCAAAGCTGGAGTCATTTTACACCCAAAGGAGCAGACACCCAACACAGGTAGGTTTGCAGAGGCCTCAGAGGACGTCACACGAGGCCAAACGTGACGGCTTCGGCTTTTAAAAGTTCGCTTCCTCTTTCAAGAGCGACGACGTTTATTTATCGCTGAATCACTGCTGCATTTTCCAGCTACCTCCATTACAACCCCTCTCATGGAGGTCTCCCTCTCATTATTATTTATAGAGTGAAATTGCCAGTTTGATGACCCAGTGTGGCAAAAGCCAGAGACAGATTGAAACCTGGTTCAGATGTCGGAGGAACCAAGAGCGACCCTGTCAAACCAAAAAGTTTGGCGAGGCCAGGTAAGAGTTTTTGTACCTCCTGATGTCCACTGCTGCATTCACTCGTGTTTTTTAAATGTCCCCTGTTTCATCCTGCAGCTGGAGATTCGTGTTCTACCTCACATCCTTTGCAGGTGGACTGGCATGTTTGAAGGATGTGAGTGATGCTCTTAAACATTCTAAACAAACATGAAGGAATCCAAGAATTTAGGTCATTTATTTGTTTTCCAGGCTCCTTGGTTCTGGAATCTCAGGGAATGCTGGGTTCAGTATCCAGTGCAGGTAAAGCAGCCCTTCCCGCGGCTCCTTGCTTTATCGGGTATTTTCAGATGATTTCGACTTATGCCGGTGTTCAACTCCGAGGTCATGGAGCGAGCGCATTACTGGTACTACATGCTGGAGTTGGGATTTTACCTCTCCTTGCTCCTGCGGATCTCTGTGGACGTCAGGAGGAAGGTGAAGGCCAACTTTTCCTGTTTGACAAGTGTTGCGCAACAGTTTGACCTTGAGCGATGGACATTAATGATGGTTTCAGCCTGGTAATTGATACAGCACAGTCGATATTTTTTTTCCTGAGGATTTTGTGTTGTTCTACCAGGATTTTAGAGAGCAGGTGATCCACCATTTGGCCACCATCACCCTGTTGAGTTTCTCCTACTGCGCCAACTACATTCGCATCGGCACGCTAGTCATGCTGCTCCACGACTCCTCCGACATCCTGCTCGAGGTGCCCTGTAATCTGACACCCTCTCCTACTCTGCACCCTGGCTTTATCAGACATGATTTTTATATGTGTATCACACGTAATAAATCCAAAAGGCTCCTTCTTTGGGAACGTGGTGGAATGTCGGCCTACACATCCTGTAGCTGGTACCTGAAATGCTTATGCAACACGGGGGGTGGGGGGTGCACAAAACTAAAAGACACCACAGAGAAATGGTCATGAAATAAATGAATAAAACACAGAATCATTTGTGTTCTTGCAGTCTGCCAAGATGCTCAACTATGGGAGTGGCTGGAGGACCACGAGCGAGGCGCTATTTGTTGTTTTCGCTGTGGTTTTCCTCGTGACGCGCCTCCTAATCTTCCCCAGCAAGTAAGAATTTCTCTTGGACGCCGTCATTTAATGACCTAATGTGGCGCAGGCTCTAAATTCTTCAACATTATTCTTCACACAGAATCATTCATGCCACCTTGGTGCTGCCCATGGAGTTGTTTGAACCATTTGCAGGCTACTACTTCTTCAATGCTATGCTGATGGTGCTGCAGGCTCTTCACATTTTCTGGGCTCGATTAATCCTACACATGGTCTATAAGTTCCTGAAAGGCAACGTGAGAACCTGCAGCAAAACCAAAATGAACTAAAACATCTTCTTTTTATTTACTTAGCGTCATTTGCCAAATCAGAGCACACACTCTGGATTCCTTTTTGGCGCGCCTAAAACATTATCTGCTTCTGTTTACAGCTGGAAAAGGATGAACGCAGTGATGAAGAGAGTGAGGCGGAAGAGGAGGAGGAGGGCGATAAGGGAGAAGAGGGTGATATGGACCGAGATTTCTCTTGGGAGAAAAGAACTCTGAACTCTAAACTCTCAATGCTGACCAGCAGTTGTGTCCTGAATAACTTTGCAAACCACAGAGCATCTTTAACCAACAAAATGCACAAAGCCTAATAATGCCTTTATTATTCTTCCATCATTATCGTTATCCCTTATTATCCATCATTCCTAGATGGCAACAGAATGTTGCAAAACATTAATATACAAAAAACATTTTTGTCAATGTCACTCTTCTTCGCACAGTAACCATATATTTAAGGTTAACGAATGAACAAACAATGTTACTTATATGTGCACAATATGTGCATGTTTTACAATGATTGAAGCCAATAACATTGTCATGCTTTTTATTCATCAATTGTTCCTGTTGAGATTTCTTTTCTCGTCATAACCTTGTGGTTTTGAAAATATCCGTGTCCACTAAATTTAAAATAAAAGCCTACTTTGTGTTACAATTCAAATAGGTTGCTGAGAGTTGGAAACTGGGCAATCCGTGAAATGCGTTATTAGCTCATTACAGGACAATTAAAGGCAGAATAATGTTTGCCCAGAGACTGTTAGAGGTATTGGAGAGGTATTGGAAAGGTTTGAAAGTCGGCCTCTAAGTGCAAATTCGAGATTATATGTATGCACATTTGTAATTAAAAGAATTAATATAAACAACTACCAAGGTTCCTACAAATTCTCATACATCAAATTTATAGACCCCAAAATACAGTTTAGGACACAGATAAATGTGAATTACTGTCACGACATAAAGGACTAGCATACAAGTGTAGGCTTCGTGGAAGCTTTTCTAAATTATAAATGATCAAAGGAACCTCCCTTTTTATTAAAACAAAATCTAAATTGAAGCACATTAAATAACCCATATCTATTTTTAAAGGCTTTAAACAAAAACACATGTTCATTTTGATCTTAAATTCTCCCAACATTTACATGGCACTCTGAACAAATAAACTTTATGTGATGGTTTGTGGTCCACAGCTGTTAGCATCCTGCTTGACACTGCGACGCAATCTCCGCCTCCTCGCTTAGACCCGCCCCCTTCATCTCTGATTGGCTCAATGTTCCGCGCGCTGTGAATACCGGAAATGTGCAAGATTATTTATTACAGTTATACGTTTACAGATGTTACAGTAGCAGAAAACAAAACAATTTGGAAGTAATTCCAGACTCAGACACATTGTTGTTGGATACTAAACAAAAGTTTGTAGATTAAAATCTGGGGGGAAACGCAGCAAAAACCCGAACACACAACACAGATATTGAAGAAAAAAAGACAGGCATACTCGCCGTACCCAACTTTATTCTATTTGCAACAGGGGAATTTTTTTCAGGGTTAAGAAAACTGAGAAGACAAAGAACACTACAAATAAAAATATAACAGTGTACAAACGTTCTCGTACGACATCCCGCATAAAGTAACGCTGCACATGTGAAGCAAATCCTATTTCTGCAGGGTCCTGAACCTGTAGCCTGCAAGTCTAAAGGTAAACTGTTCTTAAGGCAGATGGGAGCCTAGGTGAAAGATTAGTCTACCTGGTGGGTCACACAGCCCGGCTGGATTGCGGCCCTGGAGGGCTGGGTACCGACACACTCGTCCCTGTACTTTTTATTTCCAGCTATTGGGAAACAGCGACTTCCAGTGGTCAGTTGGAGGTATGGCAACAGGGTTATTTGGGTGTAGTCGTGTGGGTATGACGTATTACAGCGAGTCATTACTTCGTGGTACACGTGTATAGCTTAAAATATAAATCTGATATTTTTGGTCTATTACAATAAAAAAACTGGTAAACAATAGACATGAAACCATAGACTGCATAGACTTGCCTTTATTATAGTGAAAACAGCTCAAACTTTGCAAACAAATCTGACAACTATCCACATTCACCACGAGAACAGAACAGAACAGTAAGGCTTCAAAAATAATAAAACTGTTATCCACCGCTGAGGGTGAGGCGCTTAATCCAGACAGAAGGCAGAAAATCTCTATCACACGTATGTTTCTCTGTAGTTCAGATACGACATAGAACGCAATTCATTTGACTGAGCCAATCCAAACTCCTGTTATGCCTAAATGTAATACAGATATTTTCTTTTAAGGATATATCTATTCGTATGAGCTGGGGAGAAAAACCTTAATCACCCTAAATAGAATCACAGACTTATTACTACATATATCTTATCAATTAAAATGGTGTGTTCTTACATTTAAACACTGATCTTATGGTGAATTAGCTCTTAACATTTGATCTTTGGTGTCAATAATCAGATCTTAATGTTTCTTAAATGAAACACACTGGCTTGCAATTTTACGGACACATTGCAGCTGCTAGATTGTACATGACTGATACTTAAATATGCTATAGATATCCATTTGTATATTTTCTTTTCATTCCCTTTCAGTCCACTTTCTTTTGCCAGACCCCATTTTGGGGAAAAAAAGGCATCTTATTTATATTGACCCTGCACTGAGTTGTTTACAAAAATAACACAGATGGAAAACTAAAAGCACCATGTCTTAGTAGTAAATGTGAAGCACTTATCTAAAAGGTTGTTTTTTGCTGTGAATGCAACCCTCGAACGCAACATGAAGCGATGCATTGGACGGGGACGACCGCGTGTATGTTGCTGCTGCTGCTGTTGCAGCGACAGCTTAGGTCGACAGGTTCTGGACTTTTAAACCTTCCCGCAGCCGCTTGTGCTTGACGATGAGCGGGCTGGACTTGGTCGCGAACTTCTCCACCCTGATTTCTTCACCTGCATTCTTATTTGCTGATCAGTTTAAACAGGCTCTGACGGAGGTCGTTGAGGTCAAAGATCTTGATGTCCAGAATTTCGATGGCCCGCTGGATTTCAGCGTCCATGCGGTCCCGTTCCTCCAGAGAGCTGTTCAAGTTCTGCTCTGAGTTCTGGATGCGGCGCTCCAACTCCGAATTGCGCATTTCTTTCTCCTGCAGAAGAGGTCTGGTGTAAATGAAGAGGGAATCTCTAAAAGTGCCCTATCACTCCACATTTCACCATTCCTACCCGAAGTCTGTGGATGGCCTCGTCCCTGGCGTGTTCCATCTGGTGGTAGTCTGATTTCTTGCTTTGCAAAATGTGGATCTCCTAGAACAACAGCAAAAGGAGGAGCTGAATCCTTCTGGCCATGACGAAGGACACGTGAGACTAAACGCGGCCGGCACCAACCTCATCTTTGGCCTTCAGCAGAGCCTCCAGCTCCTCCAGGGACTGGGACAGCTCGTCCTTCAGCAGGTCACTGGGGCCTTGGCCTGCATGAGCCTCTAAGTCAGCCACCTTGCAACACAAAAGCATTGAGCACTGATGAGAATGTAAATGAAATCATTCTGGAGGTGAAGCAATGGAATCTGATGCATCCCTTTTTATAATCAGCTCTTCCTCATCTTCTTAAGGTTTAAAGTCCGTCTCGAAAATATCAGACTTACACTCCTGGTGCATGTCGGGCCTGGACTGAATAAAGTCCCAGCCAGCTAGAAACACACAGATTCTCTCAGTCTTTGTCCTGTTTAGTTTCGCTTGAATATGTGTGTGTGAGTGACTCTTTAAAAAAAAAAAGAAGGCAGTCGATGCCAGCTCCCTCTGGTGATTTTTCATTCTTTCCTAACTGGGGCATTGAAATTAGGATATTGCTGTCCTACAAACTCCCCCCCGCTCACGCACCACCCCTGAGATGTGAGCCATTTTCAGCCACCTGGTCCCCGTCCTGCGACACAGCGAGCAAAGGAGACGGAAGCGAGGGACGTTTCTCCCATAAATGAAGCAGAACTGCTTCCAAATACCATCAGAGGTGCAGGATTAGAGATTACAGAGCAATAATAAAGCCTGGTTACGCTGGTATCAATACACTGAATTACTGAGCTGGTGTTGGCCGGAGGCCAGGTGGTTCCCAGAAGACTTGGGTACCGGTAAAGGTGAAAACAGCTTCTGTTGACATCGAAGTCCTCGTGGGGCCTCGGCCTGTATCGACTAGACGTCCTTCTGGTGGAACGTGACCGTGAACTTGTTTCCCCAGAAGCGTGTTTGATTAGAGCCTTGAGCCAAAGTCTGCCAGCCCAGCTGACATCTTCATTTTCCCCTGAACAGGAATAAATTTGAGTCTGCCCTGCGGGCTTAACGTGGGCCCGACTCCTGAACACCGTGGTCGGAGTTGGTTCTGGAACACTGAACCAAACATTAACGGGACTGAATACAGCCGGGGGCCTCACCTGGTCTCGGAGCCGCTCCGTCTCCTCCTGATACGCCATCAGCTGTTTCTTCCACTGCTCCACGTTAGCGTTAGCCTCGTGCAAAGCGGCCACCAGTTTGGAGTTGCTGTCCTGCAGGGTGAAGAGCTCGGACTCCAGATTCATCTCACAGATGGAGCTGGGCGACAGTCGCACAGTGTTGTTTTACGAGGATACCCCAGCTTTGAGGACCAAGGTGTGTGTGTGTGTGTCTTTACCCCTCTGAGAGCATCTTTTTGATGCGCTCCTTCTCCGAGGACAACGTGATGTCCGCGCTCTGGCTGCGGAACAGCTTGTCCTCGGGTCCGTTCACGCACATCACCGGAGGAGACTGCAGGTCATCCGCTAGGTCCTGAGGAGCGCATCAGTAAAAGGGACTCCGCAGATAACAGTCGCACAGAAATATACTCTATAAACGTTATTGTTAGCAGAGATGTTGGACGTTTTCAGTGACAGAGGGGGACGATGCTGCTGCTCATGTGACAGAAGGCGCATGAAGGCGGAGATTCTGATGAGTAATAAAGTAAAAATCGATCCCCAGTTGAGCTAAAGGATCTGATTCGGACCTGATCCCATTAACAGGTGTAAATCCCTTCAAGCCTCTGGAGAGTCCCACACTTATTTTCTGTTTGAAATGAAACGGACTCACCTGTGAGAACTACAGAGCAGATCCATCAGGTGGGAGAAACAAACAACAGAAACAAACATCACTGTAACAGCTCCCAGAACAACACAACGCCTCAAATTTCTCGCAGTCTCAATGGCGTTGGGCTTCAAGTGCAGCTAACTGACGCATTTAACGATCTGTCTGCAGCTTTGGCCCCATTAAATCCATGAAGACGTGGGGTCGGGGGGGTGGGGACACCGAATGTGTTCCTCATCACCGATCAGACTGAAGTCATGGGTAATTCTTCTCTATTGATCTATAGAGGCCCTGGGTGGAGTACATTTTCATCAGTTAAGCTCCTCTCGGGGGTGTTGTTACCATCGGCCTACTTTTCCACACTTCTCCCTCTCCCCTCTGAAACAAGTGATCCAGCTCATCCGTCATTTGTCTTTTTCCTTTTCCCTCCATCCGTCACTTTATTTAATCACAGGTGGAAAAGCTGCGTTGGTTTGACCTCCTGCTCGCAGCTTTTCCCCCCCGACCCCAGAATGCCAGAGACGCGTCCCCGCGTCCCTTGTGAATCAGGACAGAGCCTGCTCCACTTTCAGAGCCTCACCTGGGGGGCAGCGATGGTGAGGGCGGAGTTGGCCAGCTCCTTATCCTGCGACTTCTCCCGGGCCAGACGGGCGGCATCTTTCACCTCCCTGAACTTGTCGGAAAACTTTAAAAAAAGGAGCGTTTGAGGGCAATGGCATCATTAAAAACTCCCCCCACTTGGTACATTTTGAGGGTTTGGACCCTTTTTTTGGACTAACCTGATGCAGCTGCTGCTCGGTAGCAAACCCGAGGCCGTACACAGTGTTGGCCCTGCTGTCGGCCCACTGGCCAAACTTCTGGGACGTCCTGGTGAAACTCATGCTGGGTGTCACCGTGCAGTTGATGATCGCCTGTACGGAGCGACAGAACCCCTCCCCGTTTATCGGTTCTGCTCCTGCCTTGCATTACGTCATCGGTGTGTATTGACGGGAGCAGCGAGGCCTTTTTTCCATGAGCGGCGGTATAAAATAAACACAGCAGCAGCTCTATTTAAACCTTTTATGTCACGTCCAGATTTGCAGTAATGGGATGGATTTTAAACCGCAGCAGCTTAGCAGGAAGCTTCTGCTCCGGCTCTTTCCTCTTTCCTCCGTCCAGCAGACCGTTACGCAAAGTTCCGCGCTTTCTGCGCCGACATGCGCGGCGGTGACGCGCTGGACGGCGGTGAGGATTAGCGCTGCAGCCAGACACCAGCCCCGGCGGGATTGGCCCGCTGACCAGCCGACAGCCACCGCCGCACAGCCTTCTGGGAGGCAGGAATGTGGGTCAGATCAGAGGTGCGGTGAAGAGATAAAACAGATCCGACCCCCCACTATGGCGCGGTCTCCTTTTCATAATCTAAATCCACAGCTCTACTTCCTCCTGTCTGATTGCAGATGCACCAATCAGAAGCTCCCAGCATGCACAGCTGTTTTATTCATGAGGCCAATACTGAATCTCCCATTCTGGGTGGACTATTTTTAAAATCATATGATGTCAGGAGAGACTCCTCCCCCCTCACCTTGGTGCCGCTCACGCTGATGATGCGGTACACGTTGCGGTTGGCATCGTAGAAGAAGGACACGTTGACGGCATGTTTGCTGGCAGGGATCCAGTTCCTCTTGGTGGTGGGGTCGATCTGGAAGACGTGAGCCCGGGCGCTGAAGATGGGCTGCTCCCTGGAGAGGGAACCGTCAGGATTTGAGACAATTTCGGACGCATTTCTAACAGCAAATCGCGGACGGGAAACAACGTGACCTTCCAGGGTCACATCTTCATTCATACTACATTCCTAAAACACACACGGCGGAGACTTGAAACACTCTGAAGGGAGGTGGGAGGCGGTCTATCTGGCGCTGAGATCTCCTTCTCTGTTTCTAACTTGTGTAAACAGCAGGAAAAATAAAAGCGGTTCCTCGAGGTCAGATGTTTCCACCCGGAGAAGAAAGTCAGCAAATTGGGATTTGATCATTTTTTTTGGAAGGCTGTCCTGACAGAGGAGGTCACAAATGAACAGGAATATTCAGAATCACACTAACATGTGAAAACTGTCCCTCGGCCAGTAAACACACCACGAGAGGGGGGCCTCTTCGGTGCCTGCCAGGTGCCAAAATGGTGAAATCCAGGACACCTCCTCATCCGTGCAGTTCTGCAAATTACAGCAGCGGCTCCCAGTAGAACGGCAGTATTTTGGCCAGTCATTACACATTTATATCTGACCCCATTAGTGACACACAAAATCCAGTAACGGTAGTGTGAGAGAGGGAGTGTGTTACCGCCAGACACATGAAGATGTGGCTGAAATATGTTGTAAAACAAAAACTTTACGCAACAGTTGTGTCAAACGGTGCTCAGTAATGCCCCAGTTGGTCCCAGTAGTCACTGGACCAGAGGCAGGAACACAGGTCACCCTCCATCCCAGCTACTCATTCACTCCTGGGGCGATTTAGGGTCTGTGCATGTGACTGTGAAACACACACACACACACACCCGAACACACAGTGGGCACATGTGACTGTGTTGTTTTCTGCGTCGGCTCTCGAAGATGTTCAGCTGCTCGACCTTCACCCTCAAAAGATGGATGTGGCCTCCTGGGCTTAAACACAACAAAGCCCCTCTGACATGTTTGGGGGTGGGGGGGGGGGGGGGGGGGTGTATCTAACGGCATCTAACATCCAACAGCATCCAACTGCTTGGATCCAACGCACAGCTGTCAAATACTTTAAAGACTGATTTACGACCTTGTTACTAATTGAAATGTTGTATTTAACTCATCTAAAGACAGCAATAAGAGACGTGCCTTCAGGTTTTGTACCTTTATACACTGAGCAGATCAACTAGACCGTCTGGTCAACGCAGCGAAGTGCACAGCTTGAACATGTTCAACTTTTTTTTTTTTTTTTACAGATATTTTGAAATAACAGAGACGGTAACCGTCCTACCTTTCTCTGTGGTGAGGAAACATCTTGCACGGTGTCGTGCTCCCTACCAGAGTTGGAGCGCTGTGTCCATTAATCCGATAAGTGATCTTCAAACACTCTCCGAGGGTCAAATTTGCAGCCGAAGCTCGTTAAACGTCTCCAAAGCGAGTCCAGGCGCACTTACCCCATGTCAGTGTGAACCTGCGGCGTGTGTACGTGCGTGTGTGCGCTCTTTCCTTCAATCTGCCAGATGTTTAATTCTCCAGAGTGCAGAGAGTTAAAGGAGAATGGGGGGTGGTGGTGGGGGTCGTCTCTCTGCAGCCTCCAGTGTCCCCCCCTCCGGAAGGCGGATCTGCTGCCTTTAGAACACAAGCGACTGCTGTCTCTGTCCCCCTTCCCTCCTTCCTGGTGGTCCAGGCTGTCCTCTGCTCCTGTTGGGTTCCACCTGCGGGCTCCGCAGCCCCCAGCACACGTTCACAGGCTGGGAAAGTGTGTCAGCGCTGGCGGCAGCCAATGAAGCCGCGTGTGTGTCCTGCTGCAACCTGGATCTTCTGGGTCCGACGACGCTGCCAGTTTACGGATTAATGAAATATCGCCCTGACCTAAAAAAGACCCCCCCGGCCATTCCACAGCCCATTTAGGGCGCGTGCTGCATTTATACAAACAGACCCGCTCCTGCCTGCACATCTTATTTAATTTTCTTTTCTTTTATTTGTGAGGGGCCCCATTAGCTGCTCTAGAGCAGCACTAGTCTTCCTGGGGTCCACCTTTAAAAAGCATCATTATTTTATTTATCATGATCAACATATTTAATGTGTTCAATTATAAAACAACATATGAGGTTAAAGTTGTTGTACTTTAGACAAACATGAAAACACTCAATGGTCGTGTCTAGTTAAAGTTACCATCTTATTTAGCCTGTCTCTGCCACAGACTAGTCCATTTAGCCTCTGTCCCACTAAAACCACTTTAATTACCATCTCTAACCCACTAACTATTTGATTTAGCCTCTTTCCCACTATAACCAGTCCACTGAGCCTCTGTCTCCCACTATGACTGTTTAGTGTTTGTCCCATTATAACCAGTGCATTCAGCCTATTCTGCTAGACCATCCAACCTGTTAAACTTCTACACTGTTACTTGTGCTGACTATACGCTTTGTTGAACCAGCATGAGCAGTTTTTAGGCTAAAGCATGATATCTTTCATCAAAACACCAATTTTACCTACAGTATTTGGCTTTATACTGGAAGAGTGCCTGAAATGGCTTTCAAATATTTATTAAAGAAGAGAAATAAAGCTGCAAAGACAAAAAAAAAGGAGCAAAAAGAAGCAAACTTTATTTTCCCAAGATTACCGACAGGAGAAGGGTTGTGAGTGCAGTGCATCACTCTAGCGCGGATGGATGAATGAAACGGTGCGTCCACGTCTGTACCAAACAGCAATAAACCAAAGATTATCACAATAAACAGGACAAAAATCCAACGTGGACTAAAGGTCCTTTTCACAAAAACATGCAAGGACCACTGAAGATCTACAGCAACAGAAGGAGGAATTTGAACCTGTGAATGAAATGTTATGCAGTTAAATTAGAAATGTGTCACAGCTACATCCAACTAGCTTTAATATTAGAGGTAAACAGATTATAAACGCATCTAAAACTCAATCTGAAGCTCTGCTGAGTCCACCTGTGCATCTATAATCCAAATACTCATATGGGTGAATCGTAAAATGGACATTTTTTAGGGCAACTGCTTTTTCTCCATATGGCAAACTTAGGTCAGGTGAAGGAGACTTTAATGTCATACTTATAGAGGATGAAATGAGGTTTAATTCTAATGTTTATCAAAATGATACAAATTTCTAGTGCACAAACACTGAGACAAAAATCACTAAATCTACTTTATAGTCAATCGGGGCTTACATTAAATAAGGGTCCAAGCTCGACTGTGGACACCAGTGTACAGGACACATCAGCATGACAACTTATCTAGGGACATCTTTGTGGTAAATTTTATAGCACTTGTACCAAAACCTCTTCATGTGTACGTTTCTCCAGTGTAACGTCTACCTGTACTGTAGCAACTAGCTTAAAACCTCAAGTTCATGAGATTTCATGACTTCATTGTGACAACACGGAGCTTAAATAGCTGCATACATATTCTGGCGGTGTGCATGTTTCTGAAAAGGATGTGCATTCCTCTTCGTTTGGCTTATTCGATGCTTTTAACAAGTAGAAATGCTGAGGTGATCTTTTAGTGGCCCTAGGGTTCCAGAAGAGTCAGCTGTAAGCTAGCTACGGTCCTTGGTTTGACTAAAAAGACACTTTGAGGAGCGTATTCATTGCAGACCACCTGCATTGAAAGCCAGCTGCACTAGCGTTCTTCAATGAAAACCCTCAATGAAAACAGTCTGCGCTTGGAAAACCTTTCGACTCAAAGCAGCGAAAGAAATGAAAAATGGTCCTTGGGTATAAAACCCTCAGATTTCATTGGAGCTCTTTGGGGCATAACACCACAAGCACTGTTGAGTTCACGTGAAAGGAGAAAGGATGTTTCCACCCGCTTCTCTCCTGCATGCTTATATGTGATCGAATGCAGAGCTGGTTCGAGCTTTGAGTCCTAAAAAGTCGCCACGCTAAACAGCTTCAAGAGTTGGATCCTCTTTGTTTCCCCCTCTCTTCTTGCTCTCCAAGTCACAGACCAAGTCCTGTTGAGTCAGACTGGGAGACATTTTCCTGCGAGTCACCTCTTCTCCGTCTTCCTCGGCTTTTGGAGCGACCGAACTGCCTGGAGATCCGTGCGGGTTCGGAGACGCGCGGGACAAGATGACAAAGTCTCCCCTCCCCGTGACCCGCCGACGGCCTCGCCTGTCCAACTGCGCTGTGCCGACAATGACAGCTCTTCTCCCTCGCCTCATCTTTGCGTTTGGGCAGCGGCGCCTTCGGTCCTCCACCAGCCTCCCGCTCCTCCTCCGTCTCTTGCTATCTTCCTGTCCAGCTCTACTCCCACCTTTTGCTCTCACTCCTGTGATTGGTTGGTTTCTCACGGTCTCTCTCTCCTGTTACTCTCACACAGTGATGCTTCGGTTGTAGCAGTGGAAAACAGGTATCCATGTTTGTTCTTTTTTTGTTATTACCCAGATTAAAATACCACGGAACTAAGCGTCACACAGGCCTAGCTCTTTCCAGCATCCTGGGAAGAAAACACAAGAGACAGATGTCAACAAATGGGTTGCTTATCTGTTCCCTTATTCCACCAAAGTAGAACAAGACATGAAATTCATTCTAATTTTTAAATCCATTGTGGAATTGCTTACAGTCTAGTACTGGGACAGACCAGTCACACCGCCATGGTAAGCCCGCTCCCCCTGGTAGGTGGAGTCCTGGGACAAAGCCACATCAATCTGGGACTTGAACTCATCTCCAAGGTAACTGTCCTAAAATGGGAGGGAAAAAAATGACAAAGATACTAGTGCTCAAATAGCAAAGCAGTATTTTCTTTTAGATCAACAGTGGAAAACATGCTGCTAGCCTCAGTTCCTCAGAGTTGCAGTCAACACACCTGTGAGAGTTCAGGCTGCGAGAGCCCTGGCTGGCTCATCTGTGACGGCTGGCTCATGTTGATGTAGCCTTGCGTCAGGGGACCCTGGGAGAAGGGCTGAGATCCCAGATCCTGGCTTGCCTGGCTGACACCCATGTGACCTCCGTGCAGTCCGCGGTCTGATCCTGAATTTCCTCCGCTCCCCATGTTGCCGCGGTTTCTTTGGCGGCCGCCGCGAGACCCTCCGCCTGCTCCGGTGGCGGCCTTCCCCTTCATACCTCCACCGCGACCTGGAGGACAAGATGGTGAATCCCACTTTGTGTATTTATATCAATTTTGCATGAATCTACAGCTTCTTCACTCACCTGATGCGGGTCCATTGATCTGCCCCAGGTATCCAGGCGGAGGGATCGGGGGCATCACAAGGTTAAAGGGTATGGGGAGGTTCATTGCCGTTATTGGATTAGGGCCAGTTCCAATCATACCGATCTGGTCATGGGTCTGGAAATACATATTGGTTGTACGCCCTGTAGTAAAGAGAAAAAGAAACAATGAAAAAGTTTCCTTTTTAATCAGGGTAAACTGTCTAACATTAAAAATGAAATGAGGCTGTTGTAGATTTCTCACCGTTGTTGCTCCGGTCATAAACAGACCCAGGAATGAGGGCTTCTCTGGCATCATACATGGCCGTGCTCATGAATCGCCCTCCCTACAAAACAACACAACATCTCCTCATTTTTGGCATTTGGATTCATGCATTTTGGGGTAAATTTCTTTTTCATAAAACATAAAAGTTGAAATTTATGTATTATGGAGCTGATTTCTCATTTTCTGGCAGCATAAAGAGCATCGGGTGGTATTGTGCTCCCAAAAACTCACAGGATTGATGGTGTTGACCAGTTTTCGGGGCTTGCTGAACTGCATGAGGCTCTCCCGCAGGTTGTTGAGAGGACCTTCCACCAGGACCTTCTGCTCCTTGTAGTAGTTCAAAAGGTGATTCCAGAGAGGCTGCTTGGACAGGGCCTTGGGGTTTCCCACAATGATCACACCATACCTGTTTCATGAGCACAAAATAGTAAACATCTAGGATATTTGGAGCTACAAACCCAGGACATTATGATATCCTACCTTGCGCGAGTCAGCGCAACATTGAGACGTCGGGGATCGTTCAGGAAACCGATGCCCTGATGCTCGTTGGCCCTCACACAAGACAGGATGATAAAGTCCTTCTCTCTGCCCTGAAAGGCATCCACGCTGGCAATTTCCACCTCCTGCACAAACATGGACAAATGCACATTGTAATACAAGAGTAATTTCAGCCCCTTCTGGACAATAAATGTCCAAATATAAGCAAATATCTTCTTTGCGCAGTTAAAAAAATTCTTAAAATGTAACAATGAATTGAGAACAGGCCTGCGTTAAAATGGGCCCTTTAAAAGTTTCAATCCCAAAATACTGCCGATGTACAGCAACATTTCATTCTTGGTTACATCCAGGCTGCAGTGACCGCACAATCCAAACAGCTTTAATTTAACCCCCCCCCCCCATTTCACACAGTTTAACCACAGTGGCCGCCACTGATTTGCTGTAGAAACATGTCATTTGCTTGCTGAATGAGACTGTCACTGCCAGACAAAATTACAAGCCATTATGTAAATGTTCTGTTCATTGTTCTGTTCATTTGCCAGAGCAAATTTTATGAGATTCACCATGCTTGAAAGAGAAAAATCTCAGAAACGGTACCTGATACAGTTTTGTATGAAGCGACCCACTGAACTGCATGTACTGGACCAGATACGACCGCTGGCCCTCATAGGGTGTAATGATACCGATCTGATCAGGTTTCGCTCCAGCTTTCAGCAGCCTCGTGGTTATTTTCTCCACATTGGCTGCCTCAGTCCTGAAATTAGATAAAACTTTTAACATGTCTTTGTTGCAACTGACAGCTACATATATCAACAAAAGCTGAAACCTGTTGAGATATGATGTTCCAGAGCTGGCGATTTCTTCTTGGCCTTGGGTCACATAAAAGAACATTGGTTTGTCAGGCTGTGGCCACTGGAAATCGAACCCTTTTTTCACACGGTCCGCTGTTGAAACAGTAAATACATTAAAAACTCAACAAAGACAGTCGGAAAAAAAGACAGATTGAACCATACAATATGGCTGATTGGCTGTTTCTACGCATTGAATGGCTATTTATCTCACCGGCAGTGACTCCGTTCTGCAAGGACCCCTCATAGAAGATGTTGGAGGGGAAGGCGCTGAGGGCCGGGTGCATACGGTACTGGACCTGCAGACGGATTGGCCGGATACCCAAAACCACCAGGCGCTCAAAAAGCGACTGGGACAGGCCTGCTTTAGCTGCCTTCTTACACATCACCACAGGCCCCAGCTGACAGTGATCTCCCACCAGGATTAACTGTTTGGGATGACATTAACATATTCAGTGACCGTGCAGATGGTCTGAATGTGCTTCCACTGATGTTGAACCTACCTGTTTGGCACCAAGAACGACAGGCACCATACACTCTGGTTCTGTAGCCTGGGTGCTTTCATCGATCAGGATGGATCGGAACTGCATCTTGGCCAGGCGAGGATCTCCCGCCCCGACGCAGGTGCAGCAGATCACATCTGCATTCTGAAACACAAGCAGAGGACAGTGCGAAAAAATGAATTATGACGAAAAAGCCTGGGCAAAATGAATCCAGACGTAACAAAACAAAGCAAAGTTATATATAGTAATCATGGACGCTGATAAAGTAGAACATATTTGTGTGTACTTCCTGTCCAGTAAAGTCCAGTCCGCTTACCATAAGCAGTTCCCTCTCGGCAGTGCGTCTCAGAGCTCTGTATCGCTTCTCGTCCGACGACGAAAGTTCCCCAGTCTCATCTTTCAGCTGTTGGAGCTTCTGGAGTTCTGGCATACTGAACGGAGGGATGATTGCAACACGGTGAGAGTTCGGTAATGGCAAAGAATTAAGATGGTTTTAGAAAGGTCTATGGATCCTTGTTTCGTACCTCTCCATGTTACGGGTCTGGTTGTGTAAAGCCAGGAAGGACACGGGGGAGTCGATGGCTTCCCTGCTCTTGGCACACAGCCTTACCACCTTCAGACCAGTCTGGTGGATCTTCTCTGTCAGTTGATCAACGGCGATGTTACTGGGAGCACACACTAGCACTGGACTGGAAGGATAAACATTACACACCGAAAATGTCAGCAAAATAAGTCAGAATAACACGGAGTGCAGATACTTGTTTGCTATACCCGCTGCCTTGTCGAGCCAGGTGATAGACGATGGTCGCAGAGGTCACGGTCTTTCCCGTCCCAGGTGGACCTTGGATCAGGCTGAGGGGACGCTGCAGCACTGTCTTCACAGCGTACACCTACAGCACAATGGAGCACAAAAGCACTGTATCACACACGTACTCAGACACCCACACGTATGTGAACATATATCCATAAGTGCCTCTGATCTCTTATGTCTCATCAATGTAAACCGCAACAGAAACCTCCCTGATCAGATATTCATATGAACAGCTTGGCTTTTCATAACCCACCTGTGAGTGGTTGAGGTCGGGCAGGCCCTGGGCTGTGAAGCGTTTAGGCAGCTGGCACTTGATAACCACGTCCTCAACCTCGTGCCCCAACAGTTTGTGGTAAATATAACCAGACACTGAAGTCTCATCCACAGCAAATGTCTTAAGGGCACTTTGCATCCTGCATGACAAAGTAGACAAGACCCATTATACAGGAGAAATACAAATATATCAATATGTATAAATACAGGGCTGTTTAATATAATGCATGGTCAGACTTGTATCATTAAATGCTACGCTTGGAATTTTATTTCAAACAGAAAAGTGTGAAATCATTCACTCTACTAAACTGTGATGGACCTGTATAATTCACTTGTCCTGTCAGTTATAACCAAAGCCGTGACATCCCACAGGCTGGAGCAGTTGGCATGGAAACTAAGCAATGCAATACTGAAGGAGGTGCCAACAACAACACAGTATATTTGGCAAGATGTATTAATTCAGCGCGTGTTCTCTCCTGCATAATCACAATACATATACTCTAAACAGCTACTTTATGTGTTAATTAGGTGCTGCGACACATGATTGGACCGTTGCGTAAACATGTCACTGACATGATAGGAGGTTAGAAAGGATACGATAAAATTGATAAAATATTCAAAGCAAAGACTTTGAGATCTACAAACTGGTTAAACAAAATTTAAATTTGCATAGCTGGCATTCCTCAGTTATACTGCATGGCCTTACTCTCCCTTTGAGGTTGACCATTAGTTACATGTGTAAACACTGACTGGATGAACTGGTTGTACTATAATGGAATAGCATGTGTTCTTATGAATACCTATCAAAAGAAGTCGACTTCCACACAAAATCCACCTGAAAGTTGTGTGGGATCTCAACTGGAGCCCCTGCACTGCTCCTTAGTTCTATGGCAATCTCATCACCATAGTCTGGTCAAGCAGTCAAGGAAGACAACATTCCTGCATATTCAGGACCTCGCGTCACATCATCCCCATTTACAACTTACATGAGTCTTCTACATGATAAAAGACCTTTTAATCAACACTGATATTATGATTCTTCCGGTCATTACTGAGTTTATGTGTGCAAATCTGTGTTTTTTGCAAGGCAGAGATATGTTTTTATTCATAGTGACATGATAGAAGCTAATTCAAAAGCCAAAGGATACTATCAGGGACTTTGATGACGTGTCCAATTCCTTTCCAGGGAGGAGCCAGGTCTCCTTTATATCTCAGGCAAATTTCATCTCCCTGCATCAACCTCATATCTGGGGAGGACAGAATAGGATATCAAGAAAAATTCAAATCAGAGAGAAGGAATTTAAAAATAAGGTAGAAGGATTATTGTAATGATCAAGTAAAACGTACCCGAGTCAGTTTTAGGAAGAGTGAAATAAGCGATCCTTTTTTTGTTCAGTCCCAAGTCCCATCTGACTGTTATGTTGTCCTGAGTCTGCTTAGGAAAAAAAAAACAGCTATAATTCAGACAAATGTAGGAAAAGGGGAGCAATCAGTTAATGGGAATAAAGAGCATTAGATCGCATCATTTCAAACTTTTTCTTTCCTTCAAAGTCAGCGATTCCAATAAAACTTGACCAGCAGAGGCTGCAGCAGACAAGCAGCAACCACAAGTGGAGGAAAGTTCCACCAACTCAATAGTTTTAGGTTCTCTGTGTGCAAAAGATTCAGCCAGGCAAACTAGACTATTCAAAAACGTATACAGATGCTTAAAAAAGGAAATGATCAAATACCTTCATCAAGGCCAAACTCATCACAGTAGCAAAGACATGAGCACATTCATCTGACACTAAAATGCACAAATTATTAATTTACCTGAGACTCCTTCAGTTTCTTATCATAGTCAGCCTCCAGCTTCACTAGAGGACCAAAGATGTTCTGGTACTGGTAGGCATCCTCATATCTGAGCAGGACATGCTGGGGCTCCTCATCCACTCCAGGTTTTTCCAAGTCCTCCAAAGATGCACAGGGATTTTCCTGCCCCCCCAAAAAGAGCATGTTTTTCCATGTCTGTTGTGCTTTTTTTTTTAAACTTAAAATAAAGCAACCACATATCACTGAGCAAGCCTTTAGGTAAAAGTGGACTGTATATTTTGACAGTTTGAAAAAATCCAAAATAAAGATGCAAGAATAAATAACTTTGGGTATTTAAACTGATGTGGCAAAGTCGTAAACGTCATCAAAACTACATATGAACTGGAATTTTAAATTCAAATGACTCCCACAGCACATCTGTGAGGACAGTTGCATTGACGGTACCTTCCAGAGTTCCTCCAGCTTGTTGATCTGCTGGGCGGTGATCTGACGAGCTCGCAGCTGCTCCTGCTCCGATGGGATTTTCACCAGCCAGGACAGGAAGCAGCGGTCCTGGATGAGAGGCTGCCATTGTGAGCTGTCCCAGTTGATGTCCTTCAAACTGCTCTGGCTAGCACAGGGCTGTCTGTGTTACAACACAAGAACACAGGCATTATAATCATATTGTTAAATGATGTAAATGAAGGAATATTATGGAAAGGCGAGATGAACATCGGCTGAAAATACCCTCACCTGCACAGTAGCACCACTACAGAGTCAGCTTTGGCGGGAATGAAACCCAGGAGGAAGACATTACGACAGCCGCAGTTGTAGCACTCCAACACTGTTTCTCCCAGAGGGCCATCCTTATGCAGGGTTACCTCTTTTGACTTGGCTCTCACCAGATGGTTCACAATATGGCTGCGATTCAGAATAAGTGAAAATGTATTGGGCAAAACATACACACACCCATAGACCGACATGTGAACAAGTTTAAACAGAAAAGGTACTGAATCTTACCTGCCAGATGTGTTTCCACGGCCATTACAGAACCATTTCTTGCTTGTGTTACAGTAAACCACACAAGCTGGATCATGAATTCCACAGTAGCTAAAAAGGTCAAAATTAAAAAGAAATGCTGCAGTATTAGTTAAGTAACAAACAGAGTTAATTTTGTTTTCATAAAACATAAATTAATACTTAGTAGACACAGATAATTTATTTTTTAACAAATTTTAGTGGTAATTGCTACAATGTAAAGTCATTTTATGGTTTCTACATGAGTACTGTGTGGGCTGCCAACAATGGTCAGCAAACTGTGGCAAAATATCGCATCAAAATTACTGAAGGGAAACATGTTGCTTCTGCTCAAGATGAACTGTTATATAATATATATGGTGGACCCTTATTGATGTACAGGACTGTTGACAGGCTGCAAGCGCGTGCTGCTTTACCTGCAGGCATGCGCAGGAAGATCCTTGGTGTAATAGGCGTCCTCCTCATCTTCCTCAAAGTTTAGTTCTGCCAACAGCTGGCTGGCTTTAACCACGGCGTCTTCTCCATTCTGCAAAACGATGTCGGGGCCATTAACCTGTGGACGGGTTTAGAAATCGGACGGTCACCATCGTGAGTGACGTAAAACGATCGAGGTCGACAGCGAAATTTGACGTCATCGATGTAAACCCGGAGATAAATATTGAACGCTAGTGGAAATAAAATCGACTGTTGTTTATCTGCTAAAGAGCCTCATCACACTGTTTTGTTAGCTAAACCGGAAAATCTGTGCGAAAGCATGCTAGCACATTAGCAGAATTTAAGCATGGCAATCGTGCTAACCGAACGGTAGCTAACGCTGGCTAACCGACTGACGTTTTGTCAACACAGCAGGATACATATTTTGACACCAAAATATCAATAAAAGCCAGCAGTACCTGGTTCTCTAGCTGACTCTGTCCTTGAGTCTGGGTCTGGCTTGGTAGGGTAAAATCGGTGAAGTCGTACTCGGAGCCCTGTGTATCGGCACCCAAAAGCTCGGTTTCCTCGATGTCGAGGAACGTTAGAGTTTGTGAGCTCGGGCCGTACGCCTCGACACTCATGTTTATCCTCCAACGATTACCGCTAAATTCAATGTATATTTCTACAGGCTGCTGTGATATTAAAACAGCCCTTATAACAGAGTAAGCCCCAATGAATAATAGCCCAAAGGGTGTCCGCTAATTGCGGATCGCTATACCCTATATAGAGCTCCCACTGTATCCCATAATACACTGCAAAAACCCAAGCAATATATCCCATCATCCTTTGCGGTCACGCGCGAGAAGCTCGACATGTCGCTAATCATCAATGTTCACATACGTGTGGGTGTCTAACCCTAATTAACCAAATAACGACGACATAATATGATATTAACAAACAAACGACCATTGGGTTTTTTATATGTATTAATTGTAACAAAAAAATTACTGGCCCGCTGCTGACGTCAAACTAGCGACGCTATGACGTAGTAAAGCGAGACGGCTGTTTTTGATTGCATATTTATATTACACAATTAAACAGGGCAGAATTATACCGAAAGATTTGTTACCTAAGAAAGCCATATATATATATATATATTTTTTTTTTTTTTTTAAAAGAAAAGGAAATAAAATAACCCCACAATCATAACATAAAAAAAAATAAAACAACACAAGTGGTCAATGAGGAATTAAAATACATACAATGCACAAATATGTAGGGGCTTTTTCATTTAGCAAAATTTTATCTTTTAGTCTATATCTCATTTAGGAATTGATTATAAATGTTTTTTGTTTTTTTAAAGAAATCAACATTCATGTACGAGATTTTTTTTTTTAACCAAATTCTGTTTTTGGTCCACCATTTGAAAACCCAACTTTATGTTTTCATATTTGAAATATGGGATATTTTGTTCAGTTATCCAAAGTTTACTTGAAAGTTGTCCCAAAAGAGTCAAGCTTATTTACGAAAAAAAGTCGAAAAATAAGAGGTATTTTTTGTTTCAGAGTCAGAACCACAAAGTACAGTGCAAAATTTAAGACCCATGTTAAATGTTAATATTTATAATTTTTTTTCAACAGCTAAACCTCTTTATCCTCATATCTCTTTTGGGGTCATGAGAAGGGCGCCTATCCCAGCTGCAAATGGGCGAAGGTGGGGTGCATCCCTCATTGCAGGGCCATATGTAAGCATTTTGGGGGGTTGATACATTGCTCAAGGGTACTTCAGTAGTGCATTGAAGATGTCCTGGCTGCTCCTCCGGCTACAAGAACTCCTTTCATGTTTTGTCTGCACTTGGGTTTGAATTGCTAGCTCTGTGGACTGCTCCAGGGTGCTCACAATCCCCTTAAACCTCATTCAAAATCTTAAAATGAACTTTTTTCATTTTTGATGGAATTGGAGAGGAAAGTTAACTGGATCTTTTTTTAGTTTTAACCTTTTTCGTATATTGTTTTAACAGATAAGTGCACCGGCTAAGTGAAGTGCAGAATTTCAGCTTATCAGTGAGTTAGATAGTAAGTTGGCTTGGCTGACTAAAGAAAGAGCTAAAGGCTTGTCTTATCAGAGCGAAGGAGCCATAGAGCCATAGGAAGAAGTAGAAAAATCTCAACATTTAAACTTTCTCAACAGCAATTGTAATTTTTTCTTAAAAAATAATTAAAATAATTGGAAATGCCTGTCCTAGGGGATGTCTACTTACAAATATGTAAGGACAAAACTTGTCTGGACTCTGGAAAAGAACTATTAATAACAACAAAACCAGACATAAAAGACATAGTTTTAATTTATAATCTTCAGGATTTGATTGTTGAGTGAGAACAAGTAAAGCAGGTCCACCAAAATGCTTATGGGTGATTACATCAATAGATGATCACCTATTTGTAAAGAGATTTAGTGCAATAAAAGAATGTATAAGCTTCTATGAAATAGCCTCAGAGAACTATTTTAATTAGACACATCTTAAGAATGGCTTTTAGTTGCACAGTTATGCTACATATATATTACAGTTCATCAAGGTTTCCCACAGTTTTTATCAGAAAACATCACATCATGCACCATTGGCTACCTGTCCACTTTAGAATGGCTTTAAATACTTCTGAAGCATGTTTGGGTTTGGCCCCTGTTTATTTAGCGGCAGTCTCATGTGAGTCAGCCTGCAGCCCGACGTCCTTGGGTGGGGCATTTCTGGTTCTCCCAGGTTGTAAGTCTGAAGGAGGCTAAGCTTGTGCAGTCATGTCCTCTCGACTGTGGAATATGCCCGAGGAAATCAGGCTGGCATTTTACTGTCTTTTTGACCACCACCCTTAATGTTTGTTGTTCCGCTGTTAAGCACCTTGAAATCTTGGCTATGAAAAGCTGTGATACATATACAAATATTATTATCCCTCTGCTCATTGATGTGCAATATACTCCCTGAAAAATCAAAAATAAGAGGTGTGATTTTAAAAACCTTCTTCGGGCTTTTTTTTTTTTTTTTTTTTTTTAACAATTCTCTGGTACAAATATAAGCAACACCTTGGAGTGACATCATAATTCCATGACCTGGAAGAGTGAATTAAGAGGTGGCAATGAATACATGAGGATTATAAAGTGCAGCAGAAATGAATCAACAGTGTTTTCCTTACACAAGATATAGCAATATAGGCACACTAGTTGCACATAAACCTATTTGGACTTGACATGACATTAAAATGACTATAACTGTTGAAGTAATAGTTGCAGCTGTGCAACACTAATGCCTCCCACAACTATTGACTATAAAAGAACTGCAGCTTTTGTAGAAGACATCTGTTCCATCTGTCTTTCCACCATTAGTGCTCATGCCTGTTATTGCAGTGTTGGTCCAAACTGTGGTCCATTTCCAGTAGTTGGAGCATCTCCAGTATGGTGGCTTGAAGAGCTCTGCCAAGGTCACGGCTGCTGTAGGGTTTATCCAGTGGAGGCACGTGGATAAAAGCGCAGCATCCGCGCCCGAGGTGCAGAGAGGTGTAGTAGGTGTAATCACACAGATACCTGCCCGGGAGCGAGGACAGTATTTAGTCACGTTAAGTCGGAATTATTACATCTAGAACCATAAAGATGATGAATATAAAAGACCATTCAAGGGGACATAGCTTGAAGGGGAATTAAACAAACATTGAATAAGATATTTTAAAAGTGAAGCCATAAAACATTATCGTCACACCTATTTACTGTATACCGGTAATTACAAGGTGAACCGTGTATTGACTTTTTGGTGAGTGGTGGAAAATAACATTCACTCATACTGTATTGGAAAGTATGATTTATAGTCGTACGTAAACTTTACAGGTCATTATTGCTGTTTCACCCACTTTCTGCAATTGCAGTGGGAAGAACATCTTGCAAGCTGTTATAGGTCTGTGTGCCTGTGGGAAAGCACGTGGAAACAACACAGGGCTACAAACAAATTGAAAGTGTGCTAAATCCAAAATAAAGCACATACTACAGCTTAGGCACAATAAAATTGTGATGGTGAATCAAACATGTTTAAATTGCTTCGTAATTACTTGTTATTTACCTTCCAGCATCTTTAGACACAGAGAGAGTGACCCCAAGGTTTGACTCGTTCAACGTTTTGCAGATTGTTTGCATGTCCAGGACTGATTTTATACAATCTGGGCCATTCTCCATGCAACACTGTGAAGCAGGACAGAAGCTGCAGTTGTCCAGGCGGGTGTAACCCTTGTTGTGGCCACACTGCTCCAGAGTGACGGCTGTGGCTATCCCCGAAACACCAACATGGACCACCAGCTACTCACAGAAAACCAAATAACAGGCCAGTAGCTGGATTTTAGTAATAGTTTTTGTGAAGTACAAGAGAAAAATGTGGTTATTCTGTAATACCTGTGGGTTGTGTTCTTTCCACAAAGCTGGCAGTAGGCCTTGAACAGCCTGGTATTCTACAGGAATCTCACGCACGTAAAGGTCAGTTGTTTCATCCAACCCTAATTTCTCCAGCTCCTGTGAGCAATGAAATAACGCAATGACTACCACATATAAATGATTAATTCAAGCATTTTGGATAATCATACTTGAACTGCGACCCAGCTGGCATTTACATCATGCTCTCCAAAAGGCTCAAAACCTGCAAAGAAAAGATTGGTAAAGAGGAAAATAAATAAAAAAATCCACTTGCAATAAATAAAAGCAGATACTGATAAGTGAAAAGAGTATCTTGATTCAAAAGTCTAAAGGTTGCATCAGGTTACACATTAACTGCCGCTGCACAGGTTAGACAGAAAAGCAACACTGATGACATTTTATTTTTTTCTGATGGAAAAGACAAAATAATTTTCTGCAGAAATAGGGATTTTGATTCACACTCAATAATTAGAATTTAGAACTTGCCCACATATAAAAAGAATATTGTCACAATTGTTTGCCCGATCTCTCACCTGTTACTACAACCTTCTTCTTATTGGCCATAATCGATTGTTATGGCAGGAATTCTCATAGATTTATAATAAAGGAGCGACACATGGGAGTTAAAAAACAAACCCCAGTATTGTCTCCGTTTATTGCTGTCTTCTTCTGCTCGGATATAGGACACATCTGACTATACTGCCACCTATCGGCCGTCGATGTAACTCCTGTGAAAACAAATAACAGTACCTTAGGCCAGAAATTAGAAATCTTATCAAATTCCAAGGACCCAGATAAATCTAAATATAACATGTAAAAAGACTGGAAGGCTTTTATTGAATGTGCAGTGCCGGAACTGTGGAGGCAGGTGATAAATATGTAACTTATGTGTGGAGTGGTTTGGCTGGTTAGCAGATTGGTTGAATACCCAGGGGCGTAACATGCATGCCCAGTTACCCTCTACTCATTAAACCTGAATTAAAAGAACACTTTTGCGGCTAAGCATGGGAAATCAACGCAGCTTTTATACATTCAGAACCGTTCCTGTTCCAGTTTGTTTTCATGAAGGCAGCTTTGTCCTAATATTTTGTTACAGGGACAGAACTGCTCTAGGTCTGTGCAGTCCACACCCTCGAGTTGTGAATGACTCACTGATTCAGCACACTGTGTGGCCAAGTGGGCAAAGTGAAGATAATATGCTTCCCACAGGGTGGATATTTACTTTTTTCCATCTCATACATGTTATAAAGCCTCTGTAGTTACATAATCAACGTATACGGTGGCCTCATAATCACATACATAATCACACACACACACAAACACACACACGCACACACTGTCAACCTACGCAACACAACAGGCACTGTACAGTCCTGGCTTCTCCTTTAAACCCACTCACCTCTCTCTATCTCACTTGCGTCACTTGCCATGTCACTGTTACCATGGAAACTAATGATGCCCCCTCTGCTCCGTGGTGCTGATGCAGACAGTCTGCTATATCCGTCACCGTGTCTGAATAACTATAATCTAGTGTAATTTCTAGCAGCCACAGAAAAGCCCTGCTGTATAATTGTTTTGCTAATGCTATATGCTATTATATTCCCCTCTGCACTATAATCTATTATCCACCATCGCCAACAACCGGTTATTCCTCATCAGAGTTCTGGGTAAAGTAACTGGGTGAGAGAGAGCTATACAACCCAGACAGGTCCAACACGCACGCACACATACACACAAACAAACACACACACACACACACACCTGGGGACAATTTAGAGTCTCCAATCAACCTCATTTCATGGAGTTTTGTTTTTTTACTGTAGAAGGAAACCAGATGACCTGGGGAAACATGAAAAAGGCCTGTGGACAGAATCCAACCCACAACCCTCCTTCTCTGAAGCAACAATGGTGACCAAATGCATTGATTGTATCGACGACGCACAGGCTGTGTAGCTTGCTCAAATAACATGCCCAAAGTGTATCATTTAAACGCAAAATTCCACCGAGGGCACAGCTACTGTGAACGATCGTGTGCCTGACAGACAGCCTAGACGCTGACGGGCATGTGGGCATGTTGGCGTTTCCACGTGCTACTTTAAATTAGAAACCACACGGTTTCCCCATTTTGCTGTCACTGTTTCCTTCCTTTTTTCAAGTCAGCACACACTTTCCCCGCAAACACTGTTACACTTCATTTCTGGTTGCTCTCAGTCTGGAATGTCCCCACTGATCCCTGACAATACACCTATTCTATTCTATTCTATTCTATTCTATTCTATTCTATTCTATTCTATTCTATTCTATGTGCAGTCATACAGGCTTATTCTGTGCTACAATAACACTGGTGTGGAATAAAACCTTACATTATTTTAAGCTGTTTACAGTCTTCCTGAAGTCTCAGCCTGACTTGAGGGAGTATTTTCTGTAAAAGTCTTGCTGTTCTTCTCTCCTGGCCTTTGCCTCCACGCCTTCCCCGCCCAGTCTCTGCTCTCTTTTGGCGACCCTGAGCTTTTTTATGCTATGACATCAAACCACAATGCATTGCACTGTTTGTAGTTTACTTAAAGTCTCCATGGTAATAAAGACCGGCTCGGCCCCTTATTCAAATTGAACCGGAAACCAACGTCATCTTGGGCCAATCTCCGCGCTCTCGAGTGACATAATGGAATTTTTAGGGCTAGAAAGCGAGAGAAGTCTGGCGCTGCGCATAGCAGCCGTGCCATCAGGGAAAGACAATCTCTGCGTCGGACAGGAAAGACACAGCGGAGTCCCCCCCAGGCACCGCTGCTTAAGAGCTCGACTGATAGAGTGGCTGATAAACAAGAGGAAAACAGGAACACGAAACTGAGGATCAGCTGGTTTTCTCACGCTTGGATGTGACCGTTCACCATTCTTTAATGCGTAACGCTCAACACTCCCTCATGTGAGGGTGGAGAATGGAAACAACCCTCTACCCAGGCACCGCGAATACCCAGAAAGGCTCCAGAATCTATAGCCAGGACACCATGATGAAGAAAGAGATTAGTCTGAACCTAGACGACCAGAGTTCCGAGTTGAAATCCAACCCGCTGAGAGACACGGACGGACTCCTAAACTCGCCCGACTTGGGACTTGCCAAACTCACCTCTCCGGACTTGGAGCGGCTCATCATCCAGTCAAACGGTCTGGTCGCCGGCAGCACCAACCCGACCTCCCAGTTCCTCTACCCGAAGTCAGCCAGCGACGAGCATGAGTTCGCGGAAGGTTTCGTCAAAGCGCTGGAGGATCTCCACAAACAGAATCAGCTGAGCGACGCGGGCTGCGTCTCCGTGGACAGACTGGAGCTCCTCGGCGCGTCCAACGCGGTCGGCACCGCCGGACTTCAGGGGTCTGAGCTCCCTGTGTACACTACTCTGAACGGTTACGCGAACAGTCCTCTCGGAGCCGCCACCATCAACTACTCCACGGACACCATCCCGTTCCCGCCGCCCCCAGCGCATCTGGCGCAGCAACAGGCGGCGGCGGCGGCAGCGGCGGCGGCGGCTCTGTCACGACTGCAGTCCGCGGGTCTGGTGAAGGACGAGCCCCAGACGGTACCAGACATGCAGAGCTTCGGGGACAGCCCTCCCCTGTCTCCGATCGACATGGACAACCAGGAGCGCATCAAGGCGGAGAGGAAAAGGCTGCGGAACCGGATAGCAGCCTCCAAGTGCCGCAAAAGGAAGCTGGAGAGGATATCTCGACTGGAGGACAAGGTCAAGAGCCTGAAAACGCAGAACACGGAGCTGGCATCGACGGCCAGCGTCCTCAGGGAGCAAGTGGCCCAGCTGAAGCAGAAGGTGATGAACCACGTCAGCAGCGGGTGCCAGCTCCTGCCAAACCAGGTCCAAGCTTATTAACTTTAGAAACATATCTGCATCCTCCGAAGGAACCTGGCAGCAACCTGAGGAACACTGGCCTTATCAGAGACCCGATAGGAGCCTGCTGTAAATGCGCCCTGCAGATAAGAAATCAAACATCTCAGACACTGTGCAGAGATGGGAGCCGGGCATTAGGTCAGACAGCAGCAGCCGCGGCACGCACGGCCTGAACTTCTACCGAAATCTGACAGTGTTGACCTAGAAACTCTTTTATTCTCGTCGTTGTTGTTGCCTTAATATTTTCCGGGAAGCCATGTAGCAAAACTGCAATCTGATTTTAGTGCAGGATAGGTGGACAACCTCAACCAGAGTGCAACCAAGCGTCACCAAGTGCTGCCACCCACCCTGTATTTTAATGCCTTACTTGTTTACAAGCACTTAAAGCCTATATTTTATTTACAGAAACATTTCTGATTTTATATATATATGTATGTACGTGTCCTTATACTTCTCGTTTTTTGGTAAAACTGAACACTGCATGTCTCGTTGCTCTGTGTAATCGTAGTACTTCTCATCGCGGTGGCTGCTGTGTAGGACTTCGCTGCACACTTCCATGAATGTACGTGTACTTGCTGACAAACTGCGTATCAACCTGTAACGGAGTTTAAGTCTCGAGCTGACATTTATTAAAGTCACTACTAACTGCTCTGGTGTTTGGTTCCCCCTAATTGACTGCGGCTTCTGTTATCGTCTCATAATTCGAGGACGTTTTTAATTCCTTCTATTGTCTCGTTTGTTTCGAGGCCATTGTGGTCAAGCAACTGAACGTCGCACCACGCCCCCTGCTGGTTATATCCCAGCACGCAGCTGCCAGTCCCAGTAGTTGACCTTTGGGAATGACCTTTGAGGCACACAAAGATGCAGCTTTAGGATTTTTGTTTATTTAATCCTGATTTTTACAAATCTGGCATCAAACAGTTACAGCACAATTCACACAACACCCAAAAGGGTAAAAAAAAAGAAAGGAAAAATATTATTTACATTGGTTATTGATGATGTAGTAAAGGGGAGAGTAGGACGGGATAAAAGCGTGTTTCCAATCCGTGACAATCGTATCTCTTTTGAAGCTAGTGCACACTTTAGGTAAACAAAATTCTCTCTCACCAAACCAACACCCTTTTTTGCTCATAACTTATTGTCAAGGTCTCTTTGGAGAAGCATGTTTAAAAGTGTCTAAGACAAACACTAAATTTGCAGAACCACACAAAGCATGTGTGTGTTCTAACCCTGGGCAGGGTTTTGTTTTTTTATATTATTGATTTTTGGGTGTGGACAGAGAAAAGGCTGCTTTTGCTCTGTGAGAACAGTCTGTTTTACACTGGAGTCATCAAAGTTAAGCAGCGGTATCAAAAGACAAACAGGCTTTCTGGGAAAGCTGTTTGGACATGATAGGAAATCTTTTGATTGGAATGTTTAACTTTCCTCTCAAGGAAACTTGCTAACCTTTATATTCATTGTAAACACAAATGCATTTAAAAGCTAGGACTTTTCAAAAAATACACAGCTTATAATGAATAATCTAGTAAGTATACTTTATAAATAAGTTACAATACAAAATAAATTATACTTTGAAATAAATAAGGTGTGGAAAATAGGTATATGTCTTTCAGTCCATCTGTGACTGTATATCATATAGGATGTTTGTACTTTACATATAAGACGAAGAGACATGCTTAAAAAAACCCAAAAAAAAAACCCATAATCTTCTCCCCGATATCTAACAGTTCGTCAGAGACTCTTTGGAAGTGATGAACGTTCAGCAATGAGGCAAAAGTTAATGCGATGAAATGGAGCGCCGCATGTGGAACCTTTACGACCTGAATGTGCAGGGCAGATGGGTTTAAACTCCAGACGCCATCCAGCCACCCACAACCTGTTAGAACCATCAACATTCTCCCTCCAATATATGCCTTTTAAAGTGCATACCTGCCCTGCTTTCACACTCCTCCTCCACATATGGAACGCGTCCCATACTCTTCCATTCTGGAGCTGCTCTTAATAAGGTAACATTAAACTTTGTTAACTTCTAAAGGCTACGCGATACTCCTCGCTTCGCCAGGTCAACCTAGCAGCGGCCATTCTAATAAAGGGAAAAGAGACAACAGTAGCCAACTCACCGTTAAAACCTTCGCAGCACTAAAATAAGGATTTTTAAAAAGAAGGAGTAAACTTTGATATTAAATCCAGACCATAAATATGCGTAAAAACACAATTACAACACATGGATAGACCCAGCCAAAACCCCACGTAACCAACTGGAAAAAAAAAGTAAAAAAAAAACCCTAAAAGAATCAAAAACAGCAGCTCTACCCACAGCAACATACATCTTCAGCGGGGAGGGGGAAACATCTGATTTGTATCATTAGGTTTGAGGCGCTAATGCTGTGCAGGCGTCGACGTTGGAGGATCTCGCCGATGTAACCTGACTGCTCGCATTAATAAAGAATGATGTAATATTAGCTTTGACTGGTCTGGGGGGGAGCAGCATGGCCCATTCTTGGGTTAGCCTGACGCTACGACATAATCTGAAGATTATCTTTCTGAGACACAAACCCTTGAAAGAGGTTCGGCCCATTTGGTCGGAGCTGTGGGTGAAGGGCGTCGCAGGAGCTAAGTGTTTAGTTGATTTTTTTTCCCCACTGTAGAGTGTTTGTGAAGATAAGGGATGGTGTAGATTAATGGAAATGTTTGGATTTTAGATCCCTGTGTAAAAGTGGGGAGTCATATTTAACAAGCACAATCCTGATGGGACCTCTGAGGCTGCTCGTTGAGCTGCGGCCCCTGTTTGGCGCCGGTGATGGTGGGGTCGTTGTTGTCCAGACTCTCTGACATCCTCTCGCAGATGATGTCCACCAGCCTCTCGAAGGTCTGCTTCACGTTAATGTTGTCTTTAGCGCTCGTTTCAAAGAACTCGAAACCTGTCAAGACAGAAGAGGGAAGGGGAAAAAAGAGGTGTTTTTATTGCTCCAGTAAAAGCTCATGTTACAGCTTTAATGACTAATCCATTTATCTGATAATAACAGGACACATTAGTCACAGACATACCTGCAGCTATGAAATCAATAAAATACCATTTAAATTTTATGCGACCTATTTAGTGCATAAACCACCAGGAAAGGATTTGACCTTCTGAGGCATAGACTCACCCAGCTGATCTGACAGCTGTTGGCCCCTCTGGGAAGCCACCACCCGCTCATCCTCCATATCACACTTATTCCCCACCAAGAGGACCTGCGCATTGTCCCACGAGTACGTCTTTATCTGAGTGGACCTGACAGCACAGACAGACAGCAGAGAATGTCCAACAGGAGACAGGGGAAATGTCGTATGAAAGGACAACAGAACAGAAAAAGAGGGTGTTTCATTTTGGTTTTAGGAAAGAAACTAGCAGTTAATTGAAGATATCTGGTCCAATAGTGTAGATTTTAGTCCAGGCTGAACTACAGCTACTCACCAGTCTTGAACAGCGTTGAAGGAGTCCTCGTTGGTGATGTCGTACATGAGGATGAAGCCCATGGCCCCCCTGTAATACGCTGTGGTGATTGTCCTGTAGCGCTCCTGACCAGCGGTATCCTACATCAACACACACAAAACTCCCTGAAGCTGCTGCTGTCTCCACCCTGTCAGTAGAGCACCAATAGGTTCAACTGAATCGGTTCAACAGCGCCCCCGAGCTTTAACCTGCCATCAGTGTCAGGAATTCCTCTCACGTTCAACGGTGAATGATTGGACGCAGGGCTGGGCTCCACTTTAAGTGGACTTCAAGGGTATAGTGGTTACACAACAGATGAAGAGATTCTGGAGAGTGAGGGGTCATTTCAGCAGCTGGCAGTTGTTAGAGATCATTGATGAGGGAACAAAGCTCTCCCAGATGTGTCGCTTTTAAAACTTTGGTTAGCGGCTGGCTAAAAATACCACCACTGGAATTCAATTTCATTCTGTTTTATGTGCTTATTCTTCAAGAGGACCCGCTCATTCCTGCAAATGTGATTTATTTGACGAAGGAGGGAACACGATCAATCCCACCCTCGACCTCCGAGCAACGGCTGACCAGCCTTTCCTTTCTCACCCAGATCTGCAGCTTTATCCGCTTGTCGCTTCTGTAGATGGTCTTGACCTTGAAGTCGATGCCCACCGTGCTGACAAACGTTGGTGTGAAGGAGTCGTCCGCATAACGGAAGAGGAAGGAGGTCTTCCCCACGCTGCTGTTCCCGATGATGAGGATTTTAAACATGTAGTCAAAGTTCTGGTCTGAGGTCTCCTTCTGTCCATATGTGGAATTTGCAGACGCCATCTATGTGGAGAATCATATCACATCCATTAGTCACAGGATCTGGAGTCAATGATATTAATTTATACAAATATAAATCAACAACAGCAGCACAGACTACAGTCGGAAACAGAATCACCGACAAATCATATTATCTTTACCGCTTCTGTTAAATTCCTGTCATATATTTAAGTTAAACAAGGACAACAGTCATTGTCTGAGGCTACATTGGACTTGAGGGTTTCACAGCAGTGTCAACAGCTGTGAGCCAGAGCTCTAAAACACACAGACCTGATAACAAACACATGCAGAAAATGTGCTGCAACAAATTTAAAACCACAAGAAAGGTTGAAAGTTTGGAACAAGCCTCAAAAAAGAGCTGCGACCGAGACGGTTCACGCATAAATAACCTTCAGGACGTATTCCGGACTGTTCTGAATGGCCTGACATCCTTTGAAACAAATGCAGCAGCACACGGTCAAAATGCAACAATTTTATAAAATGTCTACAAAAATGAATTTTAAAACAAATATGAAGGAAAGGGGGGAGACCTATAATGCTCTTCCTGCATGAGAAGGGTGCAGACATATTCTAACCCACTGTCAGGGTGTGAATGTGATGAATATGTGGGGCTGAATGGGGTCAGATTACACCCATTTGGTCCCAAATCGACCTGAACCTAAAAGTGTAAATACCTGCAAAACAGGCAGTGCAAATACACGGAACATATCCTTAAAAAAACCAACAAACAGCCTACAGCATTTTCACCTTCTGTCAACACGACGGGCTGTGCATGGAACGCACACCTCCGTCTTTCTAAAGATAAGAGGGCGGAAGTACCGGAGCTTAACAGGCTATAAGCATCAGCTAAAGCGGCTGTCCTGTCATCATCCACGGGGGGCAGGGAACCGCCATGGGCGCGCTTTGTTAATCAACCAATTATGAATAGTTTGAATACGACTTGTCATTTGGGAAAAACGAGCCTAACATCTCCAATGCATCTTGTGATCTTGGCATGCCCCTTCATTCAAAATACACATCAGCTGACCTTTTTGGCGTTAGCTTGCTAGTTAATAACTTATGTATTAGCTGCATGAATTTAACACCACGGCTCGTGTAAGGTGGAAAAAGACCACGCAGCATTTGCGTATGGTTAGACGTCTTATTAGAGCTGGAATAAAGCATTACAGGTGATGCAGCAACTGCCCAAGAGGAAAAATTTGGGACAAACGGAGCTTTACCAGCACTTTAAATTTAGGAGCCGGAGCTAGCTAAGCATCTCCGCTATGTCAAATGAAGGTTACTCTTTCTTATTTACCACCCAGTTTTCATTGAAAGTCAAATATAAGACAAGCCCCAAATCGTCCGTGTGACAGCTCTCTGATTTTTCCCCACCAGGCGATGTCAAATGAGCGCAAGAGTTACCGTGAAATGTGCGTTTTGTCCTCGGCGTCCCTGCTGCGCTTTAGCTCCGTCACCAGCTTTGCACCTGCGTTAGCCTGAGCACTTATTGACTGACAGCTCCGGCATTAGGCGGGGCCAAAGGAGGATAAGGATGATTGACGGGACAATAGACAAATCAGGAAAGAGTATACGCTTTTCCGCCAGAACCACGCCCCTTCAATTATAATACAGGATGTCTGGGCTATACTGTTTTAAATAAGTATTTATGTGGTTTACCACATATTTAATTTATTAGCATCTACTCATTAGTATCATTTCTCATTATAAGATTGATGATCTTTTATTACTATTATTATTTCTAGCTATCAGTGCAATTGAATTTCTAAGTAGAACTATAAAGCAATTTGGAAGGTGGATATTAGTTTCCAGATCGAAGAAGAGACTTTTTTGTTGCTTTTTTTCTTTATTGGCCAGGCATACAGTTCTAGTTGGAGAAAGGGCTAACACACCCACAGTTAAACAGCAAAGTTTGGATTGTCAAAGCTGCACAGTCTTAGTTCATAACCCATATTCATAACAACACGTTAGAAGACAAATACTGATCCAGGAAGGCTCAAGATCTTCAGTATGAAGATTCAGATCAGAACACCCACTGTTGAAATCTTCATGAATACGTGATCAGGGGGGAAACAGATGAAGGACATATGAGAGGTTTAACAAAACCAAGATGAAAATCTGTCGCTAAATTAGTTTTATACCAGACATGAAAGTGAGTATTTCTAAAATGTATAATTTTGCTTTCAGATGCAAAAAGACAAGTATGTTAAGCAACAGTTGAAATCTGTCCTCTTTGAATGACCTACACATCCGACTACACTAAAATAAGGTCTGACCTTCCACTGACTCCGACAGATAATAAAGAAAATAATAAATTAACTGTACACGAAGCACTGTGAGGAAAATGCACGAAAGCAAACATCGACACGCAGATAGGTGGACAGAATTTCACACATTGTGCTGGTGGAGTTGTTAAATAGTCCTTAATGTTGAAGGCATATTGTTGTGTATCTGTCTGGTGCTGTTTATGGCTGCAGAAACAATTGCGCATGTTTTACTCCAGCATGTCGGTGAACAGGAAAAGAAAAACCAAATAAACAGTGAAAAAAATATATATAATAAGAGCTTGTTCGCTTGTTGAAACGCGAGTTCTCCAAAACAATAGCAGGTTTCTCCACAGACTCGTCATCTTGTGTCAAACCTGCAGCCACTTGCATGCATTTCAACGTAAAACAGCCGTACATTAAAAATGGTAAAAAGAGCTGTAGCGGTCCAGCCCATGCAGTCTAACGTAACCACCGAAAGACAGAGAAACAGTCACGTTATACATATTTAACTGTACTGGAAGTGCAGAACTGTAAAAGTACCTTACAAAGTGCTTTGGTTTTTTGGTGTTTTTTTTTTCTAACAAATTCATACATTAAAAAACAACCCAGTCATTCTTTCATCCACAGGTACGCACAAGAAAGAGCATCGCTGCTTTAAGACAATATCAGTTTTTGTTGCTGTCTGAAGGAGAGTTTTTTTTTTTAGTAGGAACAGAGATGTGGGGGTCAGATTGGCACACGGGGTGCTACAATCAACCAACTTTATCAGCCACAGATGGAAAGTAGCCAGTGGCAAAATGGAAATTACAGTACGGGTTGTGTCATGCTTGCTTGGCACTTGCTTTGTCATCGACCGTGTCCCTGTAAAAGCAAAATATTGATCAATGACAGAAAAGAGATGAAAATATTTATGGCACGGGAAACTGTCTCGTGGTAACCTCCTGCATTTTTTTTGTGTTGACAGTATGTGGATGCAAACAGCCTCCGTTTAAGTCAAAAAACGAGACCCGAATCACTCATCCTCCAACCCAAAACAAAGAAATTTTAGTGTGGCAGCTGTGTTTGACACAGTTTGATGCATTTCCAGCTGTTCTGTGCGTCAGGCTTCTGGTTTTACCAACAGTCAATGACAAAGTGTCATTCTCAGTCACAACCTCTAAAGTTCTTTGTGTTTTGGCTCAAGACCTTAAAAACCATCAAGTGAGCTATGAACGACAACATAAAGTGCTAAAAACTTGAGCCAATTCAAAAAAGGGTGCCAAATATTCAGGATTTGAAAGAAGAAAAAAAAGATTTACAAAACAAATTCAACAAAAAACAGAACAAAAAACTGAATGTGATATTTTGGGTGGTTCTAAACGTATCTAAATAAACTTAATAGATTTATATAGATCTATGCAAAGCTCTGAAAATCATTCGCGTCCCCGTTCAGCTTCAGTTCCACTTATCAACGCTAGGGGGCGACACGTGCACAGCAAACCCTGCTGCCCATGCGTTGCCCTGGCTCCGCAACGCCTCACGAACCCTGGCTCAGTCACAATATCAGAGTCTAAAAATATAAAAATGTAAATAGCAATTCTAAAAACTGAAAAACCCAAGTTAATATGCATTGCCTGCCACAAATGATCGGAATAATATCCTTCCAAGACTAGCTGAGTACAATAAAACGGGCTCCTGCCAGCAGCCCAACAGAGTGCAACATGTAAAATAATAAGTCACTCTTTCTGCTACATTTAAAACTGCCTGCATAAAGTTAAGCACAGCCCGTTACTGCTGCAACCTGTTTTTACAAAGTCTTATTTTCCTTCAGCTCCATTTAAAGTATATCAGTGTGCATGGAACAAAAATAAAAGACTATAAACGAATGAGCAAAATACTTAAAAGGCAGGCAAATTTGTGACTGGTGAGGCGAAGCGTATTACGAGACTATGCTGTATTTTCCCCAGACATGTATCGCTTCTATGCCTTCTCCACAGTTGCTTCAGAAGAGGAAGACGGTTCTGTCGTTTGCTGTAATGGATCCTGGGAAAGGGGTTGGCTGGTCAGAGTTTTTTCCTTCTTCGACACCATTCATAGTCTCTGAGGAACTTTTGATCCGCAGCACGTCTGAACGAAAGACAGACGGAACGCAGAGAACCAGTCAGGGCTCGGTTCGCCGCCCGATGAGGTTGCAGAGGTCCGGGCTAACTGTCACTCCAGTGCAACGGACTGCTGTTTCAGACCTTCTCAGCATCCCCCAGACTCACTCTTCCTCCTGTTCCCCGCAGCAGAAGGTTTGCTATCACCCTGTTCATGGAAAGCGGAGGTGCTGGTTTTTAGGGGAGTGACAAAGGACGAGGCACTGAAATCAAGAAACTCAAACAAACAAACAAAGAAAAAAGGCCAAAGGAAACTGGTGACTGATGCTATGTCCCGATTCTGAAGCGTGAGACGCCGGGGGCGTCCTCCTGCTCTGCTTCTTTATCTTCTGACATATCCTTCTCAGAGTCTACAGAAAACGTCCTGGTTGAATCAGTAGTGAGCTTTTTGGTGAGGAGTCGCGTCATGGTGGACACTGCGTCGAATCTGCTGCCGGGGTCAGTTCTGGAGAGTTTAGACCCTGGTCCGGCGCTGTAGCTTTCCTCCTCTTCGGGTGTACTCTCGGTGTCGGACTCTCCTTCTTCTTCCAGGGTGAGCTTGAACTGGAACTTATCGGTGGAACCGCTGCCCCTGCTGAGCGCTGACGCCTCCCCGGCATGGCCCCCCACCTCCTGCTGCTCAGGGCCGGGTGAAGGACTGCGTGGGATCATGCTTTGGTACCACTCTCGGTTATCCTCCAGCGTGTCCAGGATCTCCTGAGCATCTGGGTGGACAAGATCAGCCCAGGTTTCCCACAGAGGATGAACAATATAATCAATGAAGCCCACCTGAAAGATGGAGACAGGGAGGGCACGGGGGAATCGGATTAGATTTCATAGATTCAGCAGAACAAACTGGAAGCATCTCATCATTTACCTGGTTTTTCTCGATTGAGGCATTTTGTTTGTCACACATGGGGCTGATTTCCATGCCCTTGTCTCTCTCTCGGTCTCCCTGAGTGAAAAACTCCACCATGATGCGGTCGGTCCACTGCCTGTACAGCTCGAGAGGCTTTGTGGGGTTGCTCAGGTCTGCACAGTGCACCATGTTCTGAAGGACCTGTGGCGATCAGACACCCTTTGGTTAAAAAGCCCTTTTTCTCAGAGCTGCCTATCACAAACAAACACACTGAAAGTGAAATTAAGTGCACAGTGTCCTCACCTGTATGCGGTCCGAGTAGTTGTCTAATAGCAAGACTCCAAGACTGGTGACTTTCTTGGTTTCTACCATCGTTTTCAGATCGGCCAGTAGATTCATGTGTTTGGACATGTCCGTTGCCAGAACCTGGAGGACAGGACGTTCAATGAAATCGCAGGGTTCTTTGCTACAGGGACAAGTCAAGGTCATTTCCATATCTCACCATATCGATGACCATCTTGCGCAGGGACTGCCTCTGCTTTTTGCTGAGGTTCTGGAAGATGTCGCAGTTGTCTTCCTGCAGAAGCTTAAAGCCAACAGCCAGGTGGTGGTTCTCCAGCACGGACGAGTCATTGTACATCAAGGCCAGCTCTGAATCTGGAGACGGCGATGAAGCAACATCACAGTTGGCACAACAACAGCTCCACAACAAACGCGCAGTCAGCAAACTTACTGGTGTTGATGAGGAACTGATTGGAAACTCCGGGGTGATCCACGTCATGGATGGCGCTGGCAAACAGGGCGGCCAGGATCTCCAGATCAGTGAACACAGCCTTGATTAAAAAAAAAACACAAAAGCAATCGTAGATCAAGGAGCGTTCAGGATGGATCATCATAACAGGACTGTGTTGTCTTCATCATCTACCTCCAGAGCAGGTGTGGACAGTAGGACGTGGGTGGACTGCACCACGTCCGCGGCATGGATGTTGTTGTGGTAGGCCACGTCGGCATGGTAATGGTCCTCCAAAGTCATCATGAAGGTGAGGAAAGTGTCCGTTGGTATCTTGAAGGACTTCAGCAGCTCGCGCTCCTACGGTAACAGATCCACGGTTAATACCGACAAGATTATTGCTTCTTTCAGAGTTTTGCGGTCATGCGGGAAAAGTATCGGGGCAGCGACGATACCTGGAAGATGGTGTACATGGTGACCGTCAGCGGGCGTCTTCCAGAATACTCTGCGATCTTGAAGATGTCGATACCCCACCTGTTTACATCCTCCATCTCCTGTCAGCGAACAATATGCATGAATGCATAACTAGGCCACAGCATTAAATAAAAACACGCCCGCAAACCAACAATTGCTAAAGTCGTACCTTTGCTAGGAGCCCTTCCTGGCTGGCGTTGACTCCAAAGCGAGGGATGGTGGAGGGGGCCAAGCTGGGGCTGTGCGTGGCCTTTTTAACGCCACTGATCTGGGACATTGGACGCTTCTTTTTGTCCTTCTCCTTGGTGGGGGTGGACATGATATCCATGTCATGTTGCTTCTCTGTCAGATGGACACAAACACAGGTCAGTGGGCAATCTCTGTACCGCACCATTCATCATCTGCACATGACAACATAGTATCACGCACACCTAGCAGACCGTCTCTGGATTTACCTAAGAAAGTGCTGGAGATGAACTCAGACACTTGATTCCCTGAACGGCTGGTTTCTGAAAGCTGGGAAAGCTCTCGATTCAGCATTCTCTTGAACTACAATCACACAAAAAAGAAATCCCCAAAATCATTTCAGCGTTTGTTAAAATGAACACAAAAAATATCACAAACTCTTAATTGCAGACAGTGCTGAACCATTGACAAGTATCCTCAGTGTTGCTGCATCAACAGCTGAAGGCACACGTGCTTGTGTGTGTGTCGCGTCGCACGGAGCTCCGACGCTCCTGATTGGCCGGCAGCGCGCAGTTGACTCCAGTAGTAGTAGCAACCCAGCGCATACTGCACACCACACATGCAGATTACATCAAGATTTCTCCGTCTCGGTCCCAGCAGTCAGATGTCTGCTTCACACGCATGCACAAAATGACAACTAGCCCCTGGCTGCCCTCCCGCCACGAGCCTCCGCTTACCTGAACGAACATCCGCGACACAGAGATGTAATAACTCGCTTCTGGCATTTCAGCGCAGCATGAGAGCAGGAGAGCAAAACTAAAACTGGGCACAGTCCCCGCTGTTCTCTCTCTCCCCGACTTCTGCCTGTTACCCAGAAAATCAGACAGCTTTGAGCTGCTGCGTTGCCCGTCTGTGCAAGGAAACCGCCAACTGGTCAAGCTCTAAATCCAGGAAGAGCTGTCAGCGAGGGCGCGTGCTGGAGCTGCCCACTCTCCATCCCTCTGTCTGACTTCCCCTCATTCACTGGGCTTCTGCCTGCTCCTTCTGTGTGTAAACAGAGGGAGAACGCGGTACTCTAATCCCCGCCTCCTCCCCAAAAAAGGCTAAATATAGTAGCCAACTGGGCGCCTGCTGCAGCATGCAGCTGAGGCGCCGCGAGCCCTCATTGGGTGGGAGATGCTCGGAGAGGGAAGGCCCGAGTGCAGCAGAGGTGGAGGGTGTGAGAGCCACCATGTGCACCAAGTTTGAAGAAGATATGAAGGAAAAAGCTTTGAATGAACTGGTTGGGGGGGGGGGGGGAGGGGTCATTCATGTTGCTAAAAATATAAATGGTACACTGTGTACGCAAAAATACCAAAGAAGCCAGACCGAGCGTGATTTAAGAAGAGAATGTGAACTATCTGAGGCAGGAATCTGTCAAAGAGAATGATAATGAGCTGAAACCTGAAGCACCTGCATGAGCGGACGATCAGGTGTATCCAGGATCACGCCACGTCCTCGGTTCAATGAATGTATGGACGAAAAATGTATGGACGAAAAAAGATAGACGCAAAACGTGTCATCTCTGCATTCGATTTGAATAAAACCCCAAAGTTTACTTGCTTTTCGGGTTTGTGTCAAATCAACTTGCAGGAAACATTCTGCATCTTCTTCTAGTGTGTGTGTGTGTGTGTGTGTGTGTGTGCGTGAGTGTTGTGTGTTTTCTTTTAAATAAACACCTTCAGTGAGTTCAACAAGCACCGGAAATGCAGATATATCGTATATTCTGCCACAACATCTATCTCTAAGTGCCAGTGTGATTCAATTCCCCCCCCCGACTGAAGCTGCTCATTGACTGATCTGCAGCAATGTGGTGGTGGAAGAGAGGGAGGGGGTGTGTTACCGCCACGTGAGCGTGTAGCGTGTGTAACGCTATATGTATCCAGGCAGGCGACTCTATGGCAAGGGCGGGCGAGGTATAGGAAGATGCATGCACGTGCCATGAATGTGCGCGTGTGTTGGCGTGAAGGGCATGGGTAATGCTGCGTGGGCGGTCTAATCATGGGATCGCATGAGCGCCAGTCTCCAGTCTGCAGCAGGGTAGGGCAGAGGTATAGATGCTGGAGTCATGGAAGGGGGATGCCATTCTAGCTCCAGCTCCCACATCCTCATTCACATTTTTCTGCACATGAGTGGGGGGAAGGGCGTGTCTGCGTCTCTCTTTGCATACAAGAGATCATCCCATTCATTCATGGGCTAAACCCCTCTCCCATCCGATGAGCTGGTGGATATGAGGTATTTTCAGGGTGCATGTCTGCGGTAGTGATCTTTACGATCCGTTTAGGGACCAGTGACGGCTAATGGGCTGAATCGCATTTAATCTTCCCATGTTTGAAGTCCATAGAGCGAGACAGGTGATTAACAATAACGAGGGTTTCTAACATCCCCTCTATCTGAAGTTACCGGTACATCTCTCAAAAATGGGAAACACCACCTAAATACCACTTAATTTCCCTTTGTGGGTATGCTTGTTGCATCAAACTCAATATTTCAAGATTCAATTAGTACAAATTCTGCAAAACCGAAGAACAGGATGTGGACTGGGCTCCACTTGTACATTCAGCATCACACCTCTGCCCATAGTGACAAATGGTGTCAAGTACACGACTAAGAACAGCCCTCAAGGGGCTGAAACACAACACGGAACAGCCGGAGCCGTCTGACTGGCTGTGTTCAGTGGTAGTTTCACTCCTGTGTGTGTGGTGAGTGTATCACGTAGAGTCTTCTCACTACCTTGTTGGAAGCCATTTCGCTGACAGAGTGGCGCGTTTTCAGTGTCTCAAGCTGTTCCAGACACCAGTCCAGCTCATCTAAAGTCTCTATGGCCAGCTGTTGGTGGGGCTCCTCTGCAGCAAAGCGAGCAAAACATTACAGGACAGATGAACCCATGAGCAAATGTGGGGTGGGGGAACCACCTTCGTAGGTGTTGATACAGAACAGCCTGTACACAAAGAGAACATTTCAACACCGGGACCAACCTGCCAGGCTCGTCTTGCACATTGAAGGTGGATTGCTGCCAGCGGATCGAGTCCTGCGAAGAGAAGAGCGCTGCAGTGTTTGACAGGCTTGATGTTTAGAGTCACGAGAAATTTGTCGGAGCGGTAAAGGATGATGATTACTTGCTGACTGGGCGATCTTGCTGGTTGGTTATGATGGCAAAGTTACCCCGGACTGTCCTCAGGCTGGCGAGGACCTACGGGAGACAGCGGCATTATAAAATCTACCACACCTGTTTCAGTGTAAAATACACCCAAACTGATGTGAGGGTCAACCTGTGAGTTGAAGGGCTCCTCCCGTGGAGAGGCATTCCCCTCTCCTTGCCAGATATTTTGATGGCATTGTATACACACTCCGACATGTCTGTCGCTCCATCTGCAGCCAAGCACTGACTCAGCGCACGGTGAAAGCCTGCAGAGTATCTGGTGTCCAGGCCTGACCCATGTGCTGGCCTTATCAGCCATGGCATGCCACTTTAAACAGCATGATCATGCAGCGCCGCATTCAGCCCTGGTTTCACTGTGTAAAGTGAGCCCCAGTGTGACGCACATCACACGCAAGAGCCGAAGCAGCGCCGGAGGGTCGCTTTATCCTCTCTGAGGGCTGCTCCAACAAGGCCGCAAAGCCCCGTGTAACGCCATCTGGAGTTTGTTATAAGTTTTTAAGACCCACAGCGCCTTTGGCTAACAAATGCGTATGCTTTTTTGTTTTTTTAATTTGACCATCTGGTAAACAGGCCTCGCAGCCAGTGGCGAGCTGGAGAGGCTATGGGGGACTCACCTGTGCAAAGGGTGTGACGATCATGTCTTCGGTGTGTCTGTAAAAGAGAGGACGACGCATTAAACAAAGTTTTAATGGGGCTGGAAGCGTTTGACCCATCTGGATGACATTCAAGTAAAAAAAAATAAAATGAAAAAGCACAACGTTACAGTAAAGCTGGTGAAGAAACGGGTGGGTGGAGGTGGAAGAGAGGGTGATCGGAAGTAGACAACAAAGGTGTATTAATCTAGGATGTCTGGTTAAGTGTTGCATGCAAAAATAAATGAACTGGGTGTTGTGGGGGAGGGGTCTGGCGAGGGTGACGTGCTTAAAATTAAGTCACACTGGTCTGGAGAAAGGAGGGAAGCCGTGTAGAATTGGGGGGGGGGGGGGGCACGGGGGGGTGCGCAGAGTCAGTGTTTTTATCTTTGGTTTCATGTTCTCCTCACCGAGACGACAACCAGTTGACCTCCCAGTGCTTCAAGCTTTCCTCCCTTCAAAAACAGATAAGCGAGAGTCCGTGATGACGGCGCGACTGGCGGCTTTCATTTGTTTAGACATTGTGAAGCACAGACGGGGCTGTTTGAGGGGCGCGTTGGACGCCCCACAGAATCGGAACCAAATCAACGACCAGAAGGAAACGATCAAACCGGCGCCTTTGTTTCGGTGTGTGAAAGGGCGTGATCTGCTGCTGCCTCGAGCAGGAGGAGAATGTTACCTGCTGATCAGGAGTGGCGCGAGTCAACCAAAAGACAACCAAAAGACAAAATAAAATCACCCCAAAAGCAAGTCTGCAATGAATCAGAAGTGGCTGAAACGCAGCTCAGGACAAGAAGAAAGAGGAGCAAAAATCTACAGCTGGACAGAAGTTTTCTGCTGAGTCTTCGACAAAACGTTGAGAAAGAATGTTGAGGCGAAATATTTCAGGACCACTATCACCAAATTACTCAGGAAATCCCAAAGTTATGATCAGAACGTTGGCAGGACAATGATTTAACAGGCGCAACCAGGGCCAGAATGGATATTTCAGGGGTTAAAAGTCACAAATTAAACCTCACTTACACCCTGAAAATGGCATGTGATCATGGTTGGCTAATGCCTAATAAATAAACACTTTCTTTAATGAGGTAGATTATGATGTCACACTGTCTCACAGAGGTGCACCTGAACTTACAGATCACTGGCAGTGGAGGAGTTCCTGGATGGACCTTTGGGTGAAAGGTCAAAGTCCGAGTCGGAGCGGTACAGGAAGGATTCCCTCCGCTGGCTGTGAGGAAAGTTGGCCTGTATAACCAGACCAGAGCCGGGGCTGGCCTGGGGGTCCAGGGGACTGCGCCCCACTGACAGTCCGTTCTCCACATCGAAACTGGAAGACACAACAAGAAAGGGGAGGTTGATTTTTAAAGGGGAAAGGAAACCATGGGGCATTCATCCATGTATCATGGCATCAGGTTTCACCAACAGATGATTTTCATTAAGTTACAGCTCACTGGAAATAAAATCCCAGTATGAAGTGGACCTGAACTCTCAGCTGTGCGTCCCTGCGTCTCTGTCAGGAAATTGTGTCATTTTGCCGGATGTGCTGATATTTTTAAACCAGATCAACCAAAACAGGGGGATAAACTGCACAGATTTAGAAATGCAACCATATTAGGATGTGTGAAATATGTGGGAATCCAGTTATGGTGCTGACAGAGTCCATAGAGTGACCGTTGTGGGAGGGATCTTTATTCTCCCGTCGCCTTCACACACAAGCGACACGAGCAGCTTTTAATTAAGACGTCGGCGCCTCAGTCGTGGCTGCAGACACGACTCCCCATCGAAGGTGTGAAGCAAATGTCGTGCAAACATGAGCACGCCTCAGCATCCAGGGGTGCGTGTAGGACTGGGAGCGAACAGCAGCTTTAAAATTAGCATCAGCGGATTGACGCGGGGGTCGTGTGAGTGTGAAGCTAAAAATAAGCTGTTGATCAGGTGAGGGGGGAGTTCCCGCCGCTCAAACACCATCCAACGACAGAGGAATCCACCCAATAGAAGCGCGGCGGGGGCTTTCTTCACAGTCTGGGCACGTTTCTGCCTTGATCCACATCTCTGTTTTCCCACAGCCCCTGCGCCAGCATGTGAACCGGGCCAACCGTCGGCACGCTGCACCATTTGGCAACGCGTCTCATTTCAAATACAATACGAGGAACTCCAGAGTCGAAATCCACACTTTAGCAAAAACAACCCGCAGGACGAATCGCAGCTGCTGCCGCGGGTGCTCGCTTGTTGGGAGGAGCTGTCTGAGAATGATAGAGGCAGAAAGATATCCTTACAGCTGAGTCAGTACTGACCCAGGCCCAGACATGGATGTCTGTCACCGTCCGTCTGACGACTGATGTCTGCTGACACTGGTTGAAATCCACCCCCACCCCAAACCACAAAAGATTCCACAAATCCATCCAGAGATAACTAAATCAACAATGGGCCAACAACTAAGGCTGCAACTCTCAACATGACCCCCAGCTTCAATAAAATGCAACATTAGAGGGTTTTCATGCCCCCGCGCGGCTCTAATTGCCGTGCAGAATGTGCAGCATCCAAACATCCTTCTAATTTCTCTCCCCAGCCCTTCCTGCAGCAGCCTTCCTTCTACCCCGAACCCTCCCAGGATGCTGCGTGAGGATACGATATTGGTGTGTTACCGGGTATTACGTAACAGGAGTAGAGCAGAAGCCCCCAACATGTGACAGATTCCTGCTGCCGACTCAGGGAGAGGAGGAAGGACACCAGGTTTAGGGGCGAAACAAGGGCGAAACAAGTAAATAAAAACTTTACAGCGGACGAGGACGCAGTACGGCGACGATGGCTTTACATACATCTACAGTCGTGATATGATTGGGTGAGGATGACCGATGTGGTTGGAAGAGGATAAATGTGCTAATGTTTATCGTTATTGGGTGTAAATAAAGATTTGTTATAATCTAAGTGCTTTGGTTCTTTGTCCATCCTAACGATGCTGCATCTATCCTTGTCGCCCTGCCCTCCACGGCCATAAATTAGTTTCTATTTTTGTCTCCGTATTGCGCCTGTGCCTCAGTGTGGCTAAATTTAGCCTCCCCTTGCGCTGGCCACGGAGAGACTCAGTGATGGAGCTAAAAATAGACTTTCAGGTAGAAAATAGAGCCCTCCCCTCTATTTTCCCCCTCTGAGATTCTTCCCCCATTCATGAATATTTACAGAGACTTCTATTTGAAGCCTGAGCTAAAATTAGAAGGCAGGAAGGGGGAAAAAAAGCCCACATTTTCTCTTTCTGCCATTTCAAATCTTTTTTTTTCTCACGAGCGGGAACACAGTGTCCTCGCTGACTGTAACATTTATTTTACTATACACACACACACATCATACAAACATGCCTATACAGCCTTTCTTTTCTCCTCATTATATTGCATGCTTTTATACTGTGTGCATGTTCAAAAAAATCCCAAATTTGACCAAAATAAAAATCCCCCTCTATTGTGTCTTTCAGCACACACTTTACAAAAGCAATACTAAATATGTCAACGGAGGTTTTTTGTGTTCGCGAGGTCACAGGTCAGCGGGCAGAGACAGCGTGAATGCTGTCAGGACAGGAAGCTCCCACAGAAACACTGGCTGTTTGGATGGCCGGCCTTCTCCTATGACTCCATTGTTATTGCCTTTCTCATGCCAGCCAGTTGCGCCCACTGTTGACACCCTCTCCTCAGTCATTTTCTGCCCCAGACACGAATATAAATACAACAGATTCGTTTTTGTCCGTAAATAGTCTTGATAAGTGGGAAGGTGTTGAAAACTGTAGCACAGGCAGAGCTGTTGAGGATGAAGAGTGATGTTTATGTTGTAGTAGAGGCTCCGTCCAGGCGCCTTGAGGACAGGCGCCCTCTACTGGCCAAGAGCGGCATCGCAGCTTTATTATAGAATGAGTTCAACAGGATGTTTAAATCATATAGGTTTATACAGTGCAGTGATTCAAATAATAGTGCGTGGCACCTTTGATGGGCTGAATGTAACACCACATCAATACAGAGGTGTTAGTTTGTGCAAATTTGGAAATTACCAAAGAAATGTTCATGATCCTGACTTGACAGTGAAAAGCAGCAACATATAGAAAATATCTCTAGGTGCGATATCGCTGTCATGTTAACAAGCTACGGCTCTCGTCCTTAATCTCTAGGGCACCGTAATGAGTTTTATGCAAATTAATTGCAGAGGGAAAAAAGGGGGCGTTAAAGTGTTCGCCCCTCTGTTGCTGGCGAGCAAAGGTGTGAGTGATGTTAGCCTGTCAGTGGCCCTGATACTCGACACCCCACCTGCGTCACCGCCTGTCAAGGCAACGTCAATCCCATCTGGGGAGCATTAAAATACAGGAGGCATGGGGCTGAGCGGGTGAGAACGAGACAGCGAAGGAGGCCTGTAAACCAGGCCGAGCCGTCATCTGAGACGCCATTCCTCATTCTCAGGCCTCCGTTGTGACACATGCAGACTTGACTTGCACGGGCTCAGCCGTCTATTTGAAAACCGAAACGAAAGCCGAGAGCATTTATCGCACGTCGCAGTGATCTCATAGTTATACTACCTTTCATTGCAACTCCTATGAGTGCAGAAGGAAGAAGGTTTCAACCCGGATTCTCTGAATTCTCTAAATCTGCCATTTAAGCGGCACGTTCCCGCAGACGCAGACGCGGCTGCGTCCCACGAAAGGCGTTCTAGTGCAAATAGGGATTAGGACTGGCTGAGTTTCCCACTAGCGACTTCCCACAGCTGCAGCTCAAAAACACTGAGCAAAGTCAAGCGAGGTGGTGAATGTCAGAAGGCACGCTACTACAAAGTATTCTTGGAGCAACTTCAAAACACACAGGGACATTTAGCATGTGTGAATTACTGTCTAACTGAGGACTGACCAGTGTGTGACATGAGCTTAAAGCCGCCTTGTTTTCTTTTCTCAGCCGCCCCTCACAGAGGGAGAACCCTCCCTGTTTGTTTGACTCGCCTGCCCTTCCTCTCCTTTCAACATTATATTTGGCCATCCTGGATGCGGCATGTTATTATATGCTTGATATACGTTAAAGTCGTCAGCAAATCGAAGATTTCCATAATAATGGAAGAGGAAGCTAATGCTAGGCTAGCATTTCATTTATTTTCTTTGGAAAATGTAATTTTGGGATGATATGTATCTCTCCAGAAAGAGAGTATTTCCAAAAGCTGCCTGTTTATCTGATTTCAGTGGTATTGTTGTTGTGTGGGCAGCAGTGTGAGGGGGAACATTCATTCTGGCCATAAGTCTGCCCCATTTGCCCCTGTTGTCTTCCTTTCTGTCTAATCTCCCGACTGAAAAACACAAGGGAACTGTTTAAACATAATATCTATACTGTCCATTTTCTAAAAACAGTAACATAACTGAATTTTTAAATTAGGTTTGGAGCTTGAGTTATAAAAACAACACAAAATAAAACAAGCCAATGACCTTTCCTGCATTGTATCATATCACCAAGCAAAAATAAAACCAATACGTCGCCCTGTTCGTTTCGAAGTCATAGAATAGAAATTGCGCAACACTGATAGGAATCAGCCTCCATTGTTTAAACTTGTGGGGTAAAAAAAAAAGCCTTTAAAAGAATGTGAGCCAGTGTTGTGTTAGCGAACATCACAAAAAAGCAGACGCACAATAGGTTAGGAAAACTTCGTATGGCTGCGTGCGAAGACGTCGACGTTCACTCAATGGTGTGTGTCTGAGAAAGAGAACAGGATGATGAAATAAGATTTCTCTTTGGTAATTAGCACGGGATGTAGTTCTTTTCGTGGCAGTATTTGCATACACAGGCTGCAGATGACCTCTTTCAAAGCTAACAGCTGCTCTGCAAATTTAACAAGGGTGTGTGCGTGTGTGTATGTGAGTGTGTGTGTATGTGAGTGTGTTTACTACACTCAAACGCATCCACTGTGATTCAGTCAGTTTGTTTTGTCACGAACTGGAAAAAAATTGGAGGCTGCGGAGACAATGTAGGTTTTCAATAAACCAATGAGGAAAAAGACCACTGTCCGACGCCACCAACACACGCGCGTGCGTGCGTGCACAAGCATCAGGGGCACGGAGCCCCCCCCCCCCCCCGAGCGTCCGTGAACCTGCAAGAACGTGCACAGAAATCAGAAGGAAGCTGAAGGGAGGCGAAAAAGGAGCGTTTAAAGTTCACCACAGGCTCTGTAACAGTACGGTAACGTGATCAGCGTGGAGGTATTAATAGTGCAGCTCCCCAAGTGAGATCGGCAGCGTGTGAGCGCGCACGTAATCCCATAATTGCTCAATTATTCTCTCGGCTGTGAAGCGCCTGTCCGAAAAAGGCGGTAAAACTGCGCAGGTCCGTGTTCAATCCGCAACACCTGCGCCACTGCTAACGCTTAACGCTGTGTGTGTGTGTGTGTGTGTGTGTGCGTGTGTGTGTGTGTGTGTGCGTGCGCGCGCCTGCAACCACACGCCACGGGGCCTGTTCAAACCCACCCCAGGAGGCAGATAAATGGGGGTCCCTGCAGAGGAGACCACAAATTAAACCCTTAACGATCTTTAAATGCCTTGAAAAGACTTTTGGACGTCTTTATTATGACAAAATGCATTTGGCAGAGGTGGCCCCTCCCCTCTGAGGGGCCCCTGGGGGAGCCGAGCTCTTCACATTACATGTGATTACTTAATGACCTCCGAAAATAAGCTGATCCGTGACCAGCCCCCGTGGATTCACCGCCACGATGTTGAGTTGGCAGATTTCAACGGTAATTTACCTGCGCGCGTCCATCTCCAGTCAAACGTTTGTGACTGCTGTTGGCGCCTGAAACGCGAGTCTGGCTCCAAAACTCACATGGAATGTTTTGACGAATTAAGCAAGATGAAGATTTCTCATCCCCCCCCCCCCCCAATCCCCCATCCGGGCTGAACAGACAGGAAAGAAGGTTAAATATCTGCGAGTTGCGCTCCAAAACCAAATTTTGGTTACTTCGTTCAAAGGTGATATACAAAAAGCAGCGTTTCGGTTCATACTTAGTTAATTAATTCACCCTCCGACACCACAACGTAACCCAAATTTACAGTTATGTCAAAAGATTGTGGTTATCTGAAAGACTTAAGCAAATAAATAGACCTCCGTACCTTTAAAAAAAACCTGCCTTCACTATAAATGAATGCTCTTTTTCCAGTAGATGCCATCTTTGAGGATCTATCTATGATTTAGATATGGAAACATGCCTTCAAAATAAAAGCAAAGCCGCTCTTCAGGCCCCAGCCCTAATTTCTGGTCTGGGTGACCAGGAGAGTTTGATGTAGCTAAGAATGCTAACAAGCTAACAGGAAAATTAGAGGAAAATAAAGATAGAACAGCCAAATGCCACTTGATAAACACCTGGACAAAATCTCATGGAAAACCACCTGGTTATGGCAAAAAATGCTAATCTGACACTTCCTGACGAACCGGAGTGCTTCCAAATTAAAAGCACCTCATTCAGGGTCATAACACGCCAGTCAGCCGGATCAGAACGTCCCTGGCTGCTCCCGCCGCTGGTGCTGATGTTGAAAAGTCAAAACAAGACCGCGTAATCAACATTGCAGCGTCTCTTATAACAACGGTGACCGTGTCGTGTAACATACAAATTAGTAACACTCAAGGCTGCTGTTGCGTAATAAGTCAAACAGCCATTATCTCCGCAGAACTTTTAGAACTAGGCTCTGACTAAGTCGGGGTGCCGCTCCGATCCCTCTGAACCTGCTCTGGAAAGCCGTGGTAACACGTGCGTTTGAACCTGGCTGTTTCTGCGCGCGTCCATAACCTGCGTGGGGGCATTAAGCAGCTTGATGTGAGAGGAAATGACTCTTATTTACCGCCTGTGTTTCTGTACGATGTCAATAGGCCCGTTGACGGCGCGGGGCGATCCCCAAATGCTCCCGCTCCTCACACCGACACTCCGCTCCATGGAGTGACAGAACCCACAGTTTGTCGGCACACTCATCTCCCTTTCGTCCCCTCTCTCCTAACTCGTCCTCACCCTCCTCTTCTCTGCCGTCCCGCCGCTCTTCCTCTGTCGGTTCCGCTCAGCTGGCGGCCGCTCTCATCCCTGCTCAACTTGGCCCGCGTCCTCGTCAGTCTCGCTCTGTCGGGATGCCCGGCTCTCCACGGCCTCCCAGGAGTTCTCATTACCCCTGGCTGGAGCGGACGCTCTACCACCGGCGGCTCCAGGACACGACAACGACGCAATCCATCCCGGCCGGGGGCTTGAAATTCTCCTTCAGCTTTTGGGTAACGTTTGGAGAGAGCGTCTCGGTTCCTCGTGGACACCTCCAGGTCAACAACAACCTTTCAGCACCCTCGCCGGAGCTCCGTTAATCGCTCTACATGTACATCTTGCCTTTGCCCTGGGTCTAAATGTGGACCAGCAGGACTGCCCTTTCCCCCCCCCCACTTGCTTCCCCCTCCCTCCCTCTCTCTCTCTTACCCTTCTTCTGTTTCTCTATCCGCTTCCTCCTCCCCCCCCTACAGCTGCAACACCTTTAATCACAGAACAAACAGAGGCCTTTCCTCTCCCCTGGGCAAACTGTCACTGTCACTCTACCGCCGCCCCGAATCTGCAGAGACGTGCACAGGCGAGCATGTCTGGAAGAATGTCACTGCATAGGTGCATATGTGTAGCTGTGGCGGTGGTGGAAGGGGGGGGGGGGGGGTCAGCTATGTATATACTGGGGGGACAACTTGCATCGTGAGGTCAGAGCTGAGAAAAGGGGGTGGGACGAGAACCAAGATGGTTGCTGCCTTCCTCAAATATTTAAGTCTTTAACCCTTTCATGCTCTGTCTCCTGCACACACACACACACACACACATGCGTGCGCTGTTATTATCCCGTCCAGATGGAGCTTGTGTGTATGTCATTGTCTTTATTAGGTAAAGAGATTGAAGGCAAGACGTGTATGATAGGGCCTTACACTAAGTAGCTAATGGGACACACACGCGCGCGCGCACGTGCACGGACACACCGGCTGAAAGGTCATCTGTGGCCAGCGGCAGTGTATTTTTGAAGGCAAGAAATTTGAAAAGTAAATGTGAAACCTTAGCCGCGCGACCTTCTGTGAGCTTCATATGAAAACTGAAACAGGAAATATTTGAGAGGGGTTCAGAGAAATGAGACCGGGAAGGACGGGGGGTGGGGGGGCGGATCTCTGGGCCATGTTCCCGGGAACGGATTCAGCAGCTCCTCAGGGCCTTTACCCCCAGAGAGCATCTTAGAAACATCAATAGGGTGATCTTTCCGTTCATTTTAATGCTGATGTAGTAATGACAAAACAGCTGAATCAAGCTCTACAAAACAAAGTCCGAAATCCAAATGCGACTCTTGATCGTAGCAACAATGACTCAAAAAGGTTCCCTATCTGTAAAAATGTCTTTGGAAAAGTCAAACAGTAATAATAATTATAACACTAATAACCCCAACTGGTCAGACTGGTTGTGCAGGGGTTGTACACCAGCATTTAGCAGCTTTTATTTTGACATGACAGATACTTTGTGTAGATGTGCATTTAGAATAATGAGCTGGCCTGAAGACTAGATGTACTATTGTACATAAGTATTACTCTGCTCTTCAAAGTTCATCTTGAAACCGCTGTGCTGCGCAGCTCTCGCAGGCCAAGACTGGAGGGGGGGGGGCAGAAGAGGGTAATCTTCACAAGTCCTCAAACAGTGTGGCATCTTAAATTTGGCCCACAATTTGTTTAGTAATACGTGACTGACACGCGGAGGGGACGCATGATATCGTGCCATGGCTCCACAAACACATGGCAAATGCTTAGAAATCAGTATGGACGACGTTATCTTTCTAGGTTTTTCCCTGCTCAAGTGTGAGCTGCATAATGAGGGTCTGGGGGTCCTGTGGGGGGGGGGGGGGGGGGGGTGGAACGGAGCTCAGAAGGTTAGAAAAGCAGCTGCTGGAGAAGGGAGCAGCTACCTAAACACACCAGTGTATTTACACAGGAACAGTGGCGTGATCAGAGCTGCCTCCTCGTCAGGGGCTTTAGGCGGGAGTCCCCCCTCCAGAAACGATATTTAAACGGTGAAATGGGGTCCTAGGGAATGATTTCAGCACAGGAACTAAAGGAGCAGGGGGCCTCTGGGGCAGCAGCACGTCGGACGCATGCCTTGGTGGTGCAGTGCTGCGTGCTCAACAAAGCAGCAGCGCCAGGTGTGAGCTGGAGCCACTTGCTACAGCCTATATTTAAACCGCCTGCCGGTGATGTCAAACGCCGCGTTACAACTTGTACCGTAGTAAAGGGTATCAGCGTGTCGCCTCATGATTCATTAGACCGCCATCTGTTCGCATGACGCTGACGCACGGGGGGCTCCTCTGATTTGGGGATGGTGCAGACAACAGAACAGTTTAACTGGATCCAAGCAGCCCACCAACAGCAGGATGTAAAGGCAGGCAAGTGTGCACGTGTACAAATAGGCCTTAAAGTGAGCACATATTTACATACTGCAGGAGGCAACACCAGCTTTCATGTATTTTAGGTAGGACTCCAGGTTCACTATTGTTGAATAATAGTAATAATAGATTTTATTTATGGGCTTGACACCGTACAGCACATAGGCAAAAGGTAGGTAGTTAAAGCAGATGGTAAAAACATCAGAAAATAACATAATGCACCTCTGATTCAATATAAGTTGAGTGGAAGAGCGAGCCAATCCAATTCGCTATCGAATGTACTTTCTAAAAGCCTAAATTTTCGTTATTAATAACAAAATGCTAGAAAAAATTAAATGTGTTGCAAAGGTGAACATTTATTATGATATTATTATTTATTATAACTCTAAAAACTGCTGTGTTCTGTATTTAATGACTTAATTCTTCTGCTCTGCTGCAGGTTGAGCATAACTTAGTTGTGTTCTCCCCCTAGTGGCCACATTCCGAACTGCTACATGGGAAAACCACCAACATCCTCCAAACTCAAGCGTGGCAAAACAATTTCAGCCATGTTAAGTCTGAATAATCACAGAATTAACCAATGTTTCACCCTTTCAAAAAAAAATCATAACAATTCTAATCATTTTGAGATAACACCGTAGCAAATGTCAGGATCTGGTATGTTTTTCCATTTCTTTCTGAACTGAAAGCATGTTTGTGTCTCCTCACCCTGCAAGAAGGGAATCATGCTTGTTTTTAAATTCCAACAGTGTTGGGTGCCGTTTTCTACTGCTGCCGGCCGGAGAAATCAATCAGGCTCTGGGGGCGATTGGGGAAATCAGTCATGCTGAAAATTTGGAGTACAGCAGTGACGCACAGAGCTCCCAGCCCGCCACAGTCACACAGGTCCTTATTGACGAATCTGGGTGTGTGTTTGAGGGGGGCAGGGGAACGGGCGTCTATATTGGGACCTCTGACATTGACACTGTTGCCCTCTAGTGTGACGACCTCAGTTGTCGCTTGTTTTCCTAATTATCCTTTTAATCACTGCCACTCGGTTGAGTTTCGTTTCCTGCTTTGAAGCGCATCTAAACCCTCTTTGGTCGACGCGCACCCCCACTTCAACCCTCTCCTCGTCTCTTACAGTCTTTCTAGTCACTATCACGCTAAAAGCGGCGCTATCTCCAACCAGGTCCCACCTATCGCTCCTTCGCCGCCCTGCCGTCTACGCCTTCACGTGCTTTGTCAAAATTATCTCTTTCCGCAGCCGCTCGGCCGTTGTGTCTGCCTCTTCGGCCCTCGGCTTGCACCACAATCGCAGGAGAGCCTGCAAACAACCGCTCGCGTGTGCGTGCATGTGAGGACGGTTTGATGTCGGAATGAATAGAGGCCTGGTACGCTTAGTGCGGGAGAGAAGAATGTCCGTCTTTATGGTGATGGACACACACGCATTACAAAAAACTGCTTTGTGTGTGTAGGTGTGTGTCTGTGTGTTGTGTAACAGCACCCCCCCCCCTTCCCCCCAAAGAAAACAATCTTTCCAGCAGATTTGTAACTTCTATTTGAACTAAATGCAACAAGTGTTCATCAAATATCTCAGTGTCTGAAATAAGGCCCGGATTGGCTTTCATCTGATTCCACTTCTGTGCCGTTTCTGGGTTGTTGGGTCTTTTTTTTCCAGCCGGCGAGCGTGATGTACGAATCAGGTAAGGGGAATAAAAGCGCGTTCTGTTCTGCCTCTGCGGTCTAAAAAATCTCCGCCTTTGATCTCCTCATATGATCCAAACAGGCTCAAGGCTGCAGGAGTTCGGATGACACTCGTGAGGCACATGCTTCATGCCCAGAGTTCAGATACGTCTGCCACACTGCAGGAACAAGCAAAGTTTTCAAAGTGCAAAAAAAAAAAGAAGGAATCGTTTCCCTCAAGAACTTATTTTGGCTTTCAGATTCTGAGACCCTCGTGTGCTATTGTCGTGCTTTACGGCATACGGATAGTGGCAGAAACCCTGGCTGCCAATCGCGCCATCGTATCAACTTACAACTGCAATTAAAGCACTCAGCGTCGTCGGCGTGCGCACGAGGGGAGCATGTTTCCCCTGATTCATCCCTTGGAAGGCAGCGAGTCTGACCCATTATTTCGCCCCTCTCTGTTTGGTTTCCAGGGAGAACGAGACAGAAAACAGAGATGAAACGCGCTGATGTTTTGTCTGTCCCCTCATAAAACCCTGACACGGGCGCCGCAGCTTGGCCGGGGCCCACGGACACCATGGGAGGGGGGGGGGGGGGTGCTTCGTTGGACGGGGCAGTTGATCAAAGGTGAAACCCTCAGGCCCACGATGCCAAATTAAGCTCCTTGTGCACCAGCAGCAACACCCACAAGCATCAACAGCGCATGGCTTGGTAGGTGCTGGTGCGTCGCCTCGGGCGCTGCGCTAACCAGGGATCAAGTGCACCCTCACCAGTGGAAAGCAGAGCAACTTTTTTTGGATTGTACATAAACCAAGCTGTTTTGTTGGCTGCTCTTCCAACAAATCCTGCCTCTATCTTAATCACAGGAGCAACAAAAGCTGCGACGCGGCTGAAAACACAAGCGCAGAAGCGGCGTGACAGATAAAAAGGTGCCTTCTCATCGTCAACAGCCGCCTGCGAGCGCTGATCACGCCATCGACGGGCGAATGCTCACCCGATGCAGGAGTGCCGGCGCGTGGAGAAGTTGCCGTGCGTCTTTCTTGAGAAGCGAGAGTCTTTGTTCATCATCGTTTCGGCAGGTTGGACGAGGGCTGGTTTGAGTTGGGGAATCAGCAAAAGTCAGAACAGCAGCTTTGGGAGGTGAGCGATGGAGAGAGCGAACTGACGTGGCACAACCAAACCCCCCATGGTGTCCGGGTATCGAACAGGACGCTGTGCCAAGACTCCCGGCGGTTACAGGCGACGGGCCCCGGTGACGAGACGGCGGAGGAACAACGGCACACGGTAAAGGCCGAGATTCGAAACAGGGAAGCAGAAGTGCATCATCAGGTGACCCCCCGAAGAACGAGAAGGAGGGCGAAGGGTTCAAGCTGCTGAGCTCTTCTCTGTCTTCTCTGAGACGCGACTGGATAAATGATCCGGCGAGATACTTCCAGGTCACTGCAAAATCAAAGTGCATCAAACGGCAAATTCGATTTGCAGTTGCGGCTTTTGCTCGCACCGTTGGGGATATGTCCAAAGTTCCAGCTCAGCGTGCACACACGTGGGTGCGTGTGTGCATGCGAACAGCCTAAAAAGGCAAAGAGTCTGTTAGAAAGCGATCAGAAAGCGAGCCGACACGTCTTCCCGCTGGCAGCCAGAGTCAAACCAAGTGAAACAGGATGGTGTCATCTGTCAAGAGGTCACCTGGGACTTGTTGCCCTTTGTTCTGCTCATCACAGATCAGCTAAGATAAACTCTTCTTGCTTTCCTCTATTATCTTTTCTCCCCTGGTACTCCAGAATAGGAAATGGCGAGCTTCAGTTCTTCCAAACGAGCCGCTGCCTGATACAAATGAAATTCCTCCACAGTCCGGGGCCAGTAAAGATCAGATCCGTTTGAAGAAAAATCGCCTCTGGGATGTTGCACCGTCAAACTTGGGTTATTAAGAGCATCATAATTCCATCAGATGCCCCCGATGTCAGCCTCCACCGGTGGAGCCTTCTCTCCTGAGAGTGGTGGGACCAAACTCAGGCTTAAAACAACAAACAAGAGAGACTGAGATACAGTAGATATTGTGGAAGAAGAGGGATGGGGTGGAGTGAGCGTGGTAGAGAGAGAGAGAGAGAGAGAGAGAGAGAGAGAGGGAGAGAGAGAGAGAGAGAGAGGAAGAGAGAGAGAGAGGGAGAGAGAGAGAGAGAGAGGGAGAGAGAGATAAAGTGCACAGAGAGAAAGACTGAAGCAAGTGAAGCAGAAGGTTTTCCAGATGTGTTATTTACATTGTTTGCAATCTGAACTGAAAGTTTCAAAATGGAAAGTTTTTGACGATGATGATGAGGAGGAAGTGTGCAGCGTTCCCCTCTTCGTGCATCCAGCCTGGGTCCATGCCAGCAATGATAATGGCACATTGGCCATTGATCAGTTCTTCAATACTGTGTGTGTGCGTGTGTGTGTTTGTGTGTGAGACGCGTGTACATTTTCCTATTCACAGAATAGAAGCCATCTCATTTAATATGATCACATGTAAGAGATGCAACTATACTATTTACCTATTTCAGGATTTTTGTGGCTACATTTATGGAAACCTTTGGATCTACCAACCACAGCTGGAGCTGCTTCCTGACCGAGATCATTCATTCATTTATTTCTCATGCAGATACACACGTAACTATATACACGTGAAACTGTCAAAAAAGCTGCAGATGGTCCAAACTGCGGGATTCTGGCGCATTTTTCAGAAATTTCTGTATTTAGAACGGCCGAAACCTGTTTAAGCTCTGTTGGATAATTGGAAACCCTTTTGCTTGACACAAAGTCTCCAGAATGGAAAGAAGAGTTTCATCACCTTTGACACTAAGTGAACATAAGATCGCGGGTATGTTCTATATTTGCGCTGCCTGCAAAGCCTACTTTCCGCTGAACCTCCACTTTGTTTAATTCCTCCCTCTCAGAAGCCATCCTGCAATAACTCATCTCCACCCATTTATTTCAGCTCTGACGTTACAGGACGCGTCCGATACGCCGAGGAACATTTCTGATAGCTGGCCTTCAGACCTGTGCAATGTAAAAGCCACCGTTAGCCCCAGTTAATCCAAGACTCCAGGAATCTGACCTTTTACGCCAAGAGCTTTTTTAAAATCTTGTTTGGCCTCTAAAAATATGGACAGACTGATCAAAATTAATGGAGCGGTGGTCAAAACTGACACGATCTGACCACGTTTATACTGTCCTCATGGGATTTCTTTGGATGTTCTAAGCCAATAAAAATAAGACAGAACTTGAAAACACAAGCTAGAGATTCAGCCAAGCTGTAACTTGGGAAGAATGTCTTTTATAACAAGCCGAAGACGCAGGAAAGAGTTTCCAGGTCGTACGTGTAAGGGATTAAAGAGCAAATACTCAACTGGGAGGCACCTGTGTACAAATTAAGCTCCCACTATAGAACTTTTCCAACATCTTTGTCACCGTGTCACCACCAAAAGGAAAATACGTCGACCTGACCTCAGCGTTTATGTCTCAATCCCCACATGAGGCCAGGATTATTTACCCTGCCACCGTCACTTCTTCGGCTAAGGTGACTTAGCTTTAATTGCCTATATGCTCATATGGCTCTTGCCTTCACGCTGTCGCCGATCGAAATGCTTTATTTGTGTTGAAATCATGAGCCCGGGTTGATATAATTGAGGCTCGTAAAAGCAAATTTCAGTTAGCAAACAGCAAAGCAGCTGTGCTCTTTAAAGGACAGACCACCATAACCGATCAAATAGAAATAAATCAAACGTGTTGGAGCGGATAACATTGAAAAATAGCAGTTTTATCAGCGCGCGCTGAAGGACGAGGGGCGGAAGAGCGACCTGCTGCCGGACGCTGCCGAGCTGCCTGTTTACTGAGGTGACAACAGCTGGCAGGGTGACAAAAGTCACCTGTAGGAAACGAAACAACACAGCTGGTTCACGTATGCTGACCACCTCCACCGCGGGCAGCTTACACAGGAACCAATCATCAGCATATACACAAATATTCTCCATAGAATTGTTCTCGATATATGTGCACGGGGCTATTTATAGATAGGGAAACATGTAATTTGAGATCTGGAAGTTATGGCAGTCGATGTTAGCAGAATTGTCTCAGCTGACTACTGGAGTATGAGAGCGTTGATTGTACGCAGCAGCACAGAACCATCCTGTGGTGGGGCTTGATTTCATAACAATAGCCTGAGGGGAGCTTTTCTGGCAGGTGTGAAGGGCCCACAGATGAAGAAATCAGCCACAAACATCAGGTTGGGAGCACAGAACAGACGCTCGCATGTCGGTCTAGGTGTGTTCAAAAGTAAAATTCAACTGGTGTTTGCGTCATGTGGCGCCCCAGAAAGGTGCGACTCTACCTGGGTGTGTGGGCCAGAGTGAAGCGCCGCCTCTGGAGGTTGATGCTACGGTTCATCATCAGCTTACGGAACAGCAGCGGCGAGTTCCGGGGAGATCCGCGCGGGGAATTTTTGGGGGAGCCCCCCGGAGAACCTGCTTTGGATCTGGGCATGAGCTTGATGAGCCTGGGCAACCTCTGGTCCTGTGGAATGTCCTCCAGTTCGGACTCCTCGGAGCTCTCCGTGCACAGCTCGCTCATGGCGGTCGGTCTCAGCGTTCACCTGGGCTTGGCTAAAACGGGTTCCAAAAGCGAATCAAGCCGTCTTCATCAGACTCCTTGGTGCCATGACTCTTTCCTCGTCTGTTCCCGCTGGAGTTATTGCCTCAGGTCCTCTCCTCGCTTCCATATGTTTGAACAAATCCTGGGCCTGTCCATGGTCTCTCCAAACGCCTCCCCCCAAACACATGGAACCTCAGAGCACCTCCAGCTCAGACTTTTATCTCTACTGGAAACCACTTCCTTCTGTCTGCACAGAGATCATATCGACTGCTGTGCGAGGAGGGAAAAAACCCTCAAACATTAACGTTTATGTACTCGCTCTGCCTCCCTCCCTCCTTCCTGCACACTTTGTTTACATTACTGCTAAGCCTTCCCTCTCTCCAACTAAATATGGACATCTGATTTATAGGGAAGTGAAGCGTTACGGATCACCTCCTTCTTGTTCCATCTCCTGCATTCCTCCTTCCTCCCGTGACCAAGACTATTGTTCACCAACTTCATATTGCGCTCCTTAATTACTTCCTACATTGCAAAAACTCCCAGCCGGTGCCTGGCTCAACCCTCCGGCTCACTTTTCTCACTCTCACTCCAACTGACTTTGCATACTGAGGCTGTTCCACTGGTCCCCGAGGTGCCGTTTGTTGAGAAGTTGCCGATTTCCTCAGAGACGGCTCCTCTGCCTTTCACATGCTCCGGGCGTACCAGGAGGAGTCACATGAAGGGCCTTTGACTATAAAAAGCAGAGGTAGATAAAAGCTAACAGAGAGCATGGGTGCTGTCACGATGGCGCTCTCTATCTGTGACCAGAGGCAACATCATTTTCACCCCCGACCAAAGTCTTTTTTTATCGCTACAGATCGAGGAGGGGTCCTCCTGTGACCAAGGAGCTCAACACCGGTGCTGTCAGGAGTCACTAGAATAACCTAAGGAGCTGGAGCATCTGACACAGGACTGAACCTATGACCAACAGATGGTTGGGAGAGCAAGGAAGAATGATTCTTTGATTATCGTTTAGGGATGTACACGCAGAGATGTCAGATTCCCCGTCGGGTTTAGCATCAAGAGGGGTGTCTCATAATGCTATTTTGCACGGGTCACCAGCGCGTCGTGCAGTTATCTCAGCATCTGCTTTGATAGTCTCCTCTGAGATTTGGCCATCGGAGTGAATGGAAATTTCTAAGTGCGTCCCAGTTTTTAAAAAAAATGCTGATGCTTCTTTTATATGCCGAGGAGCTGGTTGCTGTTGTTAATCTCTTTGCAGCACAGAGCACTGCTTTCTTTTTTTCTTTTTTTTGTCCCAACTGTCAACAACCCGACATCGTTAAACACGTGTGGCATCATGAAACAATACACACTCGCTCATGATTTGTATCACTATCAGCATTGTGTAAATAGGCAGCGTTCGCAATGCAAACAGTGTAACATACATTATCGTCAAGATTTAGTCTCAAGGCCTATTCCTGTCCATGTGTATTTATACAATCCTTTTAAACAGCCTTTTAAGAATTTAAAATGGATTGGACTCAATATTTTAGCCAGAATGATGAAGCTGTAGCCTTATTGCGTGCATTGATTTGGAAGAATGATACATTCCAGTCTTCTATCCTCAATAATAGCCACAAAAATCCGTGTCCTAAATATGTCCAAATTCTTTCTACAACCAGTTATGCTGCCCCCAAGTGGCCGCAAGCGCAATTATAGCAGCCGTACGTTTGTATTCCTCAAGATTTGGGGGGTTTTAAGCAACAACATATATGGATGCACTTGTATAATCTTTTCTCACCCAGCCTGGACAAAATAGGAATCCCCAGGCATTTTAGTAATAAATGAAATAATAATAAAACAGCCTCTTTCACATCTGAAGTTAATCTTTGCCCCAAAGCAACATCATCTTTCTAGTCATGTGGTTTACAAAGAAAGAGAAGGCAGCACAACTTTACTCTTTTGTACCTGCTTTCCCAGCTGTGCTTTCAGTGCTCCTAAAGGTGAGTGAAGCTCATCCAGCCTTCCATCCAGCCACGCCACATTGTCATTATATGTATTTCTTTTCTGCAGCAGCAACATCTACACGCTGTGTGTTGTGTACATAGGATTCTTTTGTTTAAGCAAATATGTGCTCAAGGAGCCGTACTTCATAAAAGCACCGTCGTAAGGCTGTGCCGAGTGCAGCCTTTATAGAGGAGGCAGGAGGGTTCTGATGCTGCAAAGTTATCTGGGCCTCCGTGACCACAACATGCCAAAGTGACAGTTATTGATTGACAGGGTTCATTCAACCATTAACCTGGAAGAGGGCAAACAATTTGGGAACAAGTATAAACTTAGAGACTTACAGCTCTCTGGACATGCAGCTGGTCAGAGTTCCCAGGCTCCTGGAGTGCTTCATCCTCCGGGTTGAGGTCAGAGGTTGCGGCCTGCAGGACAGCCTGGGCAGGAGCAGGGTGCCCGAGAAAAGCCTGTTCACGGCGCATCTGATATCGGGGTCCTGGAGCGGCTCCAGAAAGAGATCCTGTTCTGAAGAGTCCCATTGTCTCTGGGACAGACAAAAGCAGGAAAAGAAATCATGACACAGGTTTCAGAGCTCAGCGTCTCTTCGCTTAACGATCTTTGATTTGCTGCAGCGCTGTTCTTGTAAGATATTTGAAACAAAAAACAAACAAACAAAACTTATTCAAAAGTGGGAAGACAACATTAACGATACAAGCGCAGACAACAAAGCACAAGGCTCGGTAAAAGCAAATATTCATTCTTTTTGGAGGTTTGATCTGATATCGGGTCCTGAGACACACACTATCACACAAAAAGACACAAAAGGCGGTTGTCACAGCGAGATTGTGGTTGGGATTCGGCTCCCGGGGCAACTGTTTCAATGTCAACTTTTGAGGGAAACAGATAAGAGGCCTTGTTTTCTGTTGCATCCTGTGACCTAATACGCATCTGCTAAAACATGCACTTTTCTTTAACGCTCTTCACACTGTACAACTTTGGCTTTATTCCCGTGTTAAAAAAGAACATTGGCAACATTATGTTTCCAAGCCCCGGCTCTCCATTTGTGTTTACACTGACATAACTGGTTTCTCATCAAATATACGTGTCATTTTAATAGTATTCTCCACAGGTCTTGATAGAAACAGACCGGATAATTATTATTTTATACAACAGAAACTCGCTGCTTTCTTCTTAGAGCTAGTCCGTTTTATGTTATTAGCCCAAACGCACAGAAATTTAGAAATGATTCACCCTTACCTCAGGGAAGTGGAAAAGTTTTGACAGGTTTCTCCGCATACTAAAAGCTGTATCATGAGAACAACAAGAATGGGAAGGAAATGCCAATGAGGAGGATAAAGATACCACATTTAGGATCAGATATGAGGCAGCCTGTGTGGACCAGATCTCACACGCCCTTTAAACCCTCATCAAACCTCTTAAATTGAATACTTTTTAACAGCTTATATTCTAGAGTATCTAAAACCTTGGAAAATGGAAATATAGCGAGGATGAGTGAAAAAAAATTATATTTAACTTGGCTGGAGGGAGGAAAGCTGCAATTTCTCATGTGGACCTATCAGACTGCAGCATCAGCACGTCTTAAACATGCAGATCTACTAGTTGGACCGGCCTCAATGAAGCTGCTGCCAACATCGTTTTCATTATATCAGCCCCACATTTAAAGATGACATTTAAATTATCTGTAGCTGTTTTACTCATGTGCGCAGGTGAGCGTGTCTAAACGACTTTTGAGCATCAGCCGTTATTCATGAAAGTCGTTTTCTGGTTTTTATTGTCTTGTGCACATTCAGGAAACAGGTTTCCCTCTGCAATGAGATCCGTATTTTCCCAGGCTTGTCCCCCGTTTCAGAAGTGGTTTTGGGCCTGTGGGTTACAATTATCTGCGCCTTTAAATGTCCTGGTTATTTTCGCCACACGTTGTCGACGCTACAGATGAGAAACAGCGCCCTCTGGAGGACCAACACACAAGTACAATACCAAGAAGTTTCAATGAAAAACGCTACATTTGTAAACATTTTTATTGTATGCTCTGAAGAAAAAAATTGCCAAAAATTTGTCCCTTTAGATAACGATCTAATGTAACCTGTCAGTGTTAGTGAATGGCCACAGTTGCTGCAGGGTGCCCAAAGCTATAAAGCAGAACTCCTTGTGAGGTAGTTTCTGTGTTGTCTCTAGCTCCCTCCACAGGCTGGAGACTTGGTGCCCTGGCAAAACAAGACAATAGCCATTAATGATGGTCAACTGAACATTATAAAATACTTCAGGCACTGTGACATCAGTTGTACCTTGTACATGCTGCAGACCAGAGTGAAAAGAGAAGTCATGGCCTTCTCCTGCAGTTCCTCTGTGTGCACCTAAAAAACACAACAGAAAGTACTTCAACGGTTACTGAAAACATGGCTGGAAAATAAATCAATCCTTGTGTTTAATGGGCAGGAATTGATCACAGAATATAGTTCAACAATGCCTGTTGTGTCTCTTGTTCCTATACCGGTAAATGGACTGAAACCGTACCCCGTTAATGGTCACCCAGGGAACATATTGGTGTGGAGGCTGTAGCGCTTTGGTCTTCAATGCATTCTGATGCATGAGTTGGTTTCCCAGGTCTCCATTCACACACTTCATGATGGTGTCCCAGTCCAACTCAGGGGTGTAGATTTCTACACACTATGGGAAAAATGCAGGGAAAAGATGGCACATTACTGTGAACCTGTCAAGGAAAATGTCAGTGATTGGCCCAAAGCTGGTGAAGAGGCACGGGTACATACAGCCTTGGCTGACTTGATGGCGTCCGTGGACGATTCCATACAAAAGATGACGGGGAAGGCCGATTTGGTCAAGTTCAGCAAGCACGTCTTTGATGAACAGAGGACATCCATCACACATCAAGTCACCGGCAAACGTCCGAACAAAAGTCTGTGCAATTGTTTTTGTAAATTCACCTGAATCATGTTGCCCAGACATTCCTCTTCTCCGTGCTGACATTCAAAAATGTACTTGTGGCCATTATACGTTTCCTGTAAGGGAATAATAGCAACAGTGTATTCAGACAGGTCTGAATAGAATATACTTCCTCTTGATAATCTCATGATAATTAAAGTTCAAGGTTAATTGAAAAAGTCCCAAACACTTCCCGGCATACCTTTGCATTGCCATAAGGCACAACAGTGAGGGACATGATGTCACTCAGCATCACCCAGGTGGGGAAAATCATTAAACTCATATATCCTCTGCAAGCAGGACACATGCTCTCATAATAAACCACCACGTCAACTTTATCTGCTTTCTGGTGCGACTTGGTGAAGTTGGATAAAAGGCACTCCTTTAGAACCTGAAAAACAAGAATAGAAATGGAAGTTACGAGTTTAGGATCACTGTTTTACTGTGACCCCATTTGGAACTGGGAAACTGCTGGGATACCAGAATGTGTGCTTCAGAACAAATGCATCACTGAGGCTTCTTTGTCAAAAGAGATTACAAAAGGCGACATCCTTATCTCATGAATCTGATGCTTCTTTTTGCGATAAGCGCATTTTACGTCAGTGGGCGTGCACCTCCGCTGTTGGGAGACTTCCGCTTTTAAGAAGGCGCGTTACGTTAAATGAGTATTCTTTAGCAACATTTGAAAATCCGGGGACTATTCTCCGGTGTTCTGCTCATTTTTAAACTCTGAGAAGAATTATTGATCGGAATTAATTGTTTTTATTATTATTTTAAAAGTTGTTATCGCCTGCTATGGCGCAGTGATTTGAGAAAAGTGATTTAACCAAGAACTGGCTCTACTTTTTTATCATGCGTGATGCGAAGTTCTGCGGGTGGTAACAAACGAGTTACGGAGGAAAGAAAAGTTGTTAAAACAGAATATATTCCCACAGGTTGCTTACCCCACATTGAATGGCCGTGGTCAGAGACGAGCACCATTTAAACGGAGGGTAGGAGCAGGAAGCACAACCGCCGGTCTGAATGTATAAAAGTGCACTCAAAACCACCAGGATCGCACCCTTCATCTTCTTTTAGAGTCACTTTTTAAGAAAACAGACAATCTCGTCGGCAACCAGTGGCAACTGCCTACAACCCACTGCGCCGAGCAACTTTAAACGTTGCACCAGACGCGGAGAGCATCTATTTCCTGATTGGCTGCAGGAAGCGTCACCTGTTGCCAAGAACTCCGTTAGTAGTAGTAGTAGTAGTAAGTGTTGAGATTTTTTTAAAATAGATGTTTGGTTAAATGACACCTTTGTTTTAGACTTTTAAAAAGTTGCCTTTCAATTCTTCCTGTGCAAACTGCTGTATTTATATGGACATAAGTGGAATTGATTCTATATTATGAACCTCAATTAAAACCTTTATTATTATTGTTGTTATTGTTATTATTGTTGTTCTAAAATGTGTCATGAGATTGATTTTTTAAAATAAATAAATAAATAACCCAATGTGCAGTATTTGTAGTCTGAAACAGAATCAGGACAACTAAATTCACTTTAAACCTGTAAATTTTATGCTTCTCTTAAATGTGTTTTTCCTGTCACTGCAATTTGGTTCAGTTTGTGCGTGAAAATGTCTTGAATTCACCTCATGTCCACCATCACATGTTCTGTGTTCATCTCCTCATGTCCACCATCACATGTTCTGTGTATGATTGACAAAGGGATAAGGCTTCTTCAGTTCTTTCTCTTTGGTTTTGCAATATCATTGGGTTGTTTTTTTAAAAAAAAGACATGATTCACTTCAGTTCTGCAATCCACAGGTGTTGCGAAACAGCCCCGATTCTGCAGCCCTTCCTTACCTGCTGACGCTCGCATGATAGTTTTCTCTGGAATCATGAAGAACCAGCGCTTTGTGTTTTGAGTTCTTTGGTTAGATCATGACAGAAGAAAAAAAAACAGTTAACAGCAACCTTTGGTCGGCACACTCGTATCATAGCGAGAACGTTTTGGGTTTGGTTCCAACTCAGGCCTTTTGTATGTGGACTTTGCATTCTCAAGTTTGCTCCCACTGTCCAAAAAAATGCACAGTAGGTTGACAAGAGACTCTAATATTGTCCCTCAGATCAGGACATGTCCCCTTTATGACCTGTCCCTGGTACACTGGGACCTCTACTTACGAATGTCTCTACATGCGAAATTTCAGGTTACGAAACGGGAAAATATTTCCTCTTGTTACAAAAGAAATTTCAGGACACGAAAGGCAAAAATACGCTACCGCTGCTACTAGCGGAGTTTAGCGAACACAAACATGCTTGTAGCTGCTCTGCCATTGGCTATCGCCTAGCATCTTCCTGTAATCCCATTGGCTAGGAGGGACGTCGATATGTACAGTTTGTTTGTATCCCAGCGTCGTCTTCGGGATTTATTGTGGGTGTTTGTATGTTTGTCCATTCGATGGCGGTGTTAGCACAAGTGTTAACGTTCGTTGCTAGTAATGACGGCTAATGTAAGATTAGCCTGTAATAAAGTTCTTTTTGTTCCTGGAGAAGCCTTGCACTGAATTCCTACATTTATTGTGCGGTAATCTAATTGTAACACGTATTTGTTACATGTTTTGATGCATTTTTTATGATTTATTAAAAAAATGATGTCCGAATTTCTGGGGGCTTGGAACGGATTAGGGCATTTACATGGAAAACACGTCTCTACTTACGTAATATTCAGGTTACAAAACAACTTCCGGAACCAATTAATTCCGTAAGTAGAGGTCCCATTGTATATTCCCTCTCCCATTAAACCATGAGTAAGGATAGCTGGGCGTTAACATGGAATGGAAGAAAATAAAGCAACACTGGGTCACAAACGTCATTTTAGATCTCTTTTATTGTCTTTTTAAACTCATTGCATCAGCCTAAAGAAAGAACCGTACAGAGGAAAGAGTACCTGTCTGTGGACAAACACAACTCTGAAGCAAGCGGTACACAAGAGTGAAAGAATAACGTTGCGTCTGGATCAAGACCAACAGAAGGCGAATAACATGAGTGGAGAGAAAGGGAAAAAAAAAAAAGAGTAACCGTTGTCCGTGCATAGGGGGGCCGGGCACTCCTCAACCAGCAGGGGGCTATTGGCTGCAACAACAGTGCTCCCTCTGAGTTCAATTGCACTTGTAGAGTAGCTTTATCTGACTGTGTTTCCATTCTTTTTGTGTAAAAGAACAAGAAAAAGACCAAAACTAACGTCTTTTAGGGGCGTGGAGGCAGTGACGCTCCAGGCAGACACAACGGAGCAAAAGAGACGGTTACATTGTCAATAATGGTGGCATTTAAAAGTTCTGTCCACATTTCAAGATGTTGCTCCAGTTTTAACATTTTCAATCCGCCCACCTGATGCGTCACCTCTCCCTCGCCTCCTCCAGGGACAACTTCACTACACATTGACCAAAGTCACAGGAGAATTTGTCAGAGTAATCAAACAAACGGCAAATCTGAGCGTTGATGACGTGGAGGAGAATGAAGGGGGTGAGGAAAAAAGGAGAAATGAAAGTGCAGTTGTCAACGTCATCATTTTAAATGCAAATCACACAAAAGCTGAGAATACAGTGGATACATTTTGGTCTTAAAATTGAGTTAACCAACCAACAAAGCACCTGAATCAGCTTTTCAGTTCAGCATCATTTGCATTGTAGTGCAAAAACCAAGAAAAAAGTTGCCTCTTGATATTCCTGAATTCCCATTTTTTTTTTGTACTAAAACTGTGCTCAAGCAAATGACCCAAGTGGCATGTTTTTACCGTCTACGGGACTTTACCTCCCCAACAATGTCTTTGAACTGAATTAAAGAGCAGACACACACTGATTTCTACTAAATCTATACATGATCTAACAGCAAAAGAAGCAACAGAGTCTCAGATTAGGATTTAGTCCTGCGAGTACAAGGCTCAGTCTAAGGTGAAGTAGTCGACAGGTGAAGAGAGAGACCGCTAAATACCTGTATGCTATGGAAAAATATTTCATCTTATTATTTTTTGAAACCGAGGGAGCACTGTTCTCCTAAGTTTAAAAAAACCATCAGAAACATAGAAAACAGAACAAGCACTCATAAGATTTTCAAGTGTAAAATGACAGGAAGTAATGAAACAGAACTGAATCCATCACAGCCACTTGGAGGGACAGACAGATCAATTCTCAAACACATATTTACTATTTGGTTAATTACATCATGTAAACATTTGCATTTCTTTTTTCTTTTTTTTCTGTATTGATGAAAAAAAAACAACTCCAAGCTAGCTTATTTTTTCTTTATAGGCTCTTTATGAAACGTTTTCATTGATATAAACAAACCGACGACCGGACAGACGACGCTTGCAACTTAAAAACGACAAACCCCCCCCAAAAAAACAACTGCGCACGCAAAAGAAAGAAAACCAAAGTTATACTCAGGCACCATAAGAGAACACTTTCTAATGCCATCATTGTTCCATGTACTTAAATCTGTGTAAAGGAGTGAACATATATTGCTCCATCATCTTGTACCTTTTTAAAGATTCCCCCTCTACACGTGTGTTTAATTCCATCAAAAAACACACACCAAAGATCCAAAACGGAGGTAAGATGACTCACTCTGCAAAACAGATCAGTGTCCAACTTTTGGTGGATCTCTGCCTTTTGTGTCTTTCATGGTGCTGACTGACAAAAGGGTGACAGAACCGATACTTGAGTTCATGAAAACAGAAGAACTCCTTTCTTATATTTAATAAATGCAAAGCAGCCGAGGCTGCGTTCAACATATAGAGTCAGCTCTGTAAATATTAACACATGTACATAAGCTTGCTTCATCCTCTGAATGCACCTGATAATCATGCGTGAAAGATTAGATGTGCGCTGATCAACTGTAATCAGGGAAAGACAGTCGGTGACCAACCCAAGCTCACTGCAGCTGATAACTGGTAATGCTTGCACTTCGGCAACTGCCTGGTTAAAATGCAGTCGTGGAGCAAGTCTTTAAAGAAAAGAAAGCAAAAAAAACCCGCCCTCATCAATGCCTCTCCCTGATTTGTGTCAAGCCAGAACCAAATCAGAATCACATTGTCCAAAAATATAGATATTTAAGTACATATCTCAAAATAGTAATTCTCTGGCGCGTCTCTCGTTCTGCGGACCTTTCACAAACGCCGTAGTTGCGTCGACCTTTGTGGCGCGAGAAACGCGTGCTTTGTGGAGGCCAGTTCAAGAAATATCATTTACAGTGTACCAAAGCCTGTGGAAAAATATTTCATTCCTTAAATGATTTTTGTAATGTAGACAAAAAGCTCTTATCAACAAGAATGCATATCTCATAGACGAGGAGGCTGAAAGCGCTCTGAACGTCTGCCCGTCTTTCACTGCTACTTCGTTTGCGCTGCATCTAGCTAATAAAACATCTGTGGTTGCGCAGCATATGGCGTATGTCGTGGTAAAAATAGTTCCAACGGTTCAGGGACCGTTTACAAATAAGTGACATAAAGCCGTTTTCTCCCACACGCTGCCGCCAGCATCCAAACGCAGTCTCGCCTTTTTCGCTCTCAATGCCTCCAACAGACGCACAACAGAAGATTCCACCAGCAGCATGTGGGGCAATATCTGATCCTTCGCTGAGGTGGATTATTTCTCTTTTCTTTGTTTGGTTGGGTTTAAAAAAAAATAAAAAATTGGAGCGTTCTGCTGTGGACACATGTTGCATAACCAGACAGCAGCTATCTGTAAGCTTTTGTAGTAAAACTAACTCTGATGAAAAGTTAAACCTGTCAAGAACACCAAGGTGACATCAGAGCTGCACAAAGAAAGGGTCGCGCTGTAGGATAGGAAGGAGATACTGTTCGGAAAAAGAGCTTAAAATCCTCATCTTCATCAGCACTGATGGCTGAGCTTCACTGTGAGTTAATCAATGGTGGGTGTCCGGGAGACAAAAGTGCAGTCATGAAAGTGTTGGTCCAACAAACTGGGTAGAGGACGTTGTCCGTGGTGGATCCTGACCAGAGAACACAACAACTTGAGAACTTTTAAACGAGCTTCCAACTGGGCTGGATGTGTTCACATTACTAGCAAATCTGCTTTACGCTATTCCAAAAAACACCAATAAAAGAGAGGAAGGGAGAAAGAAATCAAAAGCTCTGGTGCAGAGCGAGAGAGAGGAAGAGAGTGAGCACCGAGCTACCGTACAGCCCCCACCATAGAAGAAGAAACATGTAACAACTGGAGATGTAACAACTAAAATCTGTCAATCTATCATCTACAACATGCTCAGATTTGCTCTAAATCACACATACACACAACTACGCTCATTTATCCGATCAATAAATGGGGCGCGACCTATGGCGTCGGCGGCACCATCCAGCAGAGCGGCGCCCCCTCCCCGCTGACCACGCTGAGAAGACGAGCTTGCGGCGACGACTGAAGGCACTTCTAATCTTCCTCGCGCGCGCGTTTTAATAGCCCTCATGCGCAGAAGCGCCGCCATCTGCTCTCCTGTAATTCTTGGGATCTTCTACGTGCCAAGAACTGTGCAAAATTAAGTTCAGCTGACTCCTCCTACCTGAAATAGACTTTTTGGGTCGTGTGATCGCGTGAAACGGGAGTGGTTTGTTGCTATTCTATAGCAAAATTCCTCCTTTCCCCCCCAACCAGTCAGTTTTTACGGAATTAGTAGATTACTGTTGTGATATTTACATGTTATTCTCACGTAAGTAGGGCGAAGATTAATACTATTACTAATGTCGGTACCAGTTTAGTGACGGCTCCATGCACAACTCCTTTAACTAAACAATGTTCAACCTCTCCTGGAAGCAGAACACATTGGTTTTGCACCTGGTGGCAGGACAACCAAAACATGCATGCAGTGGAAAAAAAAAAACAACACAAAAGAACCAACAACCTGCAGCGGGTCGCTATAGAGAAGCTACGCAAATGCAGGTGATTCACTGAAAGTTGATGAGATTTTCGGGCCACTTTCGCCACAACTTTAAACCTCGCTGGCTTTTTACACGCCCAATAGAAATGTGAGTCGTTCGGCTCTGCTCACCCAGTCGAATAGAGTTAAGACGAGGTGTCGTGTTGTGGCGCCTCTGGAATCAAAGCCCGCGCTTTCATTTTTTGGACATAAAAGAGAGATTAATCCCCGAGGTCAACGGAGGGAAATGATCTGAGGATGGTGCATAATATTAAATGCAATATACACATAAAACCAAGCTGTGCATAGTGTTCTACTACACCGTATCGTACTGTGTTTCGTACTGCAAAAACTCCCCGGCAGGTGAAATAAAGAACAAAAACAATTTAAATGACTCCGTGCATGCTGTAGATAATCTCTCAGACCAAACAGGCCATGCTATATGGCAAAAACGTATTTCTTTTATCTTGCTACATGAAAAAAAAGCCTCCTTCATTTGGCTGACTGTGTGTCGCAAATACGCCGACATTAAACTCGATACGCTGTATCGAATATACTGTGTGTGAGCTAAGTGACCGGTTCTGTTTGTTTTCTACATCAATGTTCAACAGCTCTGTGAATCAAGCCTGTGATAAAATGATGATCAACAGTCTAAGAACGTCAGGAAGCAGGAAGACCTGCGCTAAAATTAAAACAATTAACATCCGTAAAGACGCCATCACTGCTAAAACAGTCTAATCTAAACAGAGACAAGGCAAATACAGTACCAAAATTACAATAATCATATACATTGTCGCTCTGCGAGTGTCTTGAGAACACAGAAAGAAGACACGCGGGAGGAGCGCTAACAGTTATACCTTAAGTCGATGGCTACAGGTGCTACAGTAGAGAAGATGAAGAGAGAGGAGAACGTTAGAGACAAAGAGATGCTTGATGCAGGAGACTTTCCACGCGTTAGAGGGAAACCTGAAGCGGGTGGAACTGCATTTATCAACGTACCTCATCAATATGGTGTGACGATAGATAGCATATATGTACCGCGCGTTACCCGCCTGTAATCCAGTAATTACTCGACGATTCAGGCAGAAGCCCCCGGAGAGACAGCCAAAAGCCAAAGGTTAAAAATATATGTGTGTGCATCTTTTAAAGCTATAGCTTTGTCTATGTCAACAGCTGCTCCTTCCTCTCCCGTCTGCCTGGACACGCCCCAGTGACACAGCCTCGCGGTCGTTCAAAGCTATTACTATGGCACTTAATCAAGCTTCAGTCTTAAGTCCCTCCCCACGCCGCCGTCCACATCCAGTGACAATACACAAACATCGCCCCCTCCCCTCCCTCGTCCGCAGTTTTCTCAGCCGCCTTCGGGTGTGAAGCGAGCCGAACCAGTCCTTTCAGTGGATGACAGCTCGGGCTTTTGTCGCCGGAGAGTTTGCAGGCGGTCTCGGGACGACAGATTGGGCCTTTGTCTGTCAGCGTTTTTGTACGTCTTCAAGGCACAAAAAATAATAAAAATACGTGCCTCCTGTAAATTTCCTTTTCCCCCTCAACTCCCACATCAGCGCCTCTCCACGTTTGACAATCATCACTGTGTGCTTATTATGTCGTTTAAAAACACATGGATAGTTTTTTTTCCCTGTACCGAACATGTTTTCTCCGTCCCACACTTGGTTTATTCTAATGCTGCAGAGTCTCTCCTGATTAACTGTACAGTGTTTCGTTATGGGTGGAAGTGTGCTTATTTTGAAGCCCTGCAGACAGCATGGGCTGCTCCTTCTTGCTGGATCAGGTAAATCTAGTACCAGCCTCCAGCAAAAAACACAAATTTCAACGTGAAGCTGCTGAATCTATTTTTCTTATGAGAGGAATGAGGATTGTTCGGAGGTCACTCCAACACATGACAGTGAAACATAAGCGCCCCCACCCTGGTCGGTGCCGTAGTCTGCCGGGGGGGAAGGGGGTCATTCATCTGGGGTGCTGGTTCTGGTTCTGAGAGCGGGCCAGGACAGGGTGGGCCAGAGTTACATTCAGGTGGTCGTTGTGTTGGACCAAGGAGACGTTTTTGTAGTGGAGCACTAGATCTTTGAGGGATGAGTAAAGGTTGTAGGGCTCCGCGAATCCATAACCTGTGACCGTCTTGTAGACGACGCAGTGCTTGGCGTCGCCGTCCACACTGTAAAAAAAAGGACACGCAAGAGTCTTATGGATGCATGAAAGGCAGATCTGCACCTGCTTCTAGAAAAGTACCCAGAATGTTCCACAACTTCCCCCCTCGAATGAGATGTGAAACCAAAACTCACACCACGGAACAGGCGTAGGAGCCTTTCTGCGTCTGACTCTCGCGAATGAGGAAGGTCCCGTCGCATTTGCCCCGCAGCAGTTCCTCGGCGTGGCTGCGCTTGATGTCGCCCACGTACCAGGTGCTCTCGTCGTGGTGGGGCGAGCCCTCGTCCTCCTCCAGCGAGTAGGAGCTGATTAAACACAATTAAAGCAGGAGACGTGCAATCACGCTATTAACAAAACACCGAGCTCCAGCCACTCCCTAAATTACAGGTGGCGGACCGGTAATCACGGGCCGAGCCGCTGAGCTTTTCACCTCAAATACTTACTCATCAGCTTCGTTCTTTATTCCCAGCCATTCGTTGATCTTCTTCTGCCTCGTCCCCTTCTGAGTTAGCCATCTGCCAAAAAACAGAGCAGCACAGGTTGAAACGCCACGTAAACTCGGTCTCCCCCATCCAAGTTCCACGTCCCCCCTCACATCAAGTACTGTTCTCTGATTTTGCGCAGCTGCATGAGATCCGGCTTGAGGCTGTTCATCTTCTTGTCGATCTCTCTGTTATCTGACACCTGCTGTCTCAGGTCCTGCTCCAGCTTTCTCTTGCTGTCGTGGATCTCTTTCACGCGCGACTTCAGGCGCTCAGAGTTGCTCTGGATCCTAAGGTGGCGGGATGACAAAGGCGGGCTCTGAAATTTCGTCTTCAAAGGGGCGAAAGGAAACAAAGAGGCGGAAGCATCCGTTTACTTTTGGATCTCCTTCTCGTTGCCTTCCCGTTGGAATCGCTCCAAAGACTCTCTGCTGTAGCGCTCCTGGGTCTCACACTGCTCCTCAAAGATCTTAATGGTCTCGTTGAAGGCCTCGATGGCTGTGCGCTTCATCTGCAGCTCCTGCACCAACAACAGACGTTCAGATTGACGCGTGGTCGCACGGACAACGTCAGACCGCTGAACCCAAGTCTAACCTGTGAGGTGCGTGTGTATTCCTCGTACAGACAGTCGTACTCCCGGCTCTTCTCCTGATACTGTTCGTGGTAAACCTTCAGCTGCTCCCCCACCTCCTCGATGCTGTTCTCCTTCACCAACTGAGCAGTGCAGAATGAAGATAAGATCAAGGGGCGCACAAACAGTGGAAGAACAGACAGGAGAACCCTTGTGGTGAATCAGCTACCAACCTGCTGGTATTTGGAAACTGGGTACAGGAGCTTGGTGTCCAGTTTGGCGTTGTACTGAGCCAGGGACTCGTGGCGATAGTGATTGATGAGCTCCACCACGGTGAGAAAGGTAAGAGGCTCGGAGAAGCCGTACCTCGCCTCTCTGTGGTAGATCTTTATTAGCTTGTTATTCCCTCCTTTCCTGTAGAGGGCGACAAAGAAGACTAAAATTAGCACTGGCAATCACTCTTTTTTCTGACTTGATATAATTAAAATGAAGAAGGTTGCTCTACCTGAGAGTGAGGGTGTACTCGCCCTCCAGTTTACTGGAGGCATCTCGGACCAGGAAGGTGCCGTCAGGAGTGTCTCGCAGCTTTTCGTTCACTTCCTCTCTGCAAATACAGTGAGGTTATTTGGCACGATTATAATTTCCACAAAGAAAATACTGGGAAAAAATGACCAGCGTCAAGAAAAACAATAATCCCAATCACGAAGCTCCAACTCTAAAGCCAAATTTCCCGATGACGGATGTCCTGCAGCGACCTACCTGGAGATTTCTCCCCAATACCACTCAGCATCAGTCAGCAGGCTGCTCGTGTCGGTCATGGCTGACGGCGCCACTTTGGACTTGGCTGGCTTTGCTGGGAGAACTGAAGAGACAAATTACAATCACTTCAAAGCAGAGGCGCCGCGGCTCTTGGTGCTCTGATTGGACAGTACCTGGAGGAGTGATGTCGCGCTCGGTTGTTCTCTCCTTCAGCAGCTTCTCCACAACGAGTCCAGCAAAATCCTCATCCAAAGACGTCCTGCAAGAAAAAGGAACCATTCCAAGTCAGGGCTGATTCTACTCATTTGGGATATTTGAAGAGTAGATTTTCCTGCACCAGTGGGTCGATGCGCTGGTCCGTATCAGCAGGGGGCCGAATATCTGCCCCAGTGTTTGTGCGTCCAGGCTGTTGCTGGCCTGCGCCTGGGTCACCTTGGCCAGGTGGGTGAGGAGATACTGCAGGGTGAGCCGGTGATGCAGAGGTACGGTGGTGGCGTTCTCAATAACCAGGCTCACCTCTCTGTCCTGGCCTTCACCCAGAGCGCCATCTGGAAAGGGCGTTCGGACGGTTCAAATCTCTTGCGGCGCTAACACAAAGTGAAAACGTGTGGACGCCTGCGCCAGTAAAGGACTCCAGTGTTAAAGTGAAAATCACACTGTTCTTTGTGCGGAGAAGAACAAGATGGAGCATTTCTGGCATATTTCAGTGACTTCATCCTCTCCTGACAGACCGCTGTTTTCCCAATGCTGACACGCAAGTGACCTCGATCTGCTACATAAAAAGCTGCCTGCACGACTTTTACCTAAATTACAACTCCCGCAGGACAGGAAGGTGCCTTTCTAACTTCTGTTTGTCCTCATGCTCTTCCCTACATTTGAATCTTTGTTTTCTTTTATCAAAATAAATGAAAAAAGACATTAATTATGCTTTTATTTTCATTTTCCTAAAAGTGCCAAGATTTGTAGATTTTATAAGCTCATTAAAGAATGAAACAGCCAAATTATTCATGCGGGTGAAGCATCAATTAGAGCCAATGTCCAGCTTGTGCTGTTATACATTAACATGCATGCTAATGATCCTTAAAAAAGCACATTTGCTCATACCTGCTGCCTGATTCAGGGCCTGCTGCTTCAGAGTGACTGCAGTTTGAAGTTGGGGGTAGATACAAGCGGGAATGAGCGGTGATGGGATGTCCTTCAAGTACCGCAGGACACACTCAGACAGGAAGCCCACGTCTTTCTGCCCAAGGTCGCTCTCTGGAACCCCAAAGCAGTTACAAAATCAGTCAAAGAATAGAAAAAGATGTAAAGAACCGGGACACGGTTCGGGAAACACCTCCTCCATCTCGGAATCTACAGCCGAATCCAAACTCACCGGCCAACAGGCTGTATATTGGGACATCAGAAGCTGAAGAATCTGCTGTCCTGTACAAGGCCTTGGACTCCAGACCTGGGAGACGGAAACAGCGTTTGAGCACAGACACACTCGTTTACCAGCTGATAATCAATATCACTGCAGAACTGAATCAATTTGGCACCACGGACGCGTCCTCAACAGGCTGTGAAAGAACCATTCCCCCGTTCTGAAACTGAATTCTTACCGTTGCCGCATGCACCTCCCAGAAAGAGAAATATTACAATGCTGACACAGATGACACTCAATCATGCAGCCAAATATCTCATGCACGGACACCGTTGGAAGGGGAAAAGAAGACACACGTTCCAGATTCCTTGCTGGATTATTTCAGCGATACGCAACATTAAATCTAAAACTGGAGCGAGCCATTATTTAAAGCAGACCCCTCTGGCGCTGCTGGTTAGGTTCATGCCAGGTTAATGAAAAGTGGGAACAATAAAGACATTTTTCAATGAGTTCAAAGCTCTCGTGGTATTGGAATTTCTTTACTGTCATTGGTTGATGCAGATTTACACAAGCTGCTAGATTCATCTGCACAACTGAGCAGCCTATAAGTCAGTTAAACCAAAACTATTACACAAATATTGTAAAAGAAAATATATACAAAAAAGTCTTTACATTTAACTGATGACACTAGTTTCCCCTCCTATGAACAAAAATTTAATTTAAGTTTTTTTTTCACTTTGAATTTAGAGTTATTCTCCAAAAATGAGGCCCGCCTCAATATTTACAGAAATATTCTTAATAAAAAGTTCAAAAAGGGATTATTATCATGTGATGTGATAAACAGATGCTTATTACACGGATCTTTCCTGAGAAGAGCTTATTCAAATCAAAGCCATAACATCAAAAAGGTGTTTTACATGCTTCCAACTCTGCCTGAAATTAAAAAAAAAGGAGCCAGGATGCATCTGTGCGAGTGCCTGGCTGGACCCACATGCCCATACGTCTACACTTTCCAGCGCTGGCGTGACAGCGACAGGCAGATGGTGGGAAGATGAGGGCCAGACGTGCAGCGGGGGAAAGCGCTGACTGGTGACAAAGACGTACCTCTTTTCTCTATGGCTTGGATCAGGCTGACGAGGGCCAGGGGGGCCGTCTCTGGTGGTGTGAACTGCTCGCTCAGGTCCGGCATAGAAACAGCTGAAACAACAACGCAAATCACTGTTACGCTTCTGGCGCAGAGCACCCCCCCCCCCCCCACACACACACACACTCAAAGGCCACTGGCACAGTTAACAAGAAGCAGTTGGAGACGGCGAGCATGAATAATCCAAGTATGCACTAAATCCACCAGCAACACCGTAAAACACCGTAGGGTGGAGATCGGTGTCCGTTTTACAAGAGGCACACCTGTTGGGGGGGGGGAAACGCGGCGGCCGCCATGGGATTGGGAAATGTCGCGCAAGAGGCGGAGTGATTGAGAGGAGGTGGTTGGAAAACAACTTCAGGGGGAGAGAAAGCGGAGGAAAAAATAGTCTGCAGATAGTGGGCAAAAAAACCCAAAAAACAATCTACTTCACGACTCCCCACAGACCAAATCAAACATCTTTTCAGCGCTTGAGAAAGAGCAAAGGAGAAAGCAAAGAGGGGGGAGAGCCGACATTCCCTCTCCTTTTCTCCCCCTTCTCTTTTCTTTTCTCCCCTCTCGCGCGCTCTCCTCCCCTCCGCTCCGTCCCGCTCGGTGTTTCGCCTTAGCTCTTTGCGTGAGTGGAGCACAATAAAGGGTTTAATCAAAACTCCTGAACAAGCAAAAGCCCCGTGGCGGCGTGCCAGACTCGGCCCGAAACAGGCAGGCGAGCGGCGGCTCCCGCTCGGCCCCCGGAGCTGGCCTGGAGCTGGTGAGGGGGGTCGGGGTGTGAGGGATGGGGGTAACAACGGTAGCAGGGAGGGCCCGGCTTGGCCGGGGCTTGGCAGCAGGCTCCTGTTCCTGGCACGGCGTGACTAAACCACTGCTGATTATTAATTTGGGGAGTTCAGACAAGAAACGCCGCATCAGCACATTCCGCCCCCCCCCCCGTTCTTGTTCTCTGTTTCTCTTGATGTCTCTCACCCTCGGTGTCCTTTGCTCAAATGCATTTTTGCTCTCGCCGGACTTTCTCTCTGGTTGCTTTTCTTTCTCTCACCCAAGTTTTATTTTACTCGTCTTTTTTTCTCTCCTCCCCCTCGCCGTCTCGTCTTTATCCCCGTTGGTCAGTTTGGCTGGCCGCCCCCACATCTTAGCGTTTCTTTCTTTTTTGGAAAAAAAAAAAAAAGGTGCCAGACAGCATTCACACAGTTGTGATTCCCAATGAAAAAAAGCCAAAAAAGGCTTTTCTGAGAGGAATATTTGCAGTTTCACAACTAAAAAAAGAGGTTTTTTCTCTTTATTCCAAAAGTTTATTCGCCGCGGTTTGTTTAACTTTGTAGTTTACTCGATCGGTGACAAATCGGTGTAATTATGTCATTTCGCAAGCGCTTTCTCACGATTCATTCGCCCGCACGAGGTCCACGTTCGAAAGCGCGGACGCAATTTTAGGCATTTGGCAAACTTTTACATTTGCTTCTGCAGAAACAGTTCGGGAGTAACTGAGCGAGATAATTGATAATAATGGTGCTAATGCTTCAGAGCGTGCACAGGTAATTTAGTGCAGGACAGAAAGGAGGCAGTCTTCCTGGAATTCACATGGACGTGCGGTTCTACGCAAAAACAGCTCGAGTTAAATGAAACGGAAAATATTTTAAGCTATAAATATTCCGATTAGGGTGGAAAAATAGGCCCAAATGTCCTCATCTCTGTTTATTTCACCTTTCATCCTTAAAGAGGAGAAACAAAGATTTTTCTGTACTGACAAATTTGCAGCCACAGCCCAACTCAAAGATGTGAACGTGATGGATGCTTGTACACCCGTGGGCCTCGCCGTCTCCCACAGGCAGCAGCGGTCGGCGGGATAAAAACTGTTGCTAGGAGAGCATTAGCTCAATCCCCACATTTGAGAGAGATTACAAAAGTGAACACGTGTGACTAAATTAGTCTGATGACAGATGACACCTGATATCTCAGTTGCTTTTTCCCCTTTAGAATCATCTCAGGTTGTTGAGAATTAATATGGGGAAACAAGAGCAAGAGCGACTTCAATTAGAGGCACTTCCTTGGCTGCATACTGGGACGCCGGCATGTGACTGGACATGCCCTGCGAGGAGATCATTACATGCCAGTGAGCACGGTTTGGCACTCTTGCATCTGCACAGGTAACCAGGTGACGCCTGGCGTGTTTTGTACCCATCGAGGCTGTTTGGCTATTTTCTTTTCTTCTTGGAATCGTTTCAAGCTGAACAGACGAGTTTGCGTGACTCTGCCTGCAGTGGTTCTTAATCAAAAATAAATATGATCAAAATAAGCAAGCTGAGGTCACGCATGAATGATCCCAACTGGAACTGGAACAGAGACGAATGTTGCTGATTGCTGCACGACTGTTGATCAGCCCGGCCAGCAGCTGGAAGTAGCCTGGATGGAGCGAAAAAATATATCATCCAGATCAGTACGCTTATGTAATCTCTCCCCGCGCTTCGTGCCAGACTCGGTTTCCCCGCTGAAGGACGGAGAGAGGGAACGGAGAGAGGGAACGGGGAGAGGGAACGGGGAGAGGGAAAGGAGAGAGTTCCCAGTTCAAAACCATTTCAACCTGTAGTTTTGTAGCGTTAGCGCGCAGACTGAGCATTTAAAAAAATATGGCAGGTCGTGAACAGAGAATATTCTGTCCCGGGTCGGCCGTACGTGCACGCTACTGAATTTCAATGCACGCGAGTCTCTCCGCAGCTGTGCGAAAACTGACCGCGCGACGTTGCACGTGAGGATACATGAGGTGCGGGGGACACAAAATGGCAGCCACCGTCGTGGAGCGTGGCGTTAAATAAACGGCGCAGTTCTAATTTCCTGGCAGAAAAGCTCCACCTTTCATCTGCTTAACTCACAGATGCTTCCCGGTGCCCGTTGTCTCAGCTAAAGGTCTCACACACACCTGCGGCTCAGTGAGGCCAAAACTTCTTTAACCATTTTGTTTTTAGTTTTTTTTTAAATATGCAGAACATTTCTGAACCATCCCAGCTACTCCAACCATGTGGGGTGGTGACAAGGCCAGTTGGCGTCTGGATCACACCGGGCGTGTAACAGTGTGTTTGCCGCCGGTCATGTTTCACTGCTGCGTGTCCTCGCTGCATCGCAGCAATGCGTCCCCGCCACGCCGTCCTGTCCCGTCCCAACGCGCCTCAAAGCTGCGCAGCGGCAAAGAACTCGTATTGTTCCTGACGTTGATCGAAGGATAATAATAACAATTCTTGGTCTACGTCTCATTCGGGGGGGTGAACTATGATGAGAGCCTGTTTGAAGCTAATCAATACCAGAGGCACACGGGGCTGTTGTAATACAACGGAACTTAGATGTAACACAGGTATGTTGCCATGAATCAAAATTCCTTGATCATTAAAAGATCAAATGCCAAGGATCCTTTTTTACTTTGATCGTTACTTCTGTTGTTTCTGCTTATTTTGTATCAAGCTAGAAGCGGGGTTTGGGGGGGAGTAAAAGGCAACAGCACAAAAGCAGTGAGTCAAACAAGCAGACTCCACAATAAAAGCGCCAACAATCATGACTCGGGAACTTTGAAGGGTTTCATCTTGGGCTCCTGCAGAAATGAACAGACCCTGTTTGCATTTCAGTCCTGCTTTTAAGAAACCCTGCAAACTGCAGTCCAGTGGATTTCTGGTGCGCCGGGGCTGTTAATCATTTATAAAAACAACTTGGCGCCTAAATAAGCTCTCGTTTACAGCTGTGAACGCGCTCCAGAAAATACAAAACCTACGCGGAACTCTGGGAGAAAGTACAAAAGTGAGGGGAGAAATCAAACACAGCTGGTGTTTGAGAGCGCTTCAGCCTCGAACGCTGCCTCCATTTCCCTCCCTTTTCCAGCCTCTTCACATCTTTCTCCATTCACTTTCTCTACTGTCCCGTCCCCGCCGGAGCCCCCACCCTGTGTTCTTTGAAAGGGTTTTCCTGGTAAGGCGCAGGGAACCGAGAGCGAGCCGAGGCCTCTCCTTTCTGAGAACTGGCGCTGCGAACATGGTTTATGGCCGTCCAGAGACAGTATCAGATGTGTACGCGAGAGAGGCTGCAAAAAAAGGGAGGAGAGACGAGGAAAAGTGGCGAGAAATGCGAGAGGAGGGGGGAGGGAGGAGTTTGCAAAAATGCCAAGCCATGGTTCACTTCAGCAGGCAGTTAAAGTGAGGCCAGGGAGAGGAGAGAAAGAGAAAAGCTCCTTGGGTTTGTGGATGTATTCGAGCTTCAAGCCCGACAACATTTGTCGCTTCATATCTGTGGCGTGAATCATCCTTTCTCTCTCTATTTGTCTCGAGTCTTTTTGAAAACCGCCCCACAAATAAAACCCGTTCTGAGGAATGGTTAATGTGGATTGGGGGAAGGTCAAACGGAGCAAAAATAAACAACCCAAAAAGGCCTAAACAGATGCTCTAATGCCACATTTAATGAAGCCGTATGTAAGAGATGTATTTAAAGGAAGCAGTCGTGTTCATGGTGTCTGAAGACGCACACCTGATGATGACCTGCTGATTTTCTTAGGAACGAGTTAGATTCAGCAAAGTTTAGCTCCTTTAACGCTACCTAATGGTGGCACGGACGTTTCAAATACACCCATTAGTATTTTGACCATGGCTGCAGTACCAGTTTTGACCACAAACGTAAATTCGTCGCCTTTATCACAGCGAATGCAGCAACTCTGGAGAAATCTCCTGATTATAAGGATGTGACCAGCATGGGATAGTTTTCCAACTGACAATTGATCGAGCAAATTGGATATTCGGTGTCCTTAATCAGGGTAAGAGATAAAGAAAGTCCCGTGAACACTTGGAGTCACGCTTTGGTCGCGAAACTGGGCAGACATCAGTGAGCGGAGGCCAACGCTGCCACTACGCTGCCTGCTGAGAATCGTTTAAACATCAGCCGCATATTTAAGGCGGAGCCAAATGTTACGATCCCAGCGAATAAATGGTCCACGCCCACAAGAGCTCCATTCACGTGACGTCTGGGGGCCATGAAGATAAGATTGCTAAAATGTAGACGTAAGCGATTCTAATCCACAATGCTCTTTTGGTGCCGAGCCAAAGTGTCCAACATTCAGCCACGACATTCAGCCCCCCCCCCCCCCCCCCCCCCCCCCCCAGAGTTTTACTTCTTCTGCCTCTGTCGCTCCACATCACCCACACAAAGGCCCGCTGCCTATCTGGTTGGTCTCACCGTCCATCAAACCGAAAGGACACCGTTGTCCTCACCTGCCCGTGCACATTCTTTACAACCCTCTTTTAGTGCTTTGGGTACATCAAGGCTTTCGTTTGGTACGATTTTATTCTGCCACAGCGCTGACATTTCCTGTTTTTGGGGACTTTTCCAGGAAAGAACGCAGATAAATGAATCTGAAAGAGTGAATTTAAATGAGGCCAAGTGTACTTTGTTATACGTGATGAATGGCCAATTGGCTCGAGCAGAGGTAATTCAGAGTTCACAGCTTATGTTCTCAGCGCAGGACTTATTCAAAATGTCACATAAAAAAAGCAGCAGAATAACCGAGTGTACAACTAGTGACAGAGAGAATTTCTTGGTTTTGTATGCCAAATGTTATAAAATCTTTTGGTTATCTATTTTGGCTCAATGTGCAATTTTCTCTGGCGTATCATGCAAGGAAGAAATAAATTACCAGTGAAGCAAAGGAATAGGAATGAAGAGACAGTGGAGAGTGACTTTGGAAAAATTCTGGTAACAAATCAAAGTGGGTTTAAAAAAAAAAAGAAGCAAAACAAGATTCCTTTTCCAATTGTTTAAATAGGTTTAGGGTGGAAATGAATCGTGTGAGCCAAGTCCAATTTCAGACTAGAAGCCGCTGCAGACATAGATTGCCTGCTGATTTTCCCCAAGTCAGGTTGAAGATGTTAAAATGGTAAAGACAATTTTTTTTTTTTTTTTTTTTTTTTTAAATTGCTAAATATTTGTGCCCCCTCTTAGATTTGGCAGCAACTAAAGGCGATAATACAGATTACATGACTGTCCCAAGGGATTTCCAAAGAGATCCACAGATTTGGCCACATTAAAAACCTCTCACACCACATCTGTGGCTCCTCTTGACCGCGGTCCAGAATCACGTCACCGTAAATTCTGAACTAAAATGGTGAGAATATTTCTGTGGAGATAAACTGGTGCTGCTTGGACGGCAGAGGGAATACTGCTGAATGTAAAGGGGACCACACAGACGGGCTGAATCCATGCCAGACCAGTACAGGAGTCCAGTAAGTAGATGGATTATCCATTTATTATTCAGCAGAGAGTTTTGTTAGCTGTTCTTCCAGAGGGGTTAGGCTTGTGACGTGCTTTAAGTACAGATTAAAGGGTCACTCTCGGGTCACGGCCATATGTGAGAACCCAACTCCAACAACCAATTACTGGTTTATACAGCTGGGCGCACAGAACCGCACTTTATAAATCGCCGCATCTTTACAATTTTACTTTTAAAAGCGACTTTGCTGGTGCTGTGAAGTGTCCAGCGTGCCTGTGGTAGATGAAGAACATCTGCATGTGTCTGTCCTGTGTTATAAACAGAAGGGGAAATTCGGATTCTGCTGTAAACACGTCTATTTTTTGACGCCATTTTGAGTGTCGGTTGTTCAATAAAGTAAACAGACACTACATTGGCGCACCAAAATTGCTTTAGTTTATTTGCTGAATGTGCACACACAAAATTGTAACGACGGTGAATAAATACATAAAATATCACTCACTATTAGATATTCTAATTGTTTACAACTAACACAATAGCAGTAAAATTCAGATGTTCATTTCAATTGAAGCAGAATTTAAAAGAATCTTTCTCACGGAGAAAAAAAAAAAAAAAAAAAAATCCTACCTTGAGATGAGTCTGGCCGAGGTGCAGCAGGCAGGGGGCGCTGGGACCTGGGCTGAATGGATGGCAGCGCCATCTTCATCGAGCCCACGAACTTCACATACGTGCCGGGGAAGTCGCCCCTTTGCTTGGTGCGCTCGTTGTACCCGAGGAGCCAGCCGAGGTGCTCCGGCTGCTCCTCGCAACCTTCGCTGTAGTTGTCCATGGACAGGAGGGATGCCTTGCTGACTGTCAAAAGATCTCCGGGCTGCAGATCCAAGTCCTCCTCTTGGTCCTTCGTAAATGAATGAAGGGCGACGTACTGGAAACCTTCCACCGCCATTTTGTTAGGAGGGTAAGACTCAAAATGGCCGCTGGAGAGAAGACTCAGCTTCGAAAGCTCGGCTGCACCAAGAGGGTTTCGGCGGTATAGAAATTCTCAAACCCCCCCCCAAAAAAAGGCTGATCAGACAGTAAAATGTTGGCGTGGGTATGGTGGTTGAGGGAGATGGGAGAGAAGGGAGGGAGGGAGAAGTCACCCGAAGCTGAGCAGCATTTTGAAAAGTCGATAAGGTTGTGCCGCTCTCACGTCCGCCGCTTTATTTTAGACCTGGCCAGTGTTGCTCGACTGGTGCACTTTTCGCAACTTGAAGCCCCGGTTGAGCCAGATGATGGAGCAGAGGGAGAGCGTTGGCAACATGCTCCTTCGAGCGCTGGAAGCCTGCTGGTAGGGTGTTGTTGGAGCAGCCGAAAAACGATTTTCGCCAGTCAAAGGGCCCGTCGGTGCTTCAATTTAAGTAGGTCCTCTTTGGTGGTCTCAGGCTCCTACCTAGTCTGGACTGACATGTGATGACCTACAATGATGAAGGGAAAAGAAAAAAGATTTTAAAAATAAATCCACAAATTGGCCTCATAAGGATCGCGCCACGTATGTGCAGTGAGTGCGATGACACGTAAAGAAGCCATGTCTGAATGTGGTGCTGTGGCACTTCCGCGCAGTCGTCTAATCCCCCGTTAGGACGGTGAGATCGGGTGATGTTGCTGCGTCATGGCCCGACCGGCCCGTTGGGCCATCCACGTCCGCATTGACTGACATTCGAAACAATCTCCTCTTTAAACTGAGCAACATGCACAATTAGCAGGACCCAGAAAACCTTTTCCCGAAATGACCCGAACCCCCCCCAAAAAAATGCAACAAATGGAGGAGAAACTGAATAATCTACGCAAATGGGAACGAAACGGTTCCTCCAAAAAATGAAAGCAACCAGGTAAATCATGCTGTACCTAGAGTTCCAGATGAGGTCACTTCCCAACTGAAGCCACCCAAAGCTTCCAAAACAACAGAAAATCGATGACTGAATAACTGAACAATCAGCGATGATTATATTTATTGCTCCGTAATCTCGATTATTCTGTGATTGACAGCATTGCAAGAAAAAAAAAATCTGTCCGTAAATAGCTAATTATTACCAGAGAGGAGATTTTATCATAATCGAAGGTTCTAGAAAGACCATCTGACTCAAATCCAGCAGCACCTTGATTAGAAATATCCTAATTTACAGGGATTACAACTAACAGATTACGAGTGTTGAGAAAAAGGGGTCTCGCTTTGGCCATATAATATTTGGGTGATGCAGCGAAACCAAAAGAGGAAAAAGCTAGAACAAATTCAAAATGGCAACTCTGCTGAGAGATGAGACAGGGAGAAAGGAGGAGAGAGAGATTAGGGTTTCCAGATTAAGCACGACATCTGTGGTCTCCAACCAAGGACAATGTTGGTGTTACCCTCTCTGGACGGGATGAAAAGATGTGACTGAGGAGATGAAGCAGGTGGACGGGAAGGATGAAAGGGACAGAGGGGTGGATGGAAGTTTGGGGCTTCTGCAACGCGGGTAATATTCCGGGCGACTTCCCGAACTGTTCGGATCCGCAAAAACCACAGGCCCGGGTCTGCAAGGCCCGATGTTGTGTAATCGCTTCCAAAACGCTCATTACTGTGCAATGTTTAGAACGATACCTTACCGGACGCTTTGGTAAAACTAGGTGAGGTTAAAAAATTAGCCGAAACCTCGGGTTCGGGCCCACGAACGCCAGCGTGCACGCTTTCAAATGTTAGTCTGGATTATGCTACCTCCTTAGCGTTTTTTTTTTTTCCTCTTTTTTCTCTCCAAGCGATTGTAGTTCGGTTTAAAAAAAAGCCTCCGACGGTTAAAGAAAGAGAAAAAAAAGCGTCACCTAAAAAGAAAAAGGAGTTTTATCGCCGACGGGATGCGGCGTAGCGGCACTCACCCCACGTTTGGTTGAGAGAGAAGCCGGACGGGCTCAGCCAGACTCTCCATCCACAACATCCTTCCAGTCGAGAAGCAAGAGGTGCCAGGCAAGACACGTGGCACTGGCATACCCAACCACAGTCCGCAATCCTCACACCACCAAACCTCCCCCTACCCTAAACCCCCTCCCTCCTCTCTCCACCTGCTCCTCATCCCCCCCAAACACTAGACTTGCTTCCGACACCCCCCCTCCTCATCCACAGCCAGCGAAAAAGTCCAGTTGTTTTGGCAGTTGCCATGTTTTTGAGTGTTTATAGTCGCAACGGTGCCGAGGAGGAGCGCCAAAAATGTGCCCGAGATGAAGCGAGGGGACGTGCGGCGCGCGGCGCCCAAGTAATCCTTTTGTGTGATAGAGTTCCAGAGCCAGAAAAGTGGAGGAGGACGAGAAAGGCTTCATCTCTGCTCCGGACCTGGTCTGGGAGTGTTGTTGCAGCTCAGAGTTGAGCTGCGGCAGCGGAACAGCTCGGCGTCACTGGATCCATCCTTCTCTCCCCCCCCCCCCCCCTCTCTTTAAGACTTTTCCCATTCAGCCAGAGCAGAGAGCAACAGAAAAGAGGGCAAAAGGAGAGTGAGAGGAAGAGGAGCAGCACTTTGCTATCAGCCAAGTCCAAACGGCAGAGAGAGACCACAGGGAAATAATTAATGAATAGGCAGCGAGCAACTCACTGTTGCTAGAGAGAGGGAAAGCAAAGCCTGCGCTCTGATTGGCTGCAGCTCAGGCCATGTGCTCAGGAGTCACCACAGACGCCGGACAAATCAAGGAAATGTTCTAATATTAGAAAATGTATCCAGGCAGCCATCAAAAGTCCCACTCCGACTACTGCACCTCTCTCTACGCGCTTGACAATTCCCGCCTTTGCGGCGGGAGCATCTGCTCGTCACCTCCGAAGTGGCGACTTAAGGAAAATGGAGCGGCCGCGGGATAATGATGAACGGCAACATGGAAACACCGAAAGCGTCTGATTGGACGGGACGAGGCGAGTCACGCCGAAGTTGTGCAATCAGGCGAAAGGAGAGGATTTGAAAGGAGGATGGATGTCAGCAGGAGAGGAGAAACAGATACTCTCGCTTTTAGAAAACAGCAGCAGCGCCAGGCTGGGGATAAATAAATACAAATATATGCCTGCGCAACATTAAACGGCAAATGAGCCTGCAAGCTTTAACACTGACATTCCATATTTATTTATTTATGTGTTCTCTTTTGGTCTCACTGCACTTCCAATACCTCTGTTTCTGAAAACAACTCAGTTCTTTGTCTTTTTTATTGCCCTCTCAAGTCTTGATAGCAGCCTGGAACACACATTATCCTTAAAATTAATCTTTCAATTTCACAGAGATGCTCTTAACATTTACAGTCATAGGCCTTAACGTCAGCGTTGCAGTCTAACAGAAAAATATTAACAAATGTGGCTTTGATTTACAAGAAACTATTGCTTTGATCTTTTGGACTCATCTAGAATGGGGTTTAATTCTCCAGGGTGAGTTGTTTCTGAGGCTGTGAGACGGTCAGATTTTACTGTAAAAACATAAAAATCTCCAGAATTTCTTCCTTTTATTTCAAAATAAAGCTGATTTCCAATTTTGGCATCATCTCCCAGGTTCTCTGGCTGATGTTTACATGCACGCACAGCTAAAGCCTTTATGTTTGTGCATGTGTCGGCTCCGTTCGGAGACACCACGCATGCACCCTGGCCCGGGGCCAACCGTCCACATGGAGGTGAAAAATCTCCTGCGCCACAGGCCGGGAGGACAAGCCAACAACACTCGCACTTGTCAGGACTTTCCCCCCAACCTGTTTTCCTTTTGGGGGGGTGCATTTTATGATTAAAGCCGAGTAAACCCAAATTCTAACCGTCCTTAATGAAGCCCAAAAGGCTCGATCGGCTAAAACGGAACAGCTGCCACGGCGATTACGAGGCACTGAGGGGACTCTGTTCCTAAATAAATAAATAAATAAGTAAATCGAATAAACTGCAGCGCTCCACGGTAGAAGAGGGCCGTATTTATCATAAGATGTAACAGGCAGCCAGTTCTTCCCTTTGGATGATTCAATCTGGGGCCTACGCCAACGTGTCGGTGCTGAAAGTCTGGTCTGAAACCTGCAAACTCTGCAAGTTGGAAACGCCACGATCCCTTTTTTCCTGTGTAGTTAGCACTTTGTGTGTGGTTGGTAAACCACTTGTTTCACCTTGACAAGTGCAGTTTGAGAAAAAATGAATAAATAAATAAAAATAACCCACATTTGGCAATAATTATGGCTCCATTCCAATAAAAAGGTGGAATTAACTGGAAATATTTGCATGTTCTGCCTGTTTGAGCACTTATTTCATTTTCCAGTAAGCAAAGGAATGGATGTGTTGTGACCATGAGGCCAAAAATAAATCAGAATAGGCATTTTAGCCACATAATCCAAGGCTTTCAAGATAAAACAATGATAAACATGAACTTTGTGACATGGACAGATTAAAGAAACTGGTTTAACTGATAATATAATTCATGTTTTCACACAATCACATAATTAAATATGTCAATTAAATTATTTGACTTTCAGTTTAATTACATAGCATTCCGGCACTACAGAATCATGAATCATCTGAATAGTCTTCCCGTCAGAATCTAACATAACCTGTTTTTTTTATTTTTAAAAAAGGGGTTTTCAGATGTATCATATATTTTGCAGCGATTGCAACACAGTCACATCTAAAATCCACCCTTAAAGCTGTATTCTGATGCTATTTTGATCACATAACTCCAGTTTAAGTGGGTCCCCTCAGCTGAAGGACATTTAACAAAAATAACCACAGCTGTACTGCATCTGCTGGAATTTGAAGTAAGCTGCCATTTTATCCACACCATCTGAGATTCCTTCAGAGGGCTCAGGCCAGCGCCGAAAACCATTTGGAGCAATCAGTCGTTTTAAAAGGACAAAAACACAAACACAAGTCATGCATCACCTTGATAACGTGTCCGGCCTGACATCTGGCTGCAGAACCCTGCGCTATCTCTTAAATTTCTATGCTTCCAACCAAATGAGTGCTTTTTTTGCCCTCGCAAAAAGTACCAAAAGTCCACACTGGCTTCCGTGAAACCAACAAATCAGGAGTTTGGTTCACACAACATGTCAGGACATTACATGTTAGGCCTCACACGGGCTGCAGTCAGCAAAAGTTCCAGTTTAATGTAAAGCAGCGCGATTATGCGCACAACAGCGCAAAGTTTGCATCATTTCACAAGGGTTTTTTTTTTTTAGATTTTGTCTTACGCTGCATTTACACGGTTATTAACGCTCAAAATCATTGCAGCTTAGAGGTTAGTCCCTCGGGTTTACATGATACATAAAAAGCTACATTAAAGTCTGTCAAAGTACCCGTAATCAATCGGAACACAACATAAAAAGTGAGAATTCTAACGTCAGACTATGTTGGATAACACGTCAACTGGCGACCAGCAAAATGCTGCATGAACCAGAGATTTCTGCCACCCCCGGAGCAGCAAATGACATTAAACTACAAAAAAAACAGACAAAGAAATCTTGCGTGAAACTTTAAAAGTGGGCCACAAGTCAGCAGCCCAGTTGCGTGAGCCGACCACACTTGCAGCGCTCCACCATTTTCCAGTACAGTGGCCGCTGCCTGGCTGTACTGGAAATGTGCAATAACTTGGAAAAACTCACCCGCGGATATTTCTTCCCTCTTCTCACTTTTTTCCCCGCAGAGCTGTGGCGCTTTAAACCCTCCAAAGTCTTAGAAAAAGTCCCCGTCCTGTCGCGCACACAGACGGCGGCTCTCTCGACGTGCATCCAACTCCTAACGAACCCTGTTTTCACTTGCTGCTTCGCCTTCTTTCTGTCGCTCTTTCTTTATTCTGCGGTGCATGACTCCCTGCTCTCCTACACAGCCATTTTCCAGCTCAGCACGGCGCAGGGAGGGAGAGTGCGTGGGAACTAATATGAAGACGGCGGAAACTGACGAAGCTGGGCGGAAAAGGCCGAACGGGCCTCGGCGGGGGTCACCGAATGGCCGAAGTGGAACGTGAATCCGACAAGCTTAAACGGAGTTTGTTTCCTTCCCACTTTATTCAACAACGTCTTAATAATAAAAAAAAATATCTGTCTATAAAAAAGATCAGCTTTGAAGAGTTAGCATTTAGTTGCTTATTTTAAACAGGTTTTTTTTACCGAGTGTAATTACAAGTCAATAATTTAACCGGAAATTGATTTTAATAACAAGATCTATTCTTTTAAATATTCAACAGTCTTCTTGTCATTTGCTGATTGTGTTTTGTTTAAAAGAACACTAATAAATGGGTAGATCTGCAGCAGATCAGGGTCTGACTGGAATAATGCAGGTTATCCCAGTTGACTTTATGTGATAATTACAGGACAGATATTTTAAGATAAAATAATGAAAGGTTGTAGAAACACTGGAGTCTGGGACTTTATAGTCCCATCGCAATTCGTTTATTTAAAGCACTGTGAAGACAATTATATAAAAAAGGGGGGAAATAAATGTCACAATGTTTGGATCAGAACCCACATAAGAATTTGACAAGGCCTTTTTTTTTGTTTCAGGGGCAACGACATTATGACACTAAAACAAAAAGTGACAGTTGTGAAGGTTGTGTTTTCAGATGATTACACACAAACACACACACATACACAGGAGAATCACAGCCACCTGCAAGGGACTTCTGATTATATTCACACAATGTGATGATGCGACAACATTTTAGAGATTAAAAAAAAAGTTGTACATAGCATCCGATAGGGAGGAATCATAGCTTTAAAATGTGGCACAACGAACAACCCTGAACCCCCAAAACTCAAAGAACATGCTAAATATCATGACAAAATCAATCCCGCATGAACAGAAAAGCCTGCTTCCATAAAACAACCAGACTTGCGTCTGCACAACAAATTAATCCCAACGTATTTTATGGTTTTGGAAACAACATGGAGGAGGGTGTCAAGGTCTAATCCCATGTATGTGTGGGGGAGTGCTGAATTTAAGGCCCTTTTAAAATGAGATAAAATAAGGGAATATCAGACTATGCTGTGAAGCATGCACAGTTCTTTGAGGCTGACAGTCTCAGATAAGGTCTCACTACCTTTACAAGGTCACTTAAAAAAGAAAAACACCACTACATCTGTAATAAGGTCCACTGTTTATAGAATATAGATCCACAGCATAGGTTATTAGTACTGCAACAAGACTAGTTCCATATCAAAACATACAAAATCACCTCTACTCATTCTTCCATCCACACGGAGCCTCTGGCTTGAATTCCCTGTCAGTTTTTTTTTTCCTTTTTTAAATAATTTAAGAAAGGAAGTCCTCAGACTTGCAACAAAAATGTAAACGGCTCCTCAAAATTTGCATTCATTAAAAAAAAAAAAGGATTAAAGTTGCCAGTTTGGTTGCATCCACTGTACTTTTTTTTTTTCTTTTTAAATCTCACAGAAAACAAAATCGTCCTGAAATATCAATGTGCTCTAAATGTAACACGGCTACTACGACTTGTGCAAACACTTCAATCTAGACTAGGAGCTCTGTAGGGGAGCTGGACGGAGGCCACAGTATCACGGGAGAGGAACAACAGCTTTATCTGTGCCAAACAAACAAAAAGAGCACATTTTGGAGCGTGAGCGCTGATGAGCATAGTCAGACAGCAAGTATAAGTAGAGCCCATACATGCACCAAGCTTCATTTGTACAGCAGTACCTTATCTTAAAAAAAAAAAAGAAAAAAAAAATACTTATTTGTCTCCAATACATGCTTTGGCACCACAGACAGACACATGAATATTTTTGTCCTTTAGACTGTCAGAGGCAGATGGGTTTTTTTCCCCATTCCTGTGTATTTTATATTGAAGGAAAGGGTTGTTTTTTTTTCCCCACAAAAGTCCACATATACGCGCTCACTGAGGTATAAAATAATGGAATTACGATGTAGAAAACGATATGATACCGATGTTGAACCAAGGAGAAATCATCCTGTGGGTTTTCTTTTGTGCAATCCCTGAACCACCAGTTGTTTAAGCATCCGAGGCATTAAAAACAAAAAAAACAAAAAAAACAAAAGAAATGATGAGTATTAAAGGTTATAAATAAGTTTCTTCCTTTAAAACAAAGGTATGTACAAAATACATTAGTTACAGGTGCCACAGTGTTTTGATAACCAGCTATGGAGTAGACTTAATCAACGACTGTTTGTCTTAACGGCGTGTGATGGTCTGGGACTTCGTGGACACACATGCAAGGCTTCATATGTGAGTACAGTAGGAGGTCAGAAAGTTCTTATTTTCAGAGTTGGACTCTTGTCCTCCAAAACTAAAACCCTTGTTTGTCCTTTGACTTGGCTTTCTGCTGAGCTGAGGTGCCCTGTGATCCTCTTCCCTCCGGCTTTTCGCCCGACTGCGTCGCGGCAGAGCCGGTCCAGGACGCCATGAAAGCCTTGGGCGCTGTCACGGGGAGCGTCGGGCTCTGCGCCGCCTCTCTCTCCTCGGTGTCGTCGAAGATCACCTCCTGCACCGCCTCCTGTTTCTTGAAGGAGTCTCGTCTCTCAGACAGAGCCAGTTTCCTCATGACTACCATCTCCTTGGAGTGATTGTTACCGCCGCGGTGTTGGGGTGAGGAGGTGGCGCGGTGGTGCTCGCTGCCTCCGCTTGCTATATCCTGTTGGCCTCTCTGTCCTATGTGCAGCCCCTGGCGACCATGCTCACCGACACAGACAAACCCGGTGGCGGCGTCTTCCTTCAAGTCTTCCAGGACTTCCCCTTCGGACAAAGGCACCTCCATGGTGTGGCGGCGAGTGCTGTAGGCCTTCCGCTCTGCGTGGTAGCCCCCCGTCTTATCTCCGCCAGTTAGTTTCTCTGCTGACTGGACCCTCTTGAGGAGCGGCGAGCGTGGGGGCTCTGCACTACGGGGACGCACAGAGTGGCGGGCAATAGTGGGAGGGGACAATGTTTTTCCATGGAATCCCTGAAGGGATTTAGGGTGAGTCGGGAGATAGGATGGAGAGAGGGGCTGTGGGGGTGGGATACAGGCCAGCGGTGATGGAGGGATACTGCTGGTGGACTTGCAGCGCCCAGCTTTGGTGTAACGGCCCAGGACGTGAAGGGAACTGGGGCGGGCTTGTGGGACGGGTGAGTTGGGGGAGCTGGAGCAGGGTGAAGAACTCGAGTCTGATGGAAAGGATAAGAACAACGCCTTAATCTAAAGACGGATACATGGAGACACATCACTGTAAAGGAGGCAGCGCGCGGCATCCTCACTCACCTCCAGAGTGGTCCGGAGCTGGAGAGCGACATGGCGTGGAGGGTCCGGGTGAAAGACTCTGGGTGGGGGAGCCAGAGAGGCTGTCACTCGATGACTGGTGGAAGCCTGAAGAGAAGCTGCGGCTGCTCTGCATGGGCGGAGGAGGCGTCTGCTTGGACAGCTTCTTCAGGATGCTACGCCGGCGGCTGCTCAGTAGACAAGAAGGGTCAGGATGGCGTCTAACGACCATCGAATGTTGCGATGTTTTGCATGATATTACTAGTTAAAGGACGCTCGTGATAGTGATCAGAACAGTTATGGACAACATGGTTGTGCCTCCATTAATGTACCTGTCCTGTCCATCCTTCCTCTTACTCTTCTTGCTTCTCCGGGCCATCTTGGCCTTGCAGCTCACTTTCCTGGCGGGGCCAACCTTGATAGAAGTGTTCTCCAGTGCAGTGGTCTGCAGAGTCACCCTGTTGCCACTCTGATACAAGCAGAATAACATTAATATAAGAGGATATAAAGCATTTTGTTTGTCTCGTAACAAATCTTCATACCTTGAGCAAGAGCTCCACCACCTCGGTGTGGACGAGTCCCTGGACAGACTCCCCGTTAATGTGAGTGATGAGGTCGCCCGCTTTTAATCCCGCTTCATGCGCTGGACTCCCGTCTTCCACACACTGTGGACGCAAACACACAAGCTCTGATAAGTGGATGCAGTCAAACCAATTTTTTATTCATGCAATAAAAGGTGTTTCATCATTCCACAGCTGAGACTGGAGCACGTACCCACACCATGTGATGGACAGTGTAGATGTCAGTGTTTCCCATATAGACCCTGATGGCACGCAGTGCAAATCCAAACCTCTTTCCAGAGCTATGGATGACCACAGGAGGTCTGAGGCAGCTGACACTGATGGACAGGTCCCGGCTGGGGGACGAGTCTCTGGACGAGGGGTTGGACGACAGGGACAGGGACGACTTGGGGCTCAAAGGAGGCCCTGCCGAGTCATCTTGAGCACAAGGAGAAGGTGATTAGTGATCTTGTCAGATATTTTCTCTGCGCAACTCCATTGTGATTTGTTCATTTTAGCAGCATTAAGTACACGATTAGAGAAAAATTATCAACCATAAAAGCTTAAATTCTATGTATTATGTGTGATTATTAAAGAAAAATATTAAAGTGGCCTCTAGGGGCACTGTAAACAAACTATTGGTCACTGGCACAAATGACTTTTCTACACAGAATTTAAAAAAAACAAATTGAACGTAAAATGGTAGTTGGAGTTTTCTGGTTAACAAAAAAGAGGCATCTACCAGGGGTAATGATGAGAGACAAGCCAGATACAGAGGCAGATTTTGGAACTTTGCCAGTTGGCGATCTGGGTTTCTCTGGGGTTTCCAGTTGGTGAGCGATGCGTCGTGAAGCGCCTCTTCGGAAGGACGGCCTGGTGCCCGTGCTGTTGCTGCGGAGCCTGATGCGTTGCAGGTTGGAAACCATTCCGTCTACTGTCAGGGGAAACAGAGGGTGAACCGGGAGTTTCGTACATGCAGCGAAATAAAGTGCACAGACGGCCCCGTTTCCTGTCACACCTTCCTCCTCGGCAGCGACCGCAAAACGGGGCATGATGTCGAGGCTCTGGGTGCTGTTCATCACCAGTGGGCTGGCGCTGCGCTCTGACTGGGAGGAACTGGAAGACGCACGAGGACGCAGACTGAAAGATAAGATAATAATCAAGAGATTTGTCTCATAAAAACTTCAGCCCGGCATTTGTCTAGCCCTCACCTCCCCTTCTGTCCATCTGCCCTTCTGTCTCCACTGGACAGGTGTCTGTATCCATCTCCAGGGGACAGGATTCCCCTGCCCTCCCAGCGCTCCTCCTTCTCTTCACTGTGGCTGCGCTCAGATGACGACAAGCTCTGGTTGGAAGGAGTGGAAGTGGAGAGGTGCTCCGTGCTGCTGTACACCTGGAGCGTGCACGAAAGAAAGCTGCGCATGAATATTTCAAATCTGGGGCTCCTTACATGTGTTTCAACATATGCCAAAAAAAAGCAAACCTTGCTGAAACGGTGCGCCACCGATGAGAACTGCCGGAGTTCCAGAGACGACTCGTCGTCGTTCGTTTCATCGTCGTCATCGGAGCCGAGGTGACAGTAGCGCTCCGAACGGGCTGTCGGAAACAGTCAAATTACAGCAAATGTAGCTTTTGCTCAATCATTTCTACGTTTCAATAAAAAATGCCAGTTAAATGATGGTGTGTGTGCATAAAGCTCTTCTCTGACGTACTGTCAAAGTAGCTGGTGTCGTCCTCGGTCTCCAGCTGAGGTATGAATTCAGCTTTCTGCCTCAGGAGGCCATTCCAGTCCAGACCCAGGAAGAACGTGTGCATCTTTACCTCCGCGGTTCCACCTGAGTGCAAAATGTGAGTAAAACAGGTTTTACTTGATTATCTATCATTGGGGCTGGTCCACAGCTAAGCCTCAGCCAAATTATAAACTAGGTCTGCTTTGTCCTCCGATGCCACATTGTTGAGATTATATTGCCTAAAACAAAAAGCTTTTTCATTTTTATGGTATTTGTATTTTACCGTATTTTATTTTAAAAATACAGTAATAGGCTGTATTTTACAACCTTTGTGTTAGGTTTTGAAGTAAATTTGTGGTAGATTGCAAAAGTTACTCAATTAATATAGTCACATTCATTTTAATTCAAAGTTTGAGGGTAGAGAAATTTTTGATGGTGAAATAATTTGTGCCGTCACCACAATATTGAACTGCTGTTCTGATCCAAATTTTGAAAAGAACTCAAGTGTTTCAGCTTTAACACCTTCCTGTGAACACATAAAGACACAATCCTGAACAAAGAGGAGGGCAAAGTGCTAACATGTCATTATTCAACTGTTTCCTCCCAAATGGTAAATTGGTCTACATAATTTGAACTGTCTGTGAGGTGTGGCTGCCTCATGAAAACTATGCACAAATATGAGCCGGTCAATTCCAGAATGTGCTCAGTCACCTGTTCCTAGACGTTCTAAAGGGTTCTGTCGCAGGAGTCTGGTGATGAGGTCCTGCGCGTCGGCTGGCAGGGCATCTTCGCCATCTGGCCAGATGAGGTCATCTGGACGAAAGAGCAAACTTATTTTATAAACTCAGGTGACTGATGACAAAATATAAATTTAGCCCTTCATTACATTTCAATCTGGTGGGCAGGCCTTACCGTTAACGACCTGACCAAACAGCTGCTCTGGCGTGTCTCCAAAGAACGGCACGCAGCCCACCAAGAACTCATACAGGATGATGCCCATCGCCCACCAGTCAACAGGCTTCCCGTAGCCCTGCCGCAGGATCACCTCTGGGGCGATATACTCTGGCGTGCCGCACACCTGGAAAACAAAACGTACATTTGAAACTGAGAGCATAGTCCGATGTGCTTCGAGATGGTGACACAACAGGCGTAATGATTAAGAAATAGACACAACAAAGCAACAAACCTGCTTGTCAATGAACTCCCTGGTGTCCTTTTCAATGTGTCCTTCATACAGGTTGGTGGTCATGTTCATTAGGCCTATCTTTGAAAGCCCAAAGTCGGTCAGTTTAATGTGTCCCATGGATGTGATTAATAAACTACAGAAGAAGAGAACATGGGAGGGTGAAGTTCCAGGTTTTAATCCAGGTCTTAAGGTCAATTAAAAGCAGAAATAGGACTCACTTGTCAGGTTTAAGGTCTCTGTGCACGATGCCGTAGTTGTGGAGGTACTCTAACGCCAGCACGGTCTCCGCAAAATACATGCGTGCCATGTCCACAGGGAGAGGACCGATGTTCTTCAACAGGTGGGCGCAGTCCCCTCCTAGAGTGACCCAGACGCTTTGTTTAAGGCGCCGTCGTTTAATGCCTTCGCCTTAATTGTGGCAAGTAAATATGTAATCATTAACCCTAATAACGGACCACTGCATCGTTACCTTCAACATACTCCATGACCATGCACAGGTGCCTCCGTGTCTCAAAAGAGCAGAACATAGAAACCACAAATGGGTTTTCGGCGAAGGTGAGGATGTCTCGCTCCACAAAGACCTGCTGGATTTGGTTTCTCAGTATCAGGTTCTGCCTGTTGATCTTCTTCATGGCAAACCGCTGACGGGTCTCTTTGTGGCGCACCAGAAATACTGCCCTGTAGGGCAACAAAGAAAAATGAAGGGAAATGAGAATATAATTTAAACTGCGGTGAAGGGAGGGAGGGATTCAGCATACAGACAAGGGTCCATTCAAACAATTTGAACAAAATGGTGGGGGGGGATGACAGCAGTCTAGACAGAAGTGTAAACAAAAAATGACCACAACACATCCTCATTTTAGTTTCTTTTCTGCTTTTATGGAGCTCTGTGGCAACCACAAAGAGGAGTCAGTAGTATGGTGTCTGTCATGCTCACCCATAGGCGCCATTGCTAATGAGTTTGATAGTCTCAAAGTCGCTCTCCAGTGGTTTCCTGCGAGGAGGCGTGGAGGCTGCTCGGCCCTAAATGACCCAAAATCAGCCATCAGTAGGACAAGGATGAATAAAGAGACTCCTTGTGATAATGCAAGGAGTTAAAAACACATCCCCGCGGGGTGGTGACTAGCTCGGCTGAATTAAACCTACTTAAGGTTTTAAATAACTCCTTAATTCAAGTGTTTACCTGTGTGGGTGTGACCTCTCCCATGTCGTCAGAGTCTCTGCTGGATGTTCTGTGGCATGGGCTTGTCTGCTCCAGTTGGACCATCTCTGTAGAGGCAGACACACAGATCAGACTCCAGTCCAGGAGAAAGAACGCTGAAAGATTCTGGATCAAATGCTTCTTTAATGAATAACCCTGGAAGATGGCAGAAAGGACCCAACACATTTACCTTCCAAGGGATCCCTGGTTAGTCCGAGCTGGTTAATAATGTATCTGGGAATGTCGGTCTTGATGCCGTGGCCCACCTTGGCTTGGCCCTCTGCAGCCTCCAAACGTTGATAAAACTCCTCTGGATCAAACTCCTGCAGGAAACAAAACAAAAAAAGCCCTTCATTTATCAGCAGAACACATCCTGACAGCTTATCAGAAAGCAACTGAGTTATAAAGTCTATAATTAGCAGGTCTTATCATCAAGGACTCGGCTGTGTGCCTTTGGAGGAGCGTTCAACACTCGTCATTCCTGTAAGTGTTACCATTGCCGTCACCCCCAAATATCTCTTACCAGACACTCCAGGAGCCTGGCCGGTCTGGAGATGACGATGAGGATCTTCTTGACCAGTTTGGTGATGATCGTCACCTCTTCGCTCTCCGAGCGCTCGTACGCCTGAAGTGAAAAGGACAAAAGGACGAGATTACTGTAGCGGCTTAATCCAATTGGCAAAACTCACGTGGTCCCACTGCTGCTAGATCCTACCTACATTTCATTCCGGTTTATTATTTCCTCTTTCCATTTTATTAATGTTGTCTCCTTCAAGCACTCACTCTTGTTGCCAAATCTATAAACTACTGACCTACAGTAGATATGTCTCCAGATCCTAATCTGACATTTCTTCCACTTGAGTCCAGCTCTAACTCAGCGGGTAAAAGTGTGCTTCATGAAAAAAAAACACCATTAAAAAGAGAAGATTGTTTTCATTTAAACCACTGGATCAAAGTCAAACATTTACCATGTGACAGCGGATGTCATTTCCTCGGACTCTTTTTGTGGCAAGACTGAGAATAATTACCAACATTCCTGCAGCTGGATGAGTAAATAAACAGAATAGACCACTGCATTGATTGAGACAACTGTGGCACCATTGTGTGGAAATGGACGAAGAGGAAACAGTTCACAACGGGAGTGTGGGGCCATGGATGTGATGCTGTGCTCCTCCGAGAGCGGCGTTTTCTGCCAGCGTTAATGTTATGTAAGACAGCGTCGTGCAAACGCTTGACAACTGCAAACGTCCCCGCGAATAATATGAAATGACAACGCGATTCCTCGCCAATGAGCTGGAACCAACGGTCAAATTGGCCGTTTCGTTTCAGTTCCCAAGCGTGGAACATTGCAGAGTACAATGTCCTGGGTGGGGGGCATCCAAAAAACTGAACTTCACCTGACAATAACCACAAGCCAATCACAGATGTGGCTCGCTCACCTCATGCAGCAACTTCTCCAGTTTCTCTTGCAGCTCCACGAAGTAACTGGAGGTGACCAGGCCATTCTGGGACTTGTCCAAGCAGTCTCTGGCAAGCTCCACCAGCTGGTGCTGAATAAATCCCAGCACACCGTCAGCCAGGGGCAGAGTAGTGTCTGGGGAACACTCGGCTATGATGTCAAGCAGCTGACCCTCCATCTGGGCCGTCGCCTGGGAAACAAAGAAGATGGATATTCATATAAAGCTGGTGACACCAGTAAGCATGTCTCTAAAGATGTTCCCTCTTCAGGTGAGCGAGGACATATTGTGTCTCTGGGAGCATCGAAAAGAATTCCCTATACAAGAAAGCTTGCTTTTATAGATCACCCAGGGAAGGTGTGTGAAGAAAGGAACAGACGGGGGCAAAGAGCACAGCGCATACCTTTGGAAAACGTTCTTTGTACACGTGGTTCATCATCACAATCTCATTGTCAAATGTCCCACAGCTTCGTCCAGGGCTAAACAACAGAAACAGATCAGAGATGTTTATTGACGATTTATTAATGGAACCAGAAACACTGAAGCGATGACGCCGTCAGTGCCACAAAAAAAATCAGCCCCAAATCAAAATGCCGCGTTTCTTCCCAGCAAATGTTGGACCCAGTGCATTTATTGTAACCCAACGCCCCCCCCCTCAATCCCCCAGATCTCAGATCAGGTTCTTGTCTGTGATATCCGTGACCGCATCTGCTGCAGGCACGGGATCCTTGTAAGGAGAGAGCGTCTTTAAAAGCGTCCGTGCACGTTACAAATCAGTGTTTGGCTGTCAGCGCAGATGTTGGAAATAACTGGAGGGACGCCCCCGTCACATTCAACAAATAACAGTATCAACATGTGACGTGTTTCTATTCCTGGGGAACCTGAACAGATGCAGCTGCAGATGGGTGGTTTTGGCAACGGTTGCTCCCACGTGAACAGTTAGCTGGCAAGAGGACGTGCATCACACCCCCCAAGTAGCGATTTACAAGCAACCAAGACGTTCACTTATCAAGTCCCAGAGGTATTATGGTCAACCTCTAACCACAGATTTACAAAGCATCAAAAAAAAAAAAAAGATGTCCACTTGCTACTTTCACTTCCTCCTATTCTGAATAAAGGGGGCAGTACACTTCCAGGCTACCTGAGGCTGCGCGAGCGGTGCCTGACGGGGGGCGATGGGTGCGATCCTTCTTCGTCCACGCTCTCCGTGCTGCGGAAATGTTTGAACAGGAAATGGAGGTCGTCTTGCGTAGGCTGGAAGGGCAACTGGTGCAATAACTCCTGGGATGAGGAGGACTGGAAGGGAGGGGCAAAAAAAGAGCATAAGGAGGTTAAAAGAAAGGAAAGCCTTAGAAGCCTTGTAGATGGATCCTTGTGGACTTTGGCTTGCAGCAGAGCTTAAATAAAAAAGCAGAGAGCTGAAAAGGAATACATCTGTATTTGGTAACATTTGTCTTGAGAGAGAATTCTGGAACTGAAAAGCCCCTATTCTTAACAAAATAAATAAAGGTGAGCTTAGCGTTCTGCGGCTAAACGAGAACCTGACAGAACAACTGCACGAGGAGGACGACGGCGGAAGTGATGGTGGAGACAAAGACAGCATGGGGACAGCACCAGATATGAGTGACACCCAGCATATAAAGGCCTCACTGACAGCAGGCCTGAACAGGCCATTGTGCACAGAGGGCTGATCTCATCCTCTACAAACCATGTGGTCGCCAGTACAGCCGCAACAGCGGAGGCGGGAAATATCGGGACGTTCAGGGAGGAACAAAACCAACCAAACCTCAAGATAATCGACAGAAGACAACAAGAAATGACTGTTCGACTGGTGCAGCCCGATTCTTTTCCCCTCCCTGCAGGAAAAGCTGAGTGAGGAAATGAAAACGCTGTAAAAATCCCTTCTCATGTGTGATGTCAGACAGGAAAAAGAAAGCCAGTGTTCCAACGAGACTTGTGTTTTAATAGTGATAACATTCGGTATTGTTTTACTTCCCTTATAAAAGCAGCGCGGCTCAGATTGTTCTGTTAAAAAGAATAACACGTGAAGTGCACATAAAGCAACACCAAAGAGAGGTGAGGGGACCAAAAACACAGGCTCATTCTGCAGAAAACACCCCTCCCCGATGGCGGACCCTGCCATGGCAACACACCTCTGCCAGACAACAAACAAGACTTCTTTGAACGTGACAGAGGCCAAGGCTCTGACTGCAAACGTCCTGCCGGCGTCCACATCCTGACGACTCACAGGCGACAATGCTCTAGCGCAGCACACGGTTTTAATGTTATGGCTCACTGATACGTCCGTTTAATCCACACAAGCGTCTGAGGATTAATTCCTTCTTCCTGTGTTTAAAACCAGAGCGGTGGTGACCGAGAGATGCGTCATCATCGATCGTATCCTGTTGTGACTGAGTCATTAGAAGATTAGGCATTAGCTTCTGGGCACCAGATGGACAATGAAGAATGCAGCAAGCTTACAGAAACGGACGAGCTGGGTGCGTTGGTGCAGTATCCAGACGATGGGACGGATGCCACGGACCACCTTCGCCCGTCCGCCCTGCAGCAAAAAACAACAAAGCGTCAGGCTGCTCCATGGTCGCTTCCAGGCAAATATGGGCCGCATGATGGAATGAAATAGGCGTTTAAAAAGGAAAAACTAGTGGTTTTTAGCTTTTTACCTTTCACTGCGGGCCAGTTGGCTGTGCGGATTCAAAAGCAGGGGACCACAATTGGATAAGAGGGGAAGGGGAAAGAGTGAGAAAGAAAATGGGCAGAGTTTAATGACAGTGACAGAGTAAGTCTGGCTATCAGAGTCACAGGCCACAGGAAGGGGTGCACTACTACTGCAGCTGCTGCTGCTGACTCCCTGCCAGGCTGTTATCACGACGCGGCCCTCAGACGCTCCGCTCGTGACTCATAAAGCACAACACATAAAACAGCCATTGACAGACAGGGTGCCAGTGTTTATGTCTGAGATTTCCATGTGCCTCCGGTCCATTATGGACCCAGTTTTCTGTCCAGGAGGACGGGGCCCCTTTTTCCCGCATCGATCCGTTCTGCTCTGTCAAATGTGTTGCAGTTCAAAAACGCTCTAGAGGAAATAGGGCTGAATTGCACTAAACGTGCACGAAAACAAATAGTGAAGTCTTAAAATAGAAAGCTGGGACTGCTGTTGCTTTATTTGTCTGCAGAATGCCTTGATGACCTGCATCTTTAAATGCTAATTTAACTAGCATGTGAATTTAGAACGAGAGCATGATGCAGCCACCAGGGTTTGGGATGTAAACCAGTGTCCACTGTAATGGGCTCAGGTGTCGCCTTCACAATTGTCCTGAATGATGCCGACTTTGCCGGAATCAATACTCTTAACTGCTGCACAGCAGGTATATAACATCAATCCCCTAAATTGTAGAAATTCTCTGCGCAGCAGCAATAAGCGTGATGAGAAAGCAATTCTGCACTTTGTGCTCCGCCTTTCAAGCATGTACAAACACTTAAATTTTCCTGACAAATGCCACAACTCCTGTCCAGCAAGAGGCCCTTGGGCTGATTAGACTTGATGAATGTGAATTAATAATTCATGGCTGCGATCTGCTGCCTTTGTTTTGTGGGGTTAACTTCATAAATTGTAATTTGGCTTACGCCCTTACAGGAGGAAACGATTCCCTCATCTAACGTTTAACAGATTGAATTAACAGCGTTTTTCTTACCTTCGGGCAAACTGGAGGTTGGCAGAGGTGCTGGCAGAGACATTTCTGGGGCTTTCGGAGGGGCTGCTGCCAGCTGTTGGAGAAAAAAGGCCCATAAATGTTCGGTCATTATATTTGCATTTGCTTGTCGAGTTGGTTTTAATCCACCAGTTATCAGAAACAGCAGTGTTCTCATAGGTCTGTCAGACCTTCAGCTGACAGTATGAGGTCACCCGCTGAGGTCAGAGGTTCCATTTGTTTTTGCCGCAATCACAAAGGCCAACATTTTACCCACCCGTCACCACGTCTCGGTTTTTACATTCTGTGATGTGGTAAAACAGTACTTAAAGTGCATAGAAGCAGCGTATTAAAGTCTTGTAGACTCACCCTCTAAAGAAAAGTATTAAACCCTGATAACACACTTGAGGACCTGCAATAAACAAGAGTAGCGTCATATAACATAGTGTAAAAACAGCACCTGTTGCAAGCGGGAGAGGTGAAAGCGGTCGCGAGAGCGTGGGCGATGGCGTCCCCACCGCCAAGCTCCTTCGTTTGTTGTTACGGTTACTACAATGAGGAAAAACAGAAGAAGAAAAAAACGTTGTGACACAATTATAAAGACAATCACCTCTAATCAGTCGTGTCAGATGAATGCGGATATTCTGCCAGCTCCAGATGTTGATGGTGTTGAGGTTAAACAATGATAAGTGCTCTGATAAAGCCGTTTACGCACGTCCGCCTGTCTGCAAATACAACCTCGGCATATATATTTGGCTGATGCCGCGGTACTAAAAGGGGTCAAATATCAGGTCACGTTCTTAAATTGAAGAGCAAATAGCCGAAATACAGTAAACATCTGGAAGGGAAGGTTGAACCACTTGGAGACTCCTGGAGATCCTGGAACAAGTTCTGTGGCTGCTGTGTGGAGATAGAGACGCTTGTATCTAACGACCCTTTTTCTAAGTTTCGGGGTTAATCACCATATCTGTAGGTACACAACAGCGACTTTAAACAGTGACCACATCAGCGCAGGAGCCTGATTGGATTGTCTTTGCATTTGCATATAGTCAGGCGATCTCATCACGACCACTGTTCCATCATGGTGACTGATTCCTCCTCCTTGGCAGCGACCCTCAACTGCCACGAGGCCGAGATGCCAACAGAGCCTGACGTTTCTGGGGCGCGTTCAAGCGCATCCGTGCTTCTCCAAAGCTGAACAGGCAACGCCGCAGCAACCGAGCAGGGGTGGGGGGGGGGGCAGCCTTTAAAATCGCACGACACGGGCTTTAAAAACAAACCCCAATCACAAGACGAAACAACGAGGGTCTTCTTTGTCGTTTAGGAGGAAATAACAGACTTTGACATCAGGGATCCTGGCAACAGAAATGGCACTAGAGCGTGGCCGCGTCATACCGGGACCACGGGGAGCTTCATCAATGGGGAGCAGTGATGAAGCTCATGTCTGTGACTAACCACTGTGGTGTGCAGGAGAGCTCGCAGGCATGATGCATGCTGAATGTAGGCCAGCGAGATGTGGGCCCGCATCTTGTGCATCTGCTACGGCAATTAAATCCAGCTCTGGTCCAAAAGCATACCATGTTCCGAAGAAATATGCCTGACAATTGCTGCGAGCGGGTTAAAATAACGTGGTGCTAAATGTGACACATGAGGGCACTGGGGTTTTCTTCCATGACTTCAGTTATTTATGACAAAGCGCCTTGGGATTAGTGAAGTCAGCGTCTTTAGATGAGCACAGTTATAATGGGTGCATGCTGGAACATCCCTGACCTGTCCAAAAACAGGCTTGTGATCGATCTAACCGCAAAAATAATAACCCGCCATAAATATCGATCTGATCTCTGGACCAAAGGGCGTGTGGGAGGTAGATCTCGACGCCCTGCTTTTATGTGATATCTGACAGATTGGAAAGACGCAAAGGTAACCAGCACAGTCCCAGAACTCTGACTGGTAAATCGATTTACTGTGGTACTTCGATGTCGTTGCATGCGACAGCTGGGAGCAGACAATGCAGTCCGATCACATACACAACACTGCACAATGGCCACGTTCCTCCAGTCGGAAACAAAATCTAGGGCGGATGTAACCCACACGCACATCACGCAGTATCACAAGCACCTCCGATACCGCCGAACCGAACCGAAACTCGACACAAATCGTCGATTTGCTCGGCTTGTGTTGCGTTTACGTCTTGGGAAACAAACAGGTCGGCGCAAATCCAGCAAATCGCCGTTTGACAACCGCACGCCGAGATTTTTTCTTTGTGGCAATGCATTTGGGATCCAAGCAGCATTTTAAAAAACACACGTTACCGCTGGTTTGTTATTTGGTGGAAATGGAAAAATGGGTCGTTTTCGTTACCCTTTCGATCGTTTCATCATGGCCCCGGTCACAAAACTAGTTTTGTAGCTCGGCAACACGGTCCAGTAGTAATTCTGGTCAGACATGCTGATGCTGGGCGCCGACAAATCCAAGTCACAGATCAAAAGTGTTCTTTTAGGAAAGCTCGGGCATCATTTTTAAGCAGCGTTTCCCTTGAAACGAATACGGGTGGCGTTTAGGCCAGGGCACAGTGTCCGATGATAGAACCTCCATTCAGCTCCAGAACAGCCAGACACCAGTCCCACAGCACGGCAGCTCGGTGGTGCAAAGGAGCCGCAACGGCCATATCCGCTCTTCTCCGTCTCCTTTACCAGAAAAGGCCCGGGGACCGTCCGCAATCCGGGGGATGTGACATTATGGTGCGATATATTTGCCAAAATACAGAGTGATACAAACTTTCCAGCAGCAACGCAGCAGCGCGCAGCCGCGATGGACGCGAGGGGGAGGAGTCAAAGCGATGCCTTCACACACTGTTGGAAATATTTCGTTGTGTCGTGTAACAAAACTAACCAGCTAGGGAAAAGGAAATAAAAAGAGACACGGATGGCGAATTTTGGATTAAGAAGTGCAAACGCATAGAGCTACTGTTTAACAATTTACAAGAAGTCGTGTCAAAGTCACAAGTTTTCAGGGATGCACACGCTTAGTTGTCTAAATTCCGATAGTTTGACAGCAAACCTAAACTACTCATATGACTTTATTTGATTTTTATTTTTCTAAGGATCAATCTTACAAGTTTTACCACTTAATTAAAATAAAAAGCAATTCTTTTTTACTATCCATTCCGTGTTAAAGCTTGATGATTTTGGATCTGTCATCCAGTTTAATACCAGTTCCAGGGGAAATTAATATTACTACAACTGAGAAATCTGCAGATTCATTAGGGTGGCACGTTCCCAAGCTTTATTGTAAATGTTTTGGTTCATTTTACTGTTTAAAATATTGCTACTAGCTACAGACATCATATCAACCGTTTTATTTGCGATGTGCTTTGTTGCATCTCCAGTGACCTCTCCTCACTCACTAACGCACAGGCTATAGCTGTGAGATTTGTTGGATAAATTAGTTCCTTTATTCTGTTGAGATGGGGGGGGGGGGTTCATAAAAGGACAACCTTGCATTAATCATTACAGGTACTGGCTTCAGCCCACAGGGACACTCAATTTCTCTGTGTGCTCGCACTATATCAGATTTGCATCTTGATGTTGCTGTGCCTCTTCGAGTTTATGAAAAACCTGTCGGAGCAGTGAGACCAGCTGAAGCTTCAGATTGAGGAGCTAACATAGAAGCTTTGGTGTGCAAAGCTATGGATCAGGCTGACAAGTGACAGAAACCCGGCTAGTCCGGTTTGAGAAGAAGCGACAGAACGAGAAAAATATATCCACCAGACAATTTGGATACTTACAAGTTCCCTCTTCGCGGGAGACTCAGCTCTTTCTGGACAAAAGAAGACATGTGAAACATTAGATTACTTGAGCCCTTTTTAAATAATTTTCACCCCTTATCGCCTCTAATTTTACACAACATGCTTATTGCATGTTCAGTGGGTTTTATTTACTGGTCGGGTCGCTGCAAAACTCTCCCTGATGATCAGGATTTGAGAGGATGGCCCTCAACTGCTGGTGTCTGTGCATAAAATAGATCTGACAGGCCCTGAGTCAAAGAAACTGTCACTGCTTGGCAGCTGAGGAGGGATTGCACAAAGGGAATGAGATGAGTCAAAATAGATCAAGTCACCCCCTGCAAGAGGAAAATAAAGCAACTCTAGCCCTCCTCATTTGGACAGTCCAGTGTAATAAACATGGCAGCCTGGAGAGGATTAAAGGCATGTTCCTGCCAATCATTTGGGAACCCCTGGGATCTATGCTCCTATCACCAAGGCAACCAGATTCTGCCATGCACCAATGGAGAGCCCCAAAACAAACACTAGCAGAGGGAAATCAGCTCTTTTGTGCAGACAGTACAGAGCTGTAGTCACATCTGTGAACACGCTGTTATAGTTTACGAATTTGACGCGTTCATTTGGTGCGTTCAGGGCGCACAAGGGAGGGAAAATAATAAACGAGTCCGAGCCTCATCATCATCATCATCATCATCATCATCATCATCATCATCATCATCATCATCCTCGCTTAGAAACAAACCAGAGTGCCGTCTCCTACCTGTAGTCCGCGGCGTCTCAGGATATTCGGCTCGTCCATCATTGAGGTCATTAAAACCCGATTCCCTTCGATGTCAGTCTTTCACTCCATGATGTGTTCAGTCATTAGTCACTTCTGTCCACGGCAGCGTGGATCCAGATCTCGCTGTTGCTGCACTACCATCAGCACCCCTCCTCTTCCTCCGCCCCTTCCTCCTCCTCCTCTTCCTCCGACTGCCGCTTCTCCTCCTCGCTGCACGAAACCGGCTACCGTCCACGGCCCACCGAACCCACCTGGTCGGCTCATTCAATAGCAGCAAACGAGGTGGATGGGGGTCGTGTCGAGCTCGATCGCTGATGAACTGGTTCCCACTATCTCCAGGATAAGTTTGCACGAACGCCCCCGGGGTCCCTCCCAGTTTGCTTTGGTATTTTCTGTGTGGCGGAATAAAAATCTAAATAGAACAATTGGGCTTTCAAACCACTCTGAATAGCAGCGTTTGCTCCGTGTCTGACTCCCAGTGGCACCATGATGTGTTGTCCCCCCAGCATCCAACAATGGTCGTTTTTCTTGTCCAGTCACGTGTCTGTTTATGTGAACCAGAAGGGTGGAAATCGAGTAAAGTAGTAAATTCAAGCAGCTGGGAGTGGAAAAACTCAGTCTCACCAGTGACCTATTTTACTTGTGGACTTTTTCCACAGTTTTTAGGTCCTACATATGATTGGATACAGTTTGACCGAACAGTGCTTTCATGCAAAACTGGGAAAAAAACAATAAAAGCCAGCTTTCTTTCTTTTTTTTTTTTTTTACTAATGTGGAGACAAACATCATTATTGGAACAGAGGAGATTGGTGAATTTAGTTTAGTCATACTATAATTGATCTTAATACTGTTCTTGAGTGAATCTTCATCTCAGTTTCATGTTAATATCTCGTATTTTCTCCTCTTCAGCCAAACCGCTCCAGCCTCCGCAAAGGCAGCAGTGTCGCCTTATGTCCACTAGAGGGAGACAAAGAACTAAGTCTATTCTTAGATGACAATAGACGATTCTCTAAAGGACTAAGAAACCTCTAGTAACCTAATCAAATAGAAGAACTGCCAGTGAAATATAAACCTAATTTAATTTCACCGTTTTTCACTTGATTCAAGATTATTTTGGTTCAGCTCTTATAAGTAAAAGTAAGTGGAACACATGAAATGTTGGTGGTTTTCTGTGTGGTGACCTGTTCAGTCTTGCATTCACTCTGTTTGTCCTCCCACACACCACACGTGTATTAACCTCCAGAGCAGAAATCACCTCGTCACGATGACAGTACAGGTTGTGTTTGTGTTTCTCCACCACATCTCCTGCAGTGAGGGATGGGGAGGAATAACAGAGAGTGAGAGTCGAACACGGCTCAAACCGCACGCTCGGCCTGCATGAGTCACTTTACTGCACCTTTAACACACTTGTTTCATCACCTAAGCATTCTCAGAAATTCACACACCTCCCAATTGTGAGTTTACCAGGTTTTTTTTTTTTTTATCAGGCTGGTTTTTATGGGCCATTTATAACTTAAAAAAAACACTTCAGAAACACATCCATAAAATACTTCAATGTACTTAAAGTATAATCTATAATTACTTTAAATTACATAGACCCAGTCCACTTCTAGATACCTGGTCTGGTTTTTAAAGTTTACATATCACCCTTGAAACACATTAGTCCCTGAAAGTGGCCTGATTTGTTGTATAAGAATCAGAATGAAGGGGATTTAACTTTCTCAGCAATTCTCAGCAATTTCATCATTAACAACACCTCCTCATCTCACAGGACAACTGTCTGAAACTGTGTCTTGGTGTGTAACCTCTCCTACCAGAGCCCTCTTCAGTTCTGAAAAAGCACAAAACATCTGTGTGATCCAGCTCTTTACAGATGTGTGACAACACCATTACTGTCAGGCTCTTAGTCATAGCCAGTTCCCGATTTCTGCTGATAAGATAAATTCTTTATTTGTTTATACCTCTTTTCTGTAACCGTGGGGCATTTATTCTGGGTTGGCAGTAAGTTATTTATAATACAGCTGCTTCCTCCATATTGGTAGGTAGATGAGATGTGAGGGGATCCCGCCATGGCCTCATTATTAAGCCCTGAGGTCATCCGCAGGTCATTTTATTCGACCCTCTCTCCTATTTCAACTTTCAGCTCCCACAATGTGTCATTTAAAAGTTGGCAGGAGTTCTCGTTTGGACTGACTTCACGGACGGCCTGTCAGACAATGCCACAAGATGTTGCAACACAGTGACATAATGCCTGAGCCCATCACATGCTCACCTGACTGTCCAGGGGTGTGGCATCCTACCAGGACTATAAATAAAAGCATGTCAAGAATTTCATTTATGGACAAACTTCATGTGAAGAGCTGCAGCACCTGTGGAAGAAACCTACCAGACAGGCTCGCTATGCTCCGTTCGCTCCCCGCCTATCAGCTTGCACCCTGCGTGCTGCTGGTTCTCCTCGCCTGGCCCGGGGAGGGTCGACCCGACGTGGCCCCCAAGAGCGCGCCTGTCGCGGACACTCAGAGGTCGGAGCTCCTGGAGGTGGTGAAGGCGGGGATCCTCAGCTCGTTGGGCATGGAGCGGGAGCCCAGACCGGCACGGAAGGCCTCGGAGGAAGAGCTGCGGCGCATGTACCAGTCCTACTGGGAAAAACTCAGAGAGATGGGAGGCAACTCCAGTCGGATGATGGTGGAGGCAGACCAACACTCCAGTGTTCATCCAGGTAGGGGCAAGAAGCGATTTGAATCTGAGTGGGCGTAGGAAGGAACGTTTCATGACAAACTCTAAAGAAAACCTTCACATCTGCAGTCCAAACCATCACTTTCGATGTGACTGTACTATTAATAGCGTCTGTGTCAGTAGTTGTTCCACTGAGAGGAGCTTTATCTACGTAGACCTTGAACATTTGAGCGAGCTTGGAAGCAGAACTTGTATAAGTGCATAAAAGCAAACGCATTCCTACAGCTTTTGGAAATCACGAGTGTGACAGACACGCCTTGAACATTGAAACACTCTCCAACAGGTTGGAATCTAAGTAGGTGTAAACGGGTTCTGGGGATGCGTTTTGATGTGTTATTTGTCTGTTTCAGGGCAGCTGATAAAGGTGCTTCGGAGGGGTGGAGGAAGGGGCTCAGGTCGGCACGTGCGCTGGTACAGAGCTATTTTCCAGAGGAGCCACCACATCAAGGCCGAGCTGACGCTCGCTCGGGCCGAGCTGAAGGTTTCCAGGCTGATTTTAGACGGAAACCCGTCAGCCCTCGCGGGTCAGGAGGTTAAAGTTAAAATAGACAGAAGGAAGAGGGTGAAATCTGCTGCATGGATGGATATGACCCTGCCTGGCACCGTGGAGGCCAGGCTGGACATCAGCTCCGAGGTGGGAAGGTGGATGAGAGGCAACGGCAGGCAGGAGCTGGTCGTGGACGTTGGCATAGCTGTGGATGGGGAAGGACAACCAGAAGCAACTCCAAACATTTCTCTGGAACTAGACTTGAGGAGGTCCAAAGGGGCCCACGGGCTGAGAGCGGCCCGCTCCGTCAAGGAGGACGACTGCAGCGAACAGGGACTGTGCTGCCGGAAGTTTGTCACCGTGTCCTTCAAGGACATCGGCTGGACGGACTGGGTGGTCGCCCCGGCTGAGTACACAATGCATTTCTGCGACGGCGCCTGCCCCCACAACTACAGGCCGGCGAGCATACACACGCAGGTGAAATCACGCATGCATCAGATGACAAAAGGAGGGATTCCTCGCCCCTGCTGCGTGCCGGCGGCCTACGAGCCCATGGTCCTCATGCACTACGACAGCAGGGGGAACTTGAAGCTGAGCCCCTTTGAGGACTTTATTGTCAGTAAATGCCACTGCGCCTGAGGGGGAGAAGTCTGTTTGTTTGTTTGTTTGTTTGTTTGTTTGTTTGTTTGTGGGGCGATAATCCCTGAAAATCAAGTTGCATGATTTAACAAAAAACCTGATGACATTCTGACTTTTATTTTGAAAAGTCAGAATTTTGTATGTATAATAGTTTTATATCCACCCAGCCATAATGTTACCTTTATAAATATTTATTTCAACATCTATTTATGATTGTTAACATATTTGTCTTATTTTATGGTCATTTTCATTCCAGATATTTTGTATAAAGAGCTTCATAGAGGTGTTTTGTTTCTTGACTTGTACATTTCAATAACAAATATCAAAACAGCAGCATGTTTCCTGTTTAGAGCGTGAATACGATCCCCCCCTTTCATCGTTTATCTGAAGGAAAAATTTCACACTCTGTAGATTCCGGAGGTCGGGATGATCTGGAGTCACCGGTGTTGTTCTAGCTTCTATCTGAGGTTGATAACCTTGAAGCAGTGTTGACCTTGGCCTTGACCACCTATTAAGTTATAAAAAGCAGAAGGAGCAAACGTTTGTTTAAGCTGACAAGGAAGATGGGAATTTCCATGGGGGGGAGGGGGGGGGGGGGGGGGCGCTCGCTCTGTTCTGCTGGCGATTACACATTAAAATACTTTAAAGTTATTTTAATTACACATGATCTTTGTTACATAAAGGAAACAGGAGGACTGCCAACACTGGGAAAACTAGTTTGGGACTACTTGATGCGTCTGAACAAGCTCATTCTTGTTCCAGAATCCCCCTGATGTCGCTTTTTATCCACGACCAGTTTCGTTCTGTTGCAACTTCTGGGAAAGTGACAGTGAAACTCGTTTAATGTTTAAGAGCTCCCAAACAGCTGAATCAATAATTAACGCTACTGTATTTGTGAATGAGTGGAGACCAAATTCTTTTGTACAAACGCAGAAGGTGACTTGTGAAGCACTGCAGACATGGATGCCTGCTGTACCATTAAAAACAGGTTCAATGAAGCCTCAGATGGTTTGTCTGTGTGCATTTTCCAGTTTCCTTCCACAGTCCAGAATCGGCCCATTTGAGTGATGGGAGACTCTCGATCCGAGTGAGTGAGCTAGTGGGGTGTGTGTGTGTGTGTGTGCGTGTGTGTGTGTGTGTGTGTGTGCGTGTGTGTGTATGTGTGTGTTGAGGGACTGGCGACAAGTCTAGAATGGATTCCTGGTTACTCGCTGTCAGACATGTGGTTTCACATCTCATTTGTCAAAGTAACAGAAAAATTACTCCAAGCCTCACAATTTTCGATGATGTGCATGTTTAAAGCTGTGAACATCAGCAGTTACAAACAGTTTCTTTTTCTCCGTGCTATAGCAGATCTGAATTATCCATCAAACCGCTTTGAAAAGATAAAAGAGAAGAAAAAAATGACCACTTTCAATTCCAAATGCTAATTTATAAATTTGACAGTATTTTAAATTTGCTGACTGAATTGGAACAACAACAAAATACTTTTGGTGGCGGCAAAACGCCCCAAAACACGATCAGAACTCAGACACGAGTAAATAAGGCAGCTTTAGCTGAGACAAAATGCAAAATCGAAACGCGCTGAACTGACTGCAGCTCTAAAGCGTGACACTTTCGCGTCTGTGTGAGCTCCATTGAAAGCAAAACATCATGTTCCAGCGACAGTTGTCGGAATGATTTATAATTCCACTGCTTGGTTCATATACAGCAGGAAAACATCTATAATTTATGGAAAGTGTCCACTCAAAGATGAACTATTGTTTGGAGTTTACAGGTCAGCTGTGCTTCAGGAAGTGGGGGAAAAACCCTAAATCATTTACAACATTTCTACCAGTAAATTAAGTAAAAGCAGACCCACATCCCATCATGCATCTGGTAAAATATACAGATCTTCAGAAGAGTCTGCCAGGATGGCGAGGTTGCACGCTGGATCGTTGCTGTAAATTGCGTCATCTGAGAAATCACACTGCAAGTACATATCCTCCCCATGATCGGAAGGTGCCCTGCGGGGAAAACAGGATTTTGACACCAGATCAATATCAACATTCTGGATAAAAACAGACGTTTAACAAGCGCTTGGTTAACAGCTTGGACACTGCAAATGAAAGAAGAATGTGTTTATACATCAGGATTGTGTAAAATGAGGAAATTCACACTGCAGGGTTTCTTCATCTGCTTCCTGAATCTCTCTTTTTTTACACTATTGTGAATTAATAAATGTGCACGGTTCTGCAAAATGAACCGCACGTGCGAAAAAAGCCCAAACTTTAGATAAAACCTGAAAAACACCTCATGTGTGATCATTTACCCTCTCTGGTTGACGAGGCTGGTGTTGCCTTTAGCCTTTTGAGTGGTCAGGTTTTCATAAATGGGCATCTGCTTGACCGAGCGTTGCCCCCTCACATGGATGTATGGATGGGAATCGGCCACCGGAGCCTCATTACCCGCCTCCTTCTTCTGGCTTGTTCTGGGTGCAGACTGGAACGTCCTCCTGATTTTACTGCGGTATTTGTACACAACTACACCAGCTGGGATCAGAAGCAGCAGCAAGAAGACCACGGGCCATGCGGGTGCACCTGAAGCAGAACCGGAGCCCAAACACGTCCCGGTGTTATTCCCAAAGACGCACGTGGCGTTGTCCATGATCTTCCAATAAGAAAGCAAGATGAGCACATTTTTAATGTCATCCCGTGTCAGGCCTGTTTAAAGGAGTCATTCACCGTTTCCACTTAAACTTCTTTTTGGTTAGTGTTTCATTAAGATCTAAGACAGTGATTAAAATTGGCATTTCGGGCTTACAGGCCAAAACCAAGTTTAGACAAAGAGCAAAGTCAACTTAACGGAGCATAAATCAATAAAGAAACAACGAACCTACCGAGCAAACATGCAGCACAGTGGGTCAGGGACTGAGCGGTGAGTCATGTAGTGGCTCTGAAAACGTCTTACAGATGAAATGGTAAACTTCCCTTTTTACTGAAATCAAGGAACTAGGCAATGAAAGAGCAGAAAGCAGAAGATTTCCTTTCTAAAAACAGACAATTAAGGGTGACTCACGTCACTGTTATTAAATCTGACTTTGGAAATTGCTTACATTACTTAACCAGATGCGAGTTCGGTTCTATTCTGTTTTCTTTAATTTTATTTTGTTTTATTTTGACATCAGAACGTGTGACCTAAATCCATATGTTTGAGGACATGTTGTGACATGGAACTGCCACTGAGGTGCTCGCAGAGACTCCAGAAGGAGCTTTAACTCCCCCTGCTGTTAGTTAAAACGCAGCAAAGTCTTGTTCCACTTGCTACAAGAGGCTGGTGAAGTAATAAGGTTTGTGACTTGATCCAGCTGCGTCAGGCTGTTTTATCACAGAGGTGATGTGACGTTCTTCAGCTCTGGTGACACGTGATCCTGCACCGTTCTCACATATTAACACATATTTAGTGTTTGTTCCCATTGCACCGCAGCAGCTGCATGACTTGAAATGGTTGTATCGGTTTTAAAGTGTTTGAAACCTAGTTTGGTTTTGTAGGAACCCAAAAAGGTCTGAAAATGAGGCCATGTGAAACAACATAAAGAACCAAAAGGACCATCCAGACTTTCGGGTTTATCGGAGACATTGAACCGAAACTTTGTTCTGCCGTTGAGCTGGTGAAGTTTATAGTGCCTTTGAATATGCCCAGGCTGGACATTGTGCCTAATAGATCATTGTTAGGGAGAAAAGGATTCGTTTTCTCCCCGTGCCGTTGCCTTCAAAGGAATGAGACGGACGCTTCAGTTTTACTTGCTGCAAGGGCAACTCACACGTCTGCAGTGTGAGCTACAAAGTGTAAGCCTTGACAAGATTTATTTTATACTAGCACACGGACATGTAGGATTACAATAAGGGTAAGTGTAAGCGTCACACGATAAAACAAAGCATGATATATACAAAAAGAACATATAAGAAAATAGGGATGGAGTGTCACAGGATGGTCAGGTTGGCTCCTGCTATCCCGAGGCGATAGAACGCCAGTTAAAGCAGGTCACAGGATTCTGCACAGGAGTGATAATAAGCAGTTACAGCATTGCTATATGAACAGTTTGAACCTAACAATAATAGTGCCTTTGAAAATCCAAGGTAGTTTTCTCTGTCAACTGGACTGTGTTTCTTCTCTTTGAAGATGTTTTCGCCTTCTTCAGTTCTGAACTCGCTGGGGACCTTTGAAAACAATTCCAGAAATGCTCAAAGTGTTTCAAACTGGGCCAATTCAGGAATACACCCTCCACTGGCAGGGGGTAATCACGGTAATTGCTTTAACCGGTAATGTAATAACTGTAACAATTGCTCTCCTGCTCCTGCAGCCAGGGGTTGCTTCATAATTCTCTGTTTCCATGGTGACTTTATACCCAAATTATATTCTCCTGAATGGCAGGTGCGATAGATGCACTATGTGTTTGGTGCATGCAAGGTGGGGAAATTAACAAAGCAAATATTTAAGACTTTTTGGGACCAAGGCTGATGACACAGTAGACATAAAGCTCACATGACTCTTAGTGTCGTACAAGCAACGGAGAACAATCTAGAGTGAAAGTCCCACTGCAGCAAACAAGCAGCAGCAGGCAGTGGTCATTTTCTCCTGACTCATGCACTCACTAGTGGAATGGCAAAGAATTGTCACCTCTTTCTCCTTCCCTCCGAAGAAGCCACTTGTTTCCCTGTGTGGAGGAAAAAGCAATTGATTTTCTGGAAGACGAGTTTAGACACTGTTTTTGGAGTCATCGGGGTGCATGTACCATTCTGCAGGAGGAGGCAGAGGAGGAGGAAGATGAGGAGGAAGAGGAGGAGGAGGAAGACAAGACTGCCACTTTTGGGTCACAAAAATTCAAGTTAGTAAAACTTTATTTCCACACTGTCCATTCAACTTTATTAAATTAAAATTTAAACAAGAGGTGTTTCACTATGCATAAAATTGCATAAAAGGTCACATGTATTTCTACAAAATCTACTTTAGGGTGCGAAATGGTTGACAAATAGAACCCACGCTCTAGTGTCATAAATATGTAGAAACACAAAAAATACTAACTAACCATAGTAAAACTGCGAGGTTACACGATCTGCAATACTACTACTACTACTACTACTACTACTACTACTACTACTAATAATAATAATAATAATAATAATAATAATAATAATAATAATAACAACAACATGTGTGGGGCGCATCCTCCACACCCGCACAGCGAAGCACACAGCAAAAGCTTTATGTTAAGTTAGGTGAAAACAACTATATAGGCACCGGAAACCGGTATGCACTTCAAAGTAAGAGCATCCATACTGCGTTCACTCCGTTACTGCATTACACAGAATAATTGCAATTTTAACTTAATTTTAACGTTTTAACGCTGCATGTATTTTTTTTTATCAATTCAATTCTTGCCTTTAATCGGGATTAAGTTTGTAGACTGGTTTTGTGGAGGGGAAGATTTTTTAAAAATCCAATTTGTACTTTATAGCCACTGCCCCAATCATGGCAGCATTTTACTGTACTTTTTATTATGTAATAGCGGTTTGAGTCTTCTGTCTCATTTAAGCGACAGGAACCGGACGTTGTCCACCCTGGTTCAGTGTAACTTGACGCGGTCCATTGAAGGAAAAGGGAGCAGAGGAGCGAAACATGGCGACTTCGAACAATCCGCGGAAATTTAGCGAGAAAATCGCTTTACATAACCAGAAACAGGCAGAGGAGACGGCGGCGTTTGAAGAAGTGATGAAGGACCTCAGCATTACGCGGGCAGCGAGGGTAAGAAGCAGGTTATCGTTGTTGCCACCACCCCCCCATCTCTTCTTCGTTTGTTTTAGCGAGCTGTCAGATCTGCACGAGCCGGGGCAGAAGAGGTAAACAATAACAAACGACGCTTCCTCCCAGCTGCTGCCTTTTAGTCCGCCGACCAAAAGGATCAGGGCGGACAGGAGAGCGTGTGTGCCACGCCAAAATGTATCTTTGAGACCTTTGGCAAGAACAAAAGTTATTCCATATTTTGTCCCACGCAAGTGGACAGCGAAGGGGCGTGCGCGTTTGACAGCGCGCGTCCGCCCGCAGCTATGATCTCTGCGTGTCGGGCCTTAAAAAAAAAAAGAGCCGATTATCCAAAGCGATGCCAGCTGATGGAAGTTATATGATTTTTATGTTGTTAAGCAGTGAATGATTCTCGTGCGCCACACTGTGCGGGGGACGCGGGGGTGAGGCGTGTTTGTCCTCATGAACTTGTCCGACAGGTCTTCGGGCCTGTGCAACATGACATTTACGATGAAGATACGCTGAATGCAGGCAGATTAGATGGGATTTGAGCCACATTCAACGCAGTCCTGCAGAATAAATCCCATAGAGAAAGGCCATATATGGTGGCTCCTGCACAAGCCTTTTTCCAGGATTGAGCAATTGCATTTCTTAAAAACATGCTGCAGCTTCAGAATCCTGTTTTGGACGCGATTGCTGTATTACAAAACCCCTTTGTGTGTGTTGGCCTGCTGTCATCATTTACTGGAATACTTCAGTGAACTGATAAGTCAAACTTTTGTAAGCAGGTCAGTGGATATTTACATCTCCCTAGTTAAATAACAGGCATTAGGCCTTGCAGCGCTTGATTCATTTTACTTCCAAACTACTGCGTTACAAAGAGGAGACGTGTCCTGACAGGTCAGTCGGAGAGCAAATTTGTCCCTGAATGGAGGTTTGTTGCTCCATTCTTATGTAGATATTGTTTTCATACAGACACATGAATGGAGTCTCTCATCTGAGAGGGTTTAGAGTTGCATCCTTTGTCAGTCCTTTTCCTGTGTGTCTGTACTTCCCCTCTGCTTGTCCAGATTCTCTCAGATCAGGAGAGGTTGCAGAATGCAACCAACTCAGTGGAAAGACACGTATATGGAAGAGTGTATTAAAATACAGGCCTTACACTCATTGTATTTATTAATAGATTTGCAGCAGTTCAGCAGTGCGCAGTTGGCCTTTAGGAGTAAAAGTTAATGTACCAGTCACCTTATTAAATTCCCACTGTAGAGTTTCTGACGACCAGTGGAGCCACCTTTTTTTTATATCTGATTGGATAAACATGAAGGTCACAAAGCAAGAGCAGATGCACGATATTGCATCTTAAATGTTTTTATTGCCTTTTATTGTTTGTCTCGCGTCTCATCTTGTCCTGCTTTCAGTTGCAGCTGCAGAAAACCCAGTATCTGCAGCTGGGTCCCAACCGAGGCCTCTACTACGGAGGGTCTCTGCCAAACGTCAACCAGATTGGAAATGGAACCGTCGATGTGGCATTCCATGTGAGGCACCTTTTTCTGTTATTGCTTTTACTGCACAGGAAGGATAAAGGGTTTATTCAACCCGGGACGTGTAAGGCCTTATTCTGTGCAGAGTTGGAGGCTGATGGCCATACATGCTAATACAAAAGCCATAACTCAGAGTAAACATGGTGAAACCTTGAAATTGTATTGTATTGATAATTAAATATAATTGTATTGACTGATTTGCAAAGGCATCCCTGCTGTTTCCAGTAGCTGTGTGTAGGCTCACACCCGCCTCTGTGCGACCTTTGTCAAGATGCACGTGTGTGATGTTCATGACGGCGTCTCCCTGATGTTATCACCCGGGAAACTAAAATCGGCGCGTCTGGTCCTTTAAAATTTGAGTCAGTGTTTTGTAAATCCTCCGATATCTCGATGCACCTGGTGGCTGCGCGGTGGAAAAGTTGACGTTTCTTTTGGAAATCTTTTTTTTTTTTAAACGAACAATGTAACATTTTTACCACCATTGTTAACTATACCAGCAAACGGGAAACATAATCTCCAATTTCAAATTAAAATAAGAAATTATGAAGTCTTATCCTGGAAATTCTCACAGTATTTACTCTTGGAACATAAAAACCAGTCGCCCAGCTCCAGAACACAGTCTCACTCTGTGTGGGCCAAGAGTGGCAGAACCAGCTAATCCAATTCTTGCTCATGAATAACTTAGGCGGCAAAGGCAGCCGTTCTTTTCAGCACCGCCTAATGATGTAAAGCAATCAGAGAACTACTCCCAGGTTGATCCATTAACCTGTTTATTATTGGATGCATTTTCTAGAATTCAGGGCAGGATTCCAACAGATCCACACGGCACCACGGGCTGGTGGACCGAGTCTACCGGGACCGGAATCGAATAACATCCCCCCACCGGAAACCCTTCTCGGTTGACAAACACGGGCGCCAGATATCCTTTGGATGATGTTGCCATTTTTCATCACAGCCCCCGACGTTTAAAACGTCTACAGACCGAATCTTCCACCCCGGTTTCTGTTTCCTTAACCTGCAGTTTCACATCGACAGCTGTCCATACGGATCAGTGTATCTGTCACCACCACCAGATACCAGCTGGAGGCGGTAAGGCGGCCGTCATCGCCAAACTCTGTCCGTGTCACATTGAGATTTTTGTGTCAGAAATAAGAAGCAGTGAGTCTTGGCTCCGATAAATGACTGTAACAGAGGTATGCGTTTTTTTCTAACCACTGTGCTACAGGACAAACTCGGACTCGGCGCTTCACCAGAGCACGCTGACGCCTGCCCAGCAGGCTTCTTTCACTGGAGGATCGCAGGAGCTGCAGCCAAAACGAGGTTCGAGTCCTCCAGGGTTTGGATGGTGTTCAGTTGAAATTAGAAAGACAAGGACACTGGGGACAATCGCTAGCTTCTTGGCCGAAAAAGGACTTTTGACGAATGTTGGTGCTCGCTTTTCATGCATTTCATTGTCGTTCCCTCTTCAGTTCTACTGCTCACTGTACCCGGAGCGGGACCAGTCGAGCAGGACGTTGATGGGGATGGACAGAAACAGAGCTGGGAACTCAAAAAGGTGAACCTCCCGTCACAGCAGTGGGTCCTTTGCCGTGTTTCCCTGAGGTTTCAACAGCTCTTGATTCTTGTTTTTGCTGTAGGACGTCTCAGCATCAGAGCCTTGTAAAGTTCCAGGGATCCAGTGAGTATTTCACCAGGTTTTATCTGGGTTTTGTGTTGTCATGAGATGAACAACACTAACGGCGGAGTATAAAACTGAAGCATTTATCAGAGCTATCTGTCTATAATTAGACAGTCCAGTTCCCAGCTTGATCTCTAGAGGGGGTGCAGCCGGCACATGGCACCACTGGCCAAATACGAGTCTAATCAATTCACACGTGGGATAAAATTGAAAATATTGTCAAATATTTACATTTGTTGCCTGTACACTACATTTGCACTCCTGATTTCCTGTTCTCTCAGCCATCGGATATCACGCCGCTGCTGATATTCACTGCCCACGTTCTTTCCTGCAGCATATTTCCATCTCCAGACCAGCAGCTGACCACTTCGCTCAAACCAGCGGCCCACAACACCGGCGGTTCCCTCCCTGACCTGACCAACATCCAGTTTCCCCCCCCACTGCCCACGCCGCTCGACTCGGACGACGCGGCCGCCGCTCCGTTCGGCCCCTCCGGCGCCACACAGACAGTAACGCTTCCGACAGGTACCTGCTCACGTCCAGCTTGCTTTTTTTTCCCTCTCCGCCATATTTGTGCGGAGAATATTAATGACTTAGATAGCAATCTCCGCTGCCAGCTGCTTCTGACCCTGGAGTGCTTATGTGAGACTGTTTTTGTGTTCTGGGTAGGAGTGAGTGCGTCTCAGCCCGCAGTAACCATGGAAATGCAGCCTGGGCAGGACCGCATGGTTCCTCTTATCCTGAATGCAGGAGAATCCCAGAGTCTGCAGCTCTCCCCCACATCTCCCCCCCTTAGTCTCTCTCAGGTCGAGTTTGATTAAGATCTAAAATAATCTCTTTTATTTTCTGCTTTTCTGCTTAAAAGCGTTCGATTCTGAGAACATTTGCTCGGTCAGCCCGAGATGTTCGTGTAGATTTATTTCCTGTCAAACAGTAGACCTTCCTGCCTTATCTGTTGCTCTCTGCTTGCCCACAGGCGGCCATCGGTGCCATGAACCTTGAGCAGCAGCTGTCTCAGTATGCCTTCTTCAACCAGCAGCCGTCAAACCAGAACCAGCAAGTGAGTCGCGCCCCCCCCCCCCCCCCCCCCTTAGCTCAACAAAGACATTAGCGCAGAGCAGCGAGAGCAGGAAGCCTATCAGCACCTACAAACCTGCTGCACCTCTCCTGTTATAACATCTATATTCGCAGCCCGGGTGTGTTGTCTCCTGGCAGATCGTTATCCAGGCAAAATTAGAAACAGGGGACTAATTAACCCCCCCCCTGCCTAAAATGCATCTCACAGCCTTGCAATGAATGAGTTGTCCTTGAATCAGCACTTCACACCCTGAGGAGAAGCACTTTAATGGTGGTTAAAAAAAAGTTTCCTCAAATTTTTATCATTTGTGTGCAACAAAGACTCCTCAAGGTCTTATCTGATGTTGATTTTGTACTGCTTTAACCAGCCAGGACCAGTCAGTGTGGGTAAAAGTTCATTGGTATTGGGAACATTAATATTATTACATTAGAATTAGAATTTTTCTGCTGGATTACATGTACGTCTGGATCTGTTCATGTCCCTGCTCTCCGTGTATTAGCAGACGGGTCTGGTCCAGGCCTCGGCCTCGGTGAACTCTTGCCCCATGCCAGACAACCAGACGTCCTCGCAGACCAACATGACGGTGGACATGAACATGGTAAGCAGAGCTTTCTTTACATCGAGCCTCCTGCGGAGCGGGAATGTGTCCGGAAAGGAAGAGAGGAAGTGGCCTAAAGTGGCACCGTGGAGGGGCCGGGTAGACCTATCTTTGTGTTAATTAAAGCGCACATACCTTAAATTCCATAGTGTCTTTTATAATCATCTTCAACAGTTCTACCTGCTTGTCTTGTCTGTTGATGGGTAAAGAATGTGGAGGCCTGAGTGTCCTGATGACCCTTTAATCAGAGCCACTTGGGTTTATCTCTTATTTGCTGTGAGAGCAGCTGTGGTATTTTTCCTCTCACTGTTCAGTCTGTGCTTTGTTTAAAAGGGAGATCTTAGTTTTTCCAGCTTATGTGCCGCTGGTTGATACGGAAACAAAAGAAAGCAGAGTGGATTTCCTCTGTGATCTGTTACGTTTTTCAGTCTGAATTTGTTTAGCTTGATTACTGGCAGCATTTCCTCCTCTAATAATTAATCCCCAGTCGTCTGCTGTTATGAACGCATCGATCTTGGTGTTGGCTGCTGTAATCATTTTAACTGTGCTGCAGCATTAGAAGCTGATAGCAACTCTAAATGGTCGTATATTTCAGTCTGGAAATCGACCTGCAGAGACGTACAAATTAGCTCCGCATCCAGGGAACGGGAGACAACGTCCGCTCTGTCAGTAACTCAAACGTATCCTCTTGTATCAGGCCTCCTCCCTCCATCAGTACCGCAGTAGGGTCGGATCATCTGCCAATCAGTCCCCGACCTCCCCCGTCTCCAATCAAGGCTTCTCACCCGGAGGCTCGCCTCAAGTAAGGGCGACTGACTGGCTCGCTCTGTATAAACATCACCGCCCCCCCCCCCACATCACCGTTCTGTGGTTATCATTCCAGAGTAGGACTGTGGCTGCCCCCTCCCCACCTCCACTCCCTCCCTCCCTCACACACACCTACACACACAGCTGTTTGTATTGTGTTGAGCTTAGCAGATCTGGGCAGAAACGTTGTGCTCTCCCAAGTTTTTCGATCGAATTCTCCTTTTAAACACAATGGAGAGAAACGCAGGGCGGAGCCGCCGCTTTTGAAGTTCAGGTCGTCGCAGTTTTTGCCCAGATCTGACCAACGGCTTCTCTAAACTCTCAGTGTCGTCGTTGTAACCGTGTCCTCGATCCTCTTCCTCTGCTTTTGTGCCTCGTATTTCCTGCCCCGGTCTTGCTGTGTGAGACTGTACCTGGGAATTGTGTTTCTTTATGTGCACCAGGTCTGTGTGTTTACTGCGGGGTCTGTACGAGCACCCAGGTTTGCAGTGGCATTAAAGGGAAGATATTTTTAGGACCAGTTTCCTGCCGTTCTCGCTGTTTTAATCCCGCCAAACGGAGCCCTCGCTGGGCTTTGAAGACAAACGGTGCACACCCATGGCAAACATTTGAGATCTAAATCCATGGCGTCTCAGTGTGCAGGACCTACTTAAACTTCTCCGATTGCCTACGCTGACTTGCAAACATGCATGAGCTAGTGTGACACATGACGCCAATGTATGTTGTGTTTATGCATAACCTTATGATTTTAGCCCAGCTCGCCAACCCTCCTGAGCTAACTCAGCTAACTCCTGGGTTATCCACGGGATAAAACGTGGCTGACAAGCACTCAGTTGCCCTGCGCTGCCCTGCGGGGACGTCTGCAGCACACACAGATAATCTGGTTTTGAACCGAGAGGAGCGCAGACTGAGAATATGATCCAATTACTTATACATTAACAGGCCGCGATGAAACAGTAGAAGTTCTGACGCTGGCTGAGCAGGGACACGCCGATGAGAGACTTCAAGAGGTCCGGATGAGTCAGTGGAGTGTGAATGAAGTCACAGAGGGGATTTTATTTTCAGTCATTCTCTTTATATCGTGTGAGTTTTGCTCTTTTTTTCAGATGGTGTTAATTAAAAAGGAGAGAAGACAGTGGGGGGGGGGGGGGGGGGGTAAATACTTTAATAAGAATTTGATCAGCATTTATTATGAACGTTGGGAAGATGACAGACTTTTTGTTGTGTGCTTCATAAATCAAGGGGCCTCGTTCAGTTTACTTTGATGTCATTGACAGAAACAGCCCCCCCCTTTTTTTTTTTTTAAATATTCTCTGAAAAAAGGGGTGAAAACATTTTGATCGGCATCTTTGTAAAATATTCATCCCTTTCACAGTAAACAGCATGAATAATGCAACCTTTGCGGATGCGTTGTGTGCTTTTATTTACATTTTATGTGGACAGAGGGGCCCCAGCGTGTGTGTGTGTGTGTGTGGGGGGGGGGGGGTTCTCTCAGAGGAACAGAGACCTTCCCTCTAAATGATGTTTAGAAATGTGTGTAACTGCTGGCTGCTTCTTAGCGCCACCCTTCCGTCTGTCAGTTTTGGAACGCATGGAAAGCTCGAGCCGAGTGGTGGAAGCGTTCAAACGAACTGGGTCTGAAGTCTTTGTTGTTCCTGTTGCTGCTTTGATTGTTTGCTTCGTGCGACATTTCGTGCTAAATGTTTTGCAGCTGAGCCGATGAGCATAATCGATATTCCCCGTGAGACTTTATTTATCAGAGACCTTTGGCAGACTGGGGCTCTTTGTTTCAGCACAACTCCATACTGGGCAGCGTGTTTGCAGACTTCTACCAGCAGCTCCCATCCATCCAGGCCAGTGCTCTGTCGCAGCAGGTCAGACAAAAGCCCCCGGTGCGTTCCCGCGGTGACGCAGCGTTCGGCGCCACAGCAACGGTTTTCTTCCTCTGTTGTGATTGACAGTTGGAGCAGTTCAACATGATGGAAACGCCCGTCAGCTCCGACAGCCTGTACAACCAGACCTCCACCCTCAACTACTCCCAGGCGCTCATGATGGGCCTGACCAGCGGCCACTGCAGCCTGCCTGACCAGCTGCAGCAGCAGCAGCAGCAGCAGCAGCAGCCAGGCTACAGTAACCATGGCAACATACCCAACATCATTCTCACAGGTGCTACTTTACCAGCTCAAGTGGGTTACTTACAGCAAGATGCCGTCTCAGTATCTTTCCGCTCCGTTGCACAGTTTTGGGTTAATTTGCTCTTTCCTGATACAAAATAAGACGATTTCTGTTTTGCTTTGATTTCAGCTCAATTAAACTTTGATGGTTTTTAATGGTTGCAGCCGCAACTGCAACCCGGAGCACCAGAAATGCTTAAGAGAGACATGAACTAGATTTTTTTGTTTTGTTTTTCAGCGCTACTTTTCCTCAGCTCCCCAGTAAAATGTTCCTCCCCTGCCGTTATCCTTGTCCTCGCTGAAATCTGTAATTAAGATGCTAAGACATCAAACAGCCTGCAGTGATTCAGGAATGATAACCCACACGTATTGGCTGGCTGATCGATATCTAATTAGAGCCTGCAGGCCGTCCCTCTTTATCTGAAAGCCTCTCTGATAAACATCTGTCTCCAGCTGTCTGTAATCTTCCTCTGCTTCTTTCTTTGCCTGTAGTCAGTGGAGAGTCTCCCCCCAGCCTGCTCAAGGACCTCACGGGCTCCTTGACCACAGACATCAGCTTCGACATCGACTCCCAGTTCCCCCTGGACGACCTGAAACTCGACCCGCTGACGCTGGACGGCCTCCACCTGCTCAATGACCCGGACATAGTCCTCGCTGACGCCGCCACAGAGGACGCCTTTCGCCTGGATCGGCTCTAACCGCCGCCGTCGCGTTTGGGACCTCGTCAGGCCGAAGCGTAACTGAAGGTGCATCGAAACGGTTTTTGCCAGAATCCTCCCTAAAGAGGGTGGACGACTGAATCGCGGTATGGACAATGTTTAAGGTTCTCACTACTTTGTAAACTAAACACTGAATTTTGCTTTTAAACGCCCAGTTTTAATTTACGGCAGCTTGATCAGCAGAGCAGAAGAAGACGTCCAGCAGCGAGAAAAAAAAAAAGTCGAATCTCCATCTGTGCCAACCTCCCCGGTTTTCTAACGATGATTCTCATTTCTTTAAGGCTGAATTTTGACTTTAATGTTCCTAGCAGTGGTCAGTTATGCATGAACTCACTAAGAAAATCACTGTGCATCCTTGTTTTGCCTTAACAGCTTCACATTATGGGTTGCGTGCAACGACAGTGGGAGAGGATTTTGTTTGTGGTGAGATTTGTCCCGTTTTTATCATTTCTCATGTTCCTGACGGATCGTACGTCTGAGGCGATTGTCGAGTTTTGTGTTTTATAGCTGTGAGGAGAGTTTGCGTAACTGTATCTATGCAAAACGACAGCGATGGATCCGGGGCTGTTAACGCAGCAGATTTTTTTAGGGAACACACACCGACGGTGCTGTTATTTTAGGTTTGATTTAGATTTAGGAGTGAAAGTCATCCGTTAAATCATCTCGCAGTCATGTGACCTCAGTGAGTAGAAATATAGGGTTGTTTTTTTTTTTCCAGATGGTTGAACTTTCTCTGTTGATGCAATGAGAATGTATCAAGGTCACATCTGTGCAGCTGTGTCTCCGCCATCCTGCCAGCATCGCCGCTTCTCGGCGCCAGGCTTCATGTACTGTAGGACCAAATGTTATTTCACAGTTCACATGGTGGTTTTTTTTCTCTGTTTTCTATGTGATGACTGTTTTGTTTCCGTGGCGCTGCAGCTACACCCAGCGTCGCCCCCCCCCCCGTAGGGTCATGTTCCGTTAGTTGGGTTTTCATACGTATTCATACAAATTTATGCAACTCGTTCTTTACACATTGGGCTCTTGATACCTTTTGTCTGCTACATTAAATCCATCAAAAGTTGTGTCACCGCTCTCATGTTGCACTTTATACCCTTTTTTCAGTGTTACTGACACCCCCCCAGAATTAGATGCACCTGTTTTTGCCACTTTTCAGGATATTTCTGAAATATTGTTTAAGTAAATAATAAATCCAAATTCTTTTGGAAGTCACCTACAGATCGACTATTGTAAAGAGCTATTGGTGAGGGGTTTGTAGTCGATCTTTTTGGACAGGTGTGTCGATCACACTCAACTATTTAATGTGTTTATCACACAAACCGAATAGTAACAGTTACACAAAAAAATATTATATATTATATATTGAAACTGAGACATGAGACTAATTGATTGATGGAATATTTTATTTACAATAAAGGTGTCATGTAACCTAATCTGGGCCACTGTACAGGATTACCATAATTTTTCCATCAAACGGTGACATTTGTGGGCAAATTTCACATTCTTATGTATCACATAAATCAAAACTGACTTTGATCTGCTTGTTTTTCTTTTCAGGAATGCTCAGAATATCCTGTTTTACCTGCATGAATCTTTAGACGTGTTCTCCCTCTTTTTTATTGGGTGGTTTTCGTCCTTTGTCTCTCGGCGTGATCTGTAAACTGTGCTTATTTTTTGTGCTTCTTGTGATGTCAAAGTGAGGAAAATGCACTGAAATACTGCCATGCGTCTGTTGCTCTGTATTCTGCTGAATTTCTAGCTCTATTTTTCTGTGTTTTGGTCTTTGTTTTTCTCTTTGGCCTCGTGTAGATAGTTTTTTATTGAACGTGGGGCCGGTGACTGTCGCATTTGGTGCATCAGTTCAGGTATTCATTGGTGTTTTTGGAACCAGTGTTTACAGAAGCAGGAGTTTACAACAGAGCCATGTTTGTCCTGTTCCTTAAATCTACTTTATTGCTATTAAATACTGGAGGAAAACTGGTTCCTCGCTGAACCGCTTGCAGTGTAGATGATCAGGTTTATTTTTCATTTGGAATCTTAAAGACATAATTAGTTTCCAGTCCCTGAAATAAGCACCTTTTAGTCAATATATTTTGCAAAATAGTCCCCTCTAATGTGCTGATAGAAATCTGCATATGTTCTTTGGGTTTTTTTTAACCTTTTTAACATGACAATAGACATTATTTAGCCTTGAATAATAATCAACAGTCGCATTAAGAAGCCACTGTCCTGAACAGCCATAAAAAGAAAACCCGTTTCTATCCGTTTCTGCACCTTTTTAAGAGTATGTAATCAGCGTAACTGCTGCAGCCTCGATCACGCGTGATCTAAGAGGCGTTTCTGAACAGACGTAGTCGTATCAGTCTTCTTTTTTTTTTCGGATTGACCTGTTTGCTAATGGAATGTCCCAGATGGTCCCTGGACATCCTTGTGCTTAAACCTTAAGTCCTGTCTGCAGCCGGGGAAATCAGCATGTCTCAGAAATATCCTCACTTTTTTTCTGTGCAGTGAAATACTCAAATCTGCTGTTAAACACTATTTTTATAATGAGTATTGCTATAACTATCTTGTCTGAGAACTAGCATAGGCAATCCTACTGTACAGCCCGGATCAATATAGATGTCTGTATATTAAACCTGTGACTCGTAACAGCAGCTGAATCAGGAATATGGAGTCACAGTCGAGTCACATCTGCATGGTTTACATCTGGAGGGTGGCCTCATTCAACGGCAGCTAAAATGTTATATAATGTTGTTTTTTTTCTGAATACATCCGAGCTATTGTGAAGAGGAGCACTCTTCCTCCACGGCACCGCTGCAGCAACGGGGAAACACGATATGCAAAATCTCGCATTCTGCAGCACGGCATGGAGCGTTGATGCTTTTATTTTGTTGAGATAACCCTTTAATTACAAAAACTCTGTGCATTTCCTGTTAAAAAAAAATAAAAGTTTTTTTTTTATTTATGTCAAATTGGACCAAAATAATTCTAGCGGACTGTAAAGCCGCACTACTTTGGAGATGAAATACGCTTCTGTTTGAACTTTGTGCATTTTTCTTGTGTGAAGGCTTCTGTCTTTGTATCTTTGCATTACTATTTGTACATAAACACAAAAATAAATATATATAGATATATATATATATATATGAATAAGCAACTATTTCTTTAATTTGAATCAGCTGCAACAGGATTTCTGCATTATTAAACTGCCACAGTGTGGAACTTTTACCCACCTAACCGCAGCATTTAGTCAGCATCTTCAGCTGCTTGTGTCACCATCGTTTACAGCCAACAGCTCGATGACCAGGAGGGTTCTCATGACCACTAACAATAGTATCCAGTAAATCAGCACTGTAAGTCAGCGAATACCCAATGGATGAGAGGCGAAACCGCTCTGAGAGCCCACAAGGAATTCCAGTTGATTTATTTGAAGTTGACCTTTGACCTGGATAACAGAATATTCATCTGTGAAGCTTTGTTAAAGACTAACAGACCACTTTAGAACAATTGATTCACACAGTTAAGAACACCCTTTGGCTCAGAGTTGAAAGCTTTCCTGAAATTCATCATTTATGATGAATAAAGGATTAAACGGATGACTGCAGAGCCCCGCCTGCTGGTGAAAATGGGAACAATAGATTTACCCATGCAACATCCTCTAACTCGGTTCTCAGTGATAAAGAAAAACTTAATTGGATTCAAAAAAGCGTTTTGCAAAGTTACCGAAAGGAGATTCGAAGTGAGATGCAGGCCTCTTGTGGGCAACTGAATTTGACCCATCTTTTGTACTAAGGTGAGTGTGCATTTGGGTATTTTCTAAGCAAAATTTCTAGATTCGCCTTCTATAGCTTATAAATGCATCTTTCCATTCAGGACACTTGATTTGGCCAACCAAACCATGTTTTATTTATTATAAACTAAGGGGGAAAGCGCTCGGTCATTTCTCACGTAGTAAATGGGCAGTTGTACCTAACAGTAGATTGTTTTATGTTCAAAACTTCCTGTCCTTGGAAGGTCGAAGGTCAAAGGTAGTGAATCAGCTCCTCTGCCTATTACCACCATTTTTTAAAAATCCGTTCGGAACGTTTTGTGCTCACAGACCATCCACATAACCTCCTGGGCTGAGGTGCTAAACTTAAACAATGAGCGTCCCAATTAAATGACGACTGTATGCAACTGTAGACTGACACAACCTCAAATGGTTCTACAGAACCCTAAATGGACCATAAATCGGTTCGAGTGTCCAGGGATGAGCGCAGATAATGACGATGGCGCTAATGCTAATGTTACTAGAGCTGCTTCTTCTTCTTCGTTTTCTTAGTCGTCTTCTTCTTCTTTGGATTTTAACGGCCGTTGGCATCCGGGGGTGGGGCCAGCGTGTCTTCCACCTCCACGCTGGCCCCACCCCCGGATGCCAACGGGGGGTGGGGCCAGCGTGGAGGCGGAAGACACGTTTACGACTGTTTACTTGCCTGCGCGATGACGTCAGAGCGCATACATGGTATCCCAGCATGCAACAGGAGGCCGTCGACAGATCCAGCAGCTGGTAGTGAGTCGCTTGAGCGCCAGACAAGCAGCGAGCGTTGGTCAACACAGTTCACACATTTTCCGCTCCATGTGAGAGAAAAAAAACCGGAGTCTTCAGCCTAACGGTTGACACAAAACTATGCTGTTGGGACGCCTGACGAGCTAACGCGCCGACTTTTGGGTCACCACTGTCATCCGGTTTTCATTTTGGAGGATTCCTCCCTCCATCCTCCGAATCGTACCGACTAGGCAATGACAACGGTCTCAGCAACCCCGCAGCAGATGAAAGACCGGCTGCTGCAGGCCGTCGACAGTCAGAGCAATGTGAGTGAAGCTAGGTGGCTAACGTTAGCTTGTTTACCTGCGCCTCCTCTCGACAACTGTCAGTTAACTCTTATTTTATGTTAATTGGCGATGAGTGAAGTTCACATTAGCATACCCATAGAAAAGACCGTGAAGGTCGGAGGTGTTGGGCTCTTGGTTTGACAGCTTGTGGAACACCTTTAGCGAAGTCAAAGCTTTGAAGGATTTAGACATCACTTTGGCATTAGCTGCTTCACGTAGCATGCTAGCTGCTAGCCTAGCCATAAAGGCTGAAGAGCATATACTGCATGCGTGTAACTAAAATATTTATATAACTGTGGAATCGCCCAATATCGCCTGTTATTATTCGTCTGTCAGTCTCCCTGTCGCTTGTTTCGTGGCAACGATTCCATGGAATTTATGTGTGGAAGGTAGCTAGCACGATATTAGCTCCAATGGCTACGTTTTAGGAAATAGTCGGACCCTTCCCTTTCAAGTTAGTTCAATACTAGCGATAGCAATTTGGCTAACGCAGGTAAGTACGCCGACACAGAAACGCTTTCTCGACAAGAAATGGGGTTCTTTCGTCGTAAGATATTATTTAAAGCATTAAACCTGATACACAAAGGGGGAAAACTCCGTGATTAATAATATTTTTGGAGTTGACACTTTGCCGTCGTTACTTTTAAACGTATATATGTTGGCTGGAAGCAGCCAACCATGCTAATGTTTCGTATGCTAACTTTCAATCTTACTTATATTTTGAACATATCTCAAGTGTTTTTCTTACTATACTACTAAATTCTAGCCTTACATAAACGTAGCAGTATTTTACACATTTTCCCAAAGATTGATTAAAAAGATAAAAACGGTTAACGGGTATATTTCTTGTGATAGTTATCCAACGGTATTTTTCAACCTCATAAAATACATTCATACAATCTTTTGCAGCAGATCTTATTGTGACCAAGAGTAAAACTAATGAAATAACCCTTCTGTTTGTTCAGATATGCAATATGGTGGTTGTATTGGAAGTTATTTCGTGTCTTGAAAAGTATCCTATCACCAAAGAAGCACTTGAGGTAAGTCTCCACTCAAGACTGTTTCATTTACAGATCTATACATACGTATATAATATGGCATGTTTCTAACTTCCGTGAACATTATTTATCTAGGAAACCCGTCTAGGAAAACTCATCAATGATGTAAGGAAGAAGACAAAAGATGAAGACCTTGCCAAGCGTGCCAAGAAGCTGTTGAGGAACTGGCAGAAGCTGATCGAACCTGGATCCGATGTGGCTGTCGCCGCTCCCGGCTCCACCAACGGTAGCTCCCACCCTTGCCGAGGGGAAGCCTCCCCCCCCGACATTTCTGTGTCAGGTAAAGGCGTCCCGGACGTCAAAATCAGAAATGACGTTCACAACACGTACTCGCCCAAAGCGGAGAAATCAAGCAGCCGCAAGCGCAGGATGGAGCCCCGAGACAGCGGCGTGCACCTGCCGGAGAAGCTCTTCAAGATGGCTTCGTACGACGACTCTGTTTCGCCGCTGCCCACCAACGGGATTGCGGGCAGTCCTGATGTCCCGGCGGAGCAGCAGCCCCCCCACTCCCCCGACAGGTCTTGGATAGACCACCTCGACAGCGACAAGATCACCAGGATCCCCGTGAACGCCGTCAAGCCACGTCCAAGCTCCCCCGGGGCGGCCAAACTACCGAGCACTTCTTCTATGATCAAGGCGGCCGTGATGCAGCAGCAGGCTCGCTTAGATGAAGGAGGAGGAGCGGCGTATCACCAAGCAAGAAGTCCCCGAGGCCTCACAACAAGCCCCAGGAGCGTGAGACAGGACGCGGTGGCCAAACGGCCCAAAGGAACCCCTGTCCCGAGCCCCTCCTCCAGAGACTCTCCCCTGTCCTCGTCCCAGGCCGCGGCGTCTCCAGCCCCGGCACCGAACGCCGATAGGCTGTTCCATTCTTCCCACAGGTCTTCGACGCCCTGGACCAGCTCCTCCGACGGCTCGTCTCACTGCTCCCCCATAGACATATACTCAACACTGGAATCCATGGGAACCTCCTCGGTCCCCGCCTCGCCCTCCCCGCTCCAGCCCAGCTCCGAACCGCACCGGCCGACGTCCGAGGGAACCACGCCGGCGTGCGACGACGCGGACGGGACGAGCGTCTCCAGCTCGGAACACAAGCGGAGGAAGTACAGGTCGAGGGACTACTCCGTCAACCTGGAGGGCCAGAGGGGCGAGGACGCTGCTAAACCCGTGCGGTTAAAAGAGCGCCGGCTCACCTTCGACCCGGTCACGGGTCAGATCAAACCTCTGGTACACAGAGAGCCTTCTCAAACAGAGGAAGCCCCCGTCCCCGTCCCCGTCCCTGCCCCCCACCCTGTAGAGTATAGGCAGAGGAATGAAAGCACTGTGCATCAGCTGCCTGCCCCCGCCCCCCCGGCCCCGGGCCCTGGTCCTGGCCCTGGCTCCGGGCCCAGTACTTTCCATCAAACAAACTGGAAGGAGCTGTCCAGAAACGAAATCATCCAGTCCTACTTGAACCTTCAGAGCAACCTGCTCACGTCGTCGGGGGTCCAGGCCCCCGGCACCCATTTTTTCATGTCGGACTACCTGAAAAGGGAAGACAAGGAGGTCAAGAACTCGCAGGTACACGCGTTGCAGACGGGCAGCTCCCTGGGGGATTTACCGGGCGTGACCCGGGAGGTGACGGCCGAGGACCTGGAGCGGATACACACGCAGCCCTGGTCGGGGGTAAACGGTTGCTATGACACCAAGGGCGCCTGGTATGATTGGACAGAGTGCATATCACTGGACCCTCACGGGGACGAGAACAGGTTGAACATCCTGCCATACGTTTGCCTTGACTGAGCGGTTCAGGCCAGCCGCTGTCCTCCGCCGCTCCTTTCTGTCTCCGCGGAGACCAGACGCCGACCACGTTTGTCCACTGTGAGTTTGGCTCAACGACGGGGCGGCCGCACGCCCGCCGCCCGCCTCTTCTGGGAGAATCCCCCGATTTCGGTATTTAAAGAGTCGATATTAAAGGAGTAGTTGAGTTTGTGATTCCAAAGGCTGATTCTGTTTTATTTTTCAAACGGAGAATCACAGGAATAGCGAGGCCGGGAAGAGACGGAGGAATGATCCCAGGGGCCTGAAACGGCGCTGGGACGACGCCGCCGTCTGTTTCAAACCTTCAAATTTAAGGGTTCCAATCTGGCGCTAAATTTCAGCGAAGGCTGGCGTTTGGCCGTCCTGTCAAAAATGCCACGTCGGTGCCCAGAGGGGCGGTGCCAGAGTTCACCAGGCCGCCGCGGCCGGAGCGTGACGTGCTGGGGGAATATTCAGCAATTACAAGAAGCTTTATGTGAGATATAAAGAGTAAATTATACATTTCTTATCATGAACACATCTATTTATTTTGACCAGCTCATTTCTGGGACATTCAGACTTTATTTTTCTGTTTGGATCAGTGTCGTTCCGCATCTTCAGTGTTTAAGGGCCACACGGACGCGTTCCCGGCCTCTGTCCTCATAACTGGCCGCAGCATTTGGTTTAAAACATTCCGGACTCCACATTTCAACCCTCTCTCGCTCTCTTTCCAGCCGCCTTTGCACAAATCCGACGTGTTCTCGCTGCTGCCGTTTCAGGGGGGGGGTCTTTGGATCACTTAAGTCTTCCCTTGGTGTTCCAGACCTGTTGAAAGATTCAGCAGCTGATTTTGGTGACTTTGCAGTGCTGGCTGGGATAAAAGTTCATTGTTTCCACTTTCTAAATCCAGCAGCCATAAAGGGAGGAGAGCGAGTCGGAGCCAGATGTTCTCGCCGTTCCTTCGGTCGGACTCTAAACCCTTTACCCTCATCGGTCACCACCGGCCTCTCTGTGCATTCGTTCAGTCGTTCATCCCTACCAATGTGCCTTGGTAAACGGGGATCCGGGTCCACACGGAACACAACCGGCAGCAAGAGCCGGGTCGAGGTGTGAGAATTCCAAATCCCGCGACGGTTACCACGCTGTTATATGCACCGTGTCTGTTGACTTTTTTTGTACACGCTGACCTAGTGAGGCAGACATTGAGAAACTGCACAACACAGCTGGCAATAAAAGGAGAAAAAAAAAAAAGCTACAACTGGCTGATCCGAATCTGTTTTCTGGAGTTTTGCCTGGGGCGACTTTATTTGTTCCGTGTTTAACATCTCTCAGTTGTTTTGACAAATAAAATGATCTAAATCTTCAGCCGGGCCAACCGAGTCTTTTAAAGTGCTTGTCCGCAGCGGGCTGTGCCGGTTGTCTGAACGTGAGCATTTTAAATCCGCGTGTTTATTTTATTCATCTGGAGACGATTCACTGTTTTTGCTTGCACTGACACGGTTCGTCCAGACGGGGGCGCCCATTATCACTTTACCTTCTATTTTCGTCTTTATGGCCAGCAGGGATTAGATTGACCTAAATATGCAGGAACAATCTTTTTTAATAGTGTTTTGTGTCTAAAAGGCTGGATTAATTGGCAGAGGTGTGTCTAAACAGCTGTACACCGTTTCTGGATAAGCTGACGTCATTCTATGGGAAGGAGCGTGCGTTTGCTCCGATTCTGGATGAGCTCATGTAAATGTGCAACATGTAGCTGCAGGTCCAGCTGCGTCCAGACACCGGAGAGACACCTGTAGCTGATGTCATCCTTACCTGTGTAGGTTGAGTCTGACAGGTGAGCGACAGGATGTGATCTTTACTGGGGCTGATGCGACTGGAAAACTACAGCTTTTATTAACATAATCTGGCTGTTCTCAGAAATGATAACAAACCTCTGATTTTCAATCACACCTTGATGACCAAACTTCTAAAATATGTCTTTTTGTTCCTATTCCTTTTGAAAAACTTTAACCAACGCAGTAACAATCTTTTAAAAAGCCCAATATCACTATACTGTACTCTTAAAGAATCCAAAGAAAAAACTTCTCCAACCCAAACAGATCCTCAAATTAAAGTGAAATGTGTCAATATGTAGAGGGAACGCGGTTCAGTAGAGTAATATGAAATTCACTGGTGAATGAATGTGCTCATGATCCTGCAGCTGTTATCGAGGCCTTTATGTCATCGCAATTACGTCACCGCAGTAGCTCATTCTTACTTTAGTTCGCATTAAGTTTTTTGGTCGACAGTGACTCAAAGTGTGCGACTATTTGTCTAGTCCACTACACGTCTGGTATGCAGGGTGGGACCACTGGATCACTCCCACCATTCTGGAATTCGGGAAGTTTCCTTCCATATAAGGAGTTTTTGATTTCAATCGGGACCATAGAAAGAAAGTGCAAAGGTGGAGCCTCTGGTCGGTTTACGCAGGGAATAGCAGAGAGTACTCGGAAATAGGGAGATGGTTCCTGTTCACAAACTTCCGTTATTGCAACGTTAAAAAAAAAAGATCAACTTCATTATGCGTGGGGGTTTTATACAACAATATTGTTACATATAATCCGTATTTACTTGGGAAATATTTCGTTGCTAAATTGGTATGCAAAGGTTTGACTTTTGTTTAAATCTGAGGTTTAATTATTAAAAAATCTGGGCCTGTGAGCACACTTAGCGAAAAACAAGAGCAAAAGAATAGGTCTCTAAGCCGAATAACGGTTAAGTTTATTTCATACAAAGCTAAAATTAATCATGTGATGTGCTGGATTAAGCGTTCATTTAAGGTACGGTACGTTTTAACGTAAATTAAACACAGTTAGCCCGGCGGGATCTTGCGGTTTTTGTGCGTTGCGCCTCTCCGGTGAAGCGGCAGTGAACTATCTTGACTCACCCCGTCCCCTCTTTGGTCGGAGCCGTGGGAGCGCTGTAATAGGCCGCCGCGCGGCAGAGAGGGACTATTTATTCAGGTTTCATTGGAAGAGAAAGTCGAAGAAAAGTTTGCGACGGTTCTACACTTGGAGCTGTTCTTTTCCCGCTGATCCTCAACTTTTTAAATCCTCCACCATGGCCTTTAACAAGGGTCCTGCCTACGGACTCTCCGCGGAAGTGAAAAACAAGGTAGGTGGACGGTTTCCACGAAACCACCCAAAGTCAAACAAAGTTTTTCGTTTTTCGTCCGATCGATTTGAACCGAATCACCTGGGCCTCCATTTTGGTCTGCGTGTACAGAACTAAAAGGTAGTCAGCCGGGACTGATGGGGCTTATCAAAAGACTCAAGATGTCTGTTTCCAGGAGACTTTTTATGCAAGAAGAGACAAGTTTCCGTTCGTCCGCTGATTTATGACCCGGGTTTTTCCTTTTCCTCAGGGCTGCTTGTTGACCTGCATTATAAGATCACGCAATTCACATTTTTGTGGCAAGATGTCGCTTTGTCCTCCATTTTTAGTGGACTTTTCACCTTTGATCTGTAGATAATGAACATAAATATTTGTTGAACTTTGCCGCTTCCCTCATCAGTGCGGGATTTTATTTTATTTTATTTTATTTTTTAACGTTTTTAGAATTTCTGCTTTTTTCAAAGCTTCCCCTCCGATTCTATATCTGGATAAACCTGTCTATGGCACTTCCAGCTTTGCAAATCAACTGTAACGTCGTGGGCATTTATCAGAAACCATCTGCTCCAAAGCAGAGTTCTGATGTTTAGAATTCCCCGGTGCAGCCTTGAAAATGAGAGCGAAAGATGAGATGAACCGTGCAGACCTTCAGTGTTGCCCTTGCAGAGAGCTGGGGGGAGGTTTCGGGGGTGGATGTGAGTGGCATTTCCTGCCAACAGTGACGTCGTTTTCTCTTTTATTTCACATGTAAATGTGTTGTGACAGGACTATCAGGAGATGGTGAAATCAGTGGTTGGGCAACTACAGCGAGCCACATTTTTTTGGATCCACAGTCACTCCCTGGATCAACACAGACCTTTGTGCCCTCCATTTCTTCCTGGGCCCTTTTAATCCGACCTCTGTTGGTCAAATTCCTCACCTTGAGCTGGTTTCTGGAAATGACATCTGCGGGGTTGCTTGTGGGCAATTAAAATATCCAGTGTTGTGTTTAATGGGGGGGGATAAGCGAATGTAATTAGAAGACAGGCGTTTCTTCAGAGCGCAACCAGCTGGGAGGAGAATGTGGCCAGCGTCTCTCCGTGGTCGGTTGAAGTCTGCGGTTCTGGCTCTGGCGGTTCTGGCTCTGGTGGCTCTGGGACGGGGGCAGATCCTCGGTCCTTTCCACAACAACTCCGTCGACACCTTTTCATCCATTCGCCTTCGATAATAAATGGATATTCCAGCTCCCCGGGTGCCAGGCAACGGTTCTACTGTTTATTTGCCTGGAATATGCTTCCTGAATGCCTCCCCCACTCGGTCAGACTTCTGTCCTCGGTTAAAGAAGGAAAAACACTCCAAATAAAAGCAGCACTTTGACAGTCGCTCTTTGTGTCACGCTAAACCAGTGAAACCTCTCCCACCCCGTCTCAGAAAGCAACTTCCTGTAGTTGAGGGGAAGGGGGATTTCAGTAGTTTACTAAACAGGATATCCCTGTGAGCACGTGTGTTTTTTAAGTGGGTAAAAGTCAACTTTACTCCCGTAGACGCAGCATTATACACCGTGAAATTCAGGAGTGGCCCTGAAACTTGATCTGCAGTCGCAACTCGCTGGAAGACAAAACACACAAGATTACCCATAAATCAGTCTGTCATTCCGGTTTGGCTTAGTCGTGGTTCGCCTGGACGCACCAAGGCTAGTTTCCCTCGATGGTCTTAAATGGTGACCAGAATGAATGCATACATAGAATTTTCCTGTCTTTTTTTTTCTTTCCCCTCCCCTTCGTGACACATGATCTTTGACCTCTCCGCCCACCCAGATCGCGCAGAAGTATGACCTTCAGAAAGAAGAGGAGCTGAGGCTGTGGATCCAGGATGTCACTGGTCACCCCATAGGCGCCGACTTCCAGAAGGAGATGAAGAGTGGAGTTGTTCTCTGCGAGTAAGAACCGCTGCAGCACGTCGTGCAACAGAAATGAGTCACGCGTTCACAGTAGAACCATTCTGGTTCCTTTCTGGGGAGAACGGCTCGCTTTGAAGACGCCTCCTTCAGCGCCATTGTCGTGGTTGCCATTTAGCTTGGAAAAAGCCCCCCCCCCCCCCGGTGGTGTTTATGGGTTTGAAAAGTCAATATTCTTTTTCCTTTTAGGCTTATTAACCATCTGGCCCCAGGCTCTGTGACAAAGATCAACACAAAGTCCACTCTCAACTGGCATCAGGTGAGTTTCAGGGCATCTGCTGAAGTATTTGGACAGTGTCTGTTTATTTTCTTTGGGGGGTTGTTTGGGTTTTGTTTTTTTTACACTCCAGGTGATTTAAGTTGGTGAAAAAAGACCCACATTTTCAGGCTCCTTGAAAGTCTTTGGATACAAAATCAGTTGTAACTATTACAGGTTTATATTCTTGATGGAAATCTGGCACAACCAGAAATCCTGGCATTTCCTCCCTGAAACAGCCTTCACCTGCAGCCATTTGCTTCTTGTTTGCTGCCAGTTCTGTATTTTGCCAGCTAGAAAGTTGCTCTTTATTTTTTTTTATATGCAAAGATGTATGTATGTGTGTATATATATATATATATATATATATATATATATATATATATATATATATATATATATATATATATATATATATATATATATATATATATATATATATATATAAAAAAAAATTTAATGACTCTTCATATGCCGTATACTGCCGCCTACCGGTGTGAAATGGATACTGCAGTATTTTCTGCAACTCACCATCAGAGAGGATTAGTGTTGGGTTCAAACTGTTCATATAGACCTGTTGTAACTGCTTATCATCACTCATGTGCAGAAGCCAAGGAGTCTGCGTCTCATTCCTCTGAAGGCAACAGCACGGGGGGAGAGAACTAATCCTTTTCTCCCTAACAATTAGTAATGTTTGATAAATGTGGTTTGGTTAACAGGACTGCCTTCTGGTGCAGTTAGACTTGTCCCACTGTTGTTGTGAGTGGCTTCCTGTCTGTCACTAAGATCTTGTTACACTGACTCTGCCATGGTGCCTCTCTGTCACCGCAGAGCTTGTTTCTAAAGCTAGTCACACCCCACAGAAACTACAAACTCATTGCAGAAGAATTGCATCAACCACCACCGGGGTTCTTCATTCTGACACTTGTGTGTTTGTAGCTGGAGAACCTGGCGAACTTCATCAAGGCGATCACGGCCTACGGTCTCAAGCCTCACGACATCTTCGAGGCCAACGACCTTTTTGAGAGCGGCAACATGACTCAAGTCCAGACGACACTTCTCGCGCTGGCTAGCATGGTGAGTTTTAGTCTATATTAAAAAAGGAAAAAAAAAAGTTGAATCAGCAGTTAAAGATGAAGGTGTTGCATGCACCTTTTAAAAATATTCTGCCTTTATTCTGTCAGGCCAAGACTAAAGGCTGCCAGACACAAGTCGACATCGGAGTGAAATATGCAGACAAGCAGGAGAGGTCGTTTGATGAGGAGAAGATGAAGGCGGGGCAATGCGTCATCGGCCTGCAGGTGAGCCAGTGTCACGTATTTGACCTTCGTTAGCCTCCACGCCACCATTGTTTCTCGCCTATTTTTTATTTTATTTTTTATTATTATTAAAACGTCAACGGTTCCATTCCTTAAATCGAGGCGCCAGTACAGGCTCAGGAGTGTAGTGCTGTGGCGGGTGTGGGCGCTTGGCAATAGAGTGAGATATTCTTCTGCGAAACATGTTGGGACTCATTTTTGTCTGGCTCTCGCGGAGGTGAGGGGAATTCAGCAGCTTCAGCAGGACAAAAGATTCAGCCGCTCGCCAACCTCTGCCTGTTTCCGCGATCACTGACGGGTTCCTTTTCCCTTTCCAGATGGGGACCAACAAGTGTGCCAGCCAGGCAGGCATGAGTGCATACGGCACCAGGAGGCATTTATATGACCCCAAAGCTCAGATCCAGCCTCCCATGGATAGCACAACCATCAGTCTGCAAATGGGAACCAACAAGGGGGCCAGCCAGGTACTGCAGCATTTCCAGCTCCTCATAAATGTGTTATTATAGGTCTGTGAAGGAAAGAAGCCCCAGGGCAGCATTTATTCCCGTCCTACCACCGCTATAAACGGCTGTCGGGTTTAGACTCGTTGAAGGCATTTTTCTGCCCTTGTGTGAGCTCCCTCAGATTGGCACCATTTTCACATGTTTCTGTCGAACTCCCAGGCTGGCATGACCGCTCCGGGGACGAGGCGCGCCATTTATGACACCAAGCTGTGCACAGACAAGTGCGACAACACCACCATGTCTCTCCAGATGGGCTACTCCCAGGGAGCCAACCAGAGCGGCCAGAACTTCGGCCTGGGCCGGCAGATCTACGACTCCAAGTACTGCACAGCAGCCTCACCGGTGCCAGAGGAGCCCGGCAGGCCAGGCAACTACATCCACGACTACCAGGATGAGGGTTACCAAGGTTACCAGGAAGAAGAACAGGTGTACCACGACGACGGAACAGATTACTAAGCAGGAAGGGAACCACGTTACAAAAGAGGGATCACCTGCGCGGAGACTTCACGGCAGGCAGTTTATTTTTGTATCGATGGGATGTTGCACCGGGTTTTGTTTTTCCTTTGGGTCACATTTGGTTTTTTAAAATTTTTGGATAAAATACGTGTTCTTACCCCTGTATGTGCAAAAAAAGTGGTAAACATATCATGAACTGTATTTCTGTGATTTAATATTTAAAGTGACCACAAAAGCCAATCTTTTGGGCTTAGCTAGTTTTCTATCCCAGGATTATTGTTGGGTTTTTGTGCCAATAGCTTCAAATGTTCCCATTTAACGGAGCTCCCAGTATTTTAAGCACATGATGAAATGACAGATACTTTAGGGATTTTTTTTTTTTTTTTCTTTTGCATCTTATTAGCAAAAACACACCATAATTTGTGTTTGTAGCTGTGTAAACAATCTCTGTGAATGTATATTTGTCGCTGTTACATTTTTTTTTTTTTTTTCCCTTAACTGTAGTTTGCAATAATAAACTGTTAGGTGGTGATTCAGATTAGGGGCAGCAGATTTAAGAAGAAATCACTTCATCTTTTTTGGGGGAATTTTGTCTTTTTACATTTCTGAAGGTTTCTTGTTTTAGCGTAACACCCCAATAGGAGATGATTTTTTTTTTTTTTTTTATTCCTTTGGATGAGATGTACTGGGAAAGAAAAACATTAAGTTTATGTACATTCCGAGCAAGAATACTGGATTTTTTTTTAAAAAAATCATTTGTGAATGATAAGCGTATCAGTACCTTTATGAAATATTGAGCTGCAAAACTATCATTCAGATCGTTGTTATTTATGCATATGTGACTCAGAGGACTGGTAGTAAGTCATTCTTCCTCTAGAGTGGTTGCAATCTTTACGCAGATGGACAATGTTGGAATTAAAGACTTTGAGTACAGAGTAATAAAATGTGCATTCATTATAATCGTGTGGTCTCATTTCAGTCCAATTTGTCTCAAATTCTCAATATTATCTGCACTACATAGCCCCACATTTGAGAAACGCTTCCACAGCATATGTGCCTCTATCACTTGTTCCACGCAGCTATTTATTAAAAGGAAATTACGCGCTGATATTTTTACTCCATGACAAACTGCTCTACTGGCATTTTAACTCGCAACCATCTCTAGATTTTACAGCGAGTGATCCCAAAAGAGAGACGGCAGTGGTGCGGACGAACATGATGTGAGAGTTCAGAGCAGAACCAGCAGGCTGGTTCAGTAACCCAATCACTCGTTACAACCTAGGACAGCAGATCAGCATCTCCGGAGGCAAACTCTACAGCCTACCTGAGTATTGTTGCTGACCATGTCCATCCCTTTATGGCCTCCGTGGACCATCTCCTGATGGTTACTTCCAGCAGGATAATGCACCATTTTACAAAGCTCAGATCATCTCAAGCAGGTTTCTGGAACACGACAATCAGGGGGATCACAATGGGGGATTCCCATCACGGATATCACGTCAATATGGACCGAACTCTGAGGAATGTCTCCAATTAAGGCAGTCGTGAATAATAAATCGGGTCCGACCTTTTACCAGCAAAGTGTAAATAATAAATAAATAAGAGAAGACAACTCATATTTCTCTCTCCAAGTGCCTTGATCCTCTAATTGGAATCATAGTCCATAATTTGCCACCTCAATCAGCGATCCTTTCACTGAGGCTCGCTCTAGAATAGGACACAAGTTCAGCAAGTCTTGTATTTTCAATTATATTCTGTCCATTTTAAAGAGTCAGCTAAAAATTCAGTTTATTTAGGAATAACAAAAAACGGGGTTGATTTGGACATTTTAATGAAAATGAAATTTATTATTTTGTAAGAATTAGCACAATATATATAGTTGTTCCTCATAAAAACATTGCTTTTAAGGTTTTTTTTTAAAAAAAAAAACAAGTCTTAGGTGAAAAGACGTTTCAGTTTTAATTTCAAGAAAACTGCATTTATTGTACAAATGTGTCATATAGAAACTCTGAAACAACTTGAGTTCCCTAATTTCATTTTCTATTAAAAAACTAAAGGGAACAAGCCACGATCGATCTTCAGACGCAAATCAGACACTGACAGTCAATGGAATGATTGTATAATAGCGCCACCTGGTGGTAGTTTATTTTTTAACAATACCGGAAAACGTCACCGGATACGCGTGTGAAATCTCGCGATAACTGACCTAACGCGACTTGCGTATGTCCTTTTCCTCCGGAGCATCAGGCAAGATGGTAGGTGCTTTTCCCGTCGAAAAGCTTGACGAAATGCAATCTACATGCATCCGAGCTGTTCATGTACAAATCTTGGCAGTTGGCGATATTGTCCGACAGTTCTAAACATGTACATACCAAACAATGAGAGACTTGCCACGGAAGGCCAGATAGATGTTTATGATGTGGTAATGTTTAGTTGTGACCCGCTGTGGCTAGGCTAAGCTAATTCGGTGGTTCTCCCCGTCACTATAAACATGAGCGAAAACATGGATCCTAAACCGGCCAAACCGAACATGACTTATTCTTGTGTACTCGTTTTGGCGACTTGGTTTAACTGTAGCTGCTTGTTAATGTAAATATCTTCTGGCTATAATCATACTTCGGTTGCTACATCTCTGCCAGGCGGATACCGAGATCAAGAAGAAGCGTACCTTCAGGAAGTTCACCTACAGGGGTGTGGACCTGGACCAGCTTCTGGACATGTCCTAGTAAGTGACAAGTAATACTGAGCAGATTATGCTTTAACCTGTAGGCTTCATGTAATAACAATAAGGAATGCAATCTTTCTGGCAACTATCTGCTACATATTACTAAAGAAGCAACATCTGACCTCACTAAGTTATCACACCTTCGAACATTTACCACACCATTTGAATGCAGCAACTGATGTCCATTTCTGTTTAGTGAGCAGCTGATGCAGCTGTATTGTGCCCGCCAGAGGAGGAGGCTGAACCGGGGCCTTCGCCGCAAGCAGCAGTCCCTCCTGAAGCGTCTGCGCAAGGCCAAGAAAGAGGCTCCCCCCATGGAGAAGCCAGAGGTTGTAAAGACCCATCTGAGAGACATGGTCATCCTGCCTGAGATGGTTGGGTCCATGGTTGGAGTGTACAATGGCAAGACATTCAACCAGGTTGAAATCAAGGTGAGGCGGTGTTGGTCAAGTGGGAGAGTATCATCATTTGTTGGCTTCCTGTTTCTAACCTTCCAGTTGGTGCCCTCTTACATGATTCTTGTTTAATATCTGGTACTAAGTGCTAACTATTTAATGGGATATAATGGTATACATATTTTGATCAAATACTGACTGGAAAGAAGTTGGACAGACCTGATCAGAAACAATATATCTATGAGAAACTGCAAAAGGTTACAGAAAAGGGTCATCGTTGCAAAATAGGGCAAAGATGATCCTCTTAAATGTCATACTTGCAGTGAATGTATCATTTGAAGTCATGTTTTAATGTCATTTAAGCCATCTAACACGGATTCAACTCTTACTTGCAGCCCGAGATGTGCGGTCACTACCTGGGCGAGTTCTCCATCACCTACAAGCCAGTCAAGCACGGTCGCCCTGGTATTGGAGCTACGCATTCTTCTCGTTTCATCCCTCTGAAGTAGAATGGCTGTTATTTGTTAAATAAAAGGATTGTTCCACCAAACCTGCCTCTTGCTTTCTTTTTCTTTCGAATCATGAACTTGTATGTGTAAACCAAGGGCTGGCTATTGGGCAAATAAATAAGACTTAACAAAAATAAGTATAATATATAGGTCTATTTAAGATACAAATGGCTAATGAAGAAAGTTATTGTCGCACAAGTATTGGAAATAAGCGTTTATCTGTAGTTTCTGAGTATCCCCGCACAGAACTAGCACCGGAACATGTGCACCCATAAAAACGCCCCGGTGCACATTGTGCCACACGAAGGTTCCCCCTTCACGTTCAGAAAGCCACCGACAGCTTGTGTCTGGGCCATGGATACAACCACTAGCAGTTACACAATCTGTTTATTGACACCAAGCTAATATAGTATTTGACTTGGTTAAAGAAACGGTGGCCAAATTGGTAAGTATTTACCTTAACCCCCACTTGTTTTGCTGCGACGGTCGTCTACGCCTTTGTTTTTACAGCTTGAAACCGCTAACTAGCGGCTAGCTTGCTTATGGCTAACACAGGGCTAACGCTAGCTAGCGTTAGAGCGAAAATGACAGAGGGGAGCTGTCATGTCAAAATCTATCTAAGTAAGATTTTTTTTCGGAGACACGAAGTGATAGCAGTCGTTTTCTATGGGATTCGGGTCGCGCTATTCGCTGCCAAATGTCGGTAGACTTATTATTGTTGGAAATGATGACACATGAATTTACCGGTGTTTCTCCACTGTGAATGAGTTGAAAAGACGAGAACAAAGATCTATTGTCAGTGAGCCAAGTGTTCACATGAAGCGATTTTTCCCATTTCGACGACATGTTAAGTATGTCGAAGTGGGCATTTAAAGTGAAACAGGTCCTTTCTGTGTCTCCTGAAAGCCGCACGTTAAAATGGAACGCTGCAACTTAACATGCATTTCATGAGGCCTCGCTGGCTTTAAGTTCAGTACATAAATGGTTTGCTTTCACTATTAGGGTCTGTAGAAAAGATCCATTTTATTTGCCAAGTCACATCGATCCCATTTGCGGTTAAATTACCATCTCTACCATCGTTTTGTGAGCTTCAAAACAAGAAGCTTCCAGGTGACGAGTTAACATGTGACGTGTTTTATATGTGAAATCTGAATATGTAATTTTCTTTACACATTAAATCTCAGCGTCAGAATAACCACTAACGTGAGAAAATAAAATCCATTATGTCATTTAAAGTGATTTATTTTTGCCCAACTGTTGTTTCCGTCACTAATCCCACAACTCTGGTCTGAAGGAAAGAATGTGGTTGTTTATAATCTGTTCTTGACCTCCAGTTGACCCGAGCAATCAAGATCAGTAGGGGAATAATTAGTTCTGTTTATTCAGGCCTTTTGAAATAACTCCTGCATGCTTTGTGCTTAGGTTGAATTACACAGTGGTGTGTGGACCATTGAATGCATAGAGTCAAGAAGGTAAAACTTTGTGACAATAAAGAAGGTTTCTGGAAAAGGTACAGTGGTGTTTCAACAGCATTTATTCATGATTAGGTCCATGATGAAGACATGTGTATTTGAGGTATTATCCGTTCTCTCGCCCTTCAGCTGTGTGACAGTTAGCATGACGGCTGTGGACGGCCTTACGGACAGCACAGAAGTGGTGGAAATGGAGGATGTCCCGTCTCAGTTCTTTGTGGAGAAGCACTCCTGGGAGGGCCTCCGCGACATTATCCACTGTAGCAGGAAAAATTCTGGCATGATCGCTAATAAGGCTCCGCATGACTTCCAGTTTGTACAGAAGAAGGATGAGAACGGACCCCATTCTCACCGGTTGTATTACCTTGGTGAGCTGTTTGGATTCAAATATCTGTAGAATAAAATTTGCATTCCTCTTAATAGCGCTACGAGTCCCGTTCCCCTGCTCAGAGCAGCAGAATAATTGGCCCATCAAATTCCATCTGTCTTTGTGCAGGAATGCCTTATGGTAGCAGAGAAAACTCATTACTCTACTCAGAAATCCCCAAGAAAGTCCGCAAAGAGGCCCTCCTAGTGTTGTCATGGAAACAAATGTTAGATCACTTCCAGGTGAGTTCTATTCCGCTCTCTTCTGCAGCCAAATCCAGGTGAAGCAACTTGAGCTCACATCTACGCTTTTCCTTTTGTTTCCGAGCCCAATCTGAACATTAAGCTAACACAGCATGTTTCCCTTCTGACAGGCGACACCTCACCAAGGGGCCTATTCTCGAGAAGAGGAGCTGCTGCGAGAGCGGAAACGTCTCGGGGCCTTCGGCATAACCTCGTATGACTATCACGCCCAGACAGGTCTGTTCCTCTTCCAGGCCAGCAACAGCCTCTTCTACTGTCAGGACGGAGGACACAATAGCTTCATTGTGAGTAGGCTGCTGTTTGTCTGTTGGTTGTTGTTTTTTTCCCTAAATTAGGAGTAAAATCACAAATATTCCAGAGTGCCGTGGCTGGAATCTGTGTTAATGAGCGAATAAAGCTTTGTCCTGAGACCGGGGTGGGGAGGAGATCATGCATGAAGATGGTATCACGGGTGCTGATGAGAGGGAGGAAAAATCCTCAAAAGGTCATGTGACCTTTGTAGCTCTGGTTTTAGAATCTCCCTGTATGTGAACCTTCCCGTGCGTCTGCCTCCTCGGTTTTCTGATGATCTAGTCGTTGTTCTCTCAGCTACAGAATATGCACGTTGCTCATATCCCTGGGAACTCGTAGACGCTCCCGTGTGTTTTCACCACATTTTACTTTGCCGCTGACTCAGATTGTTCCCGTTTTTTTAGCAGTCCGCTCCTGTAAAGCCTGTGGAGATCAAGACCCAGTGCTCGGGGACGCGCATGGACCCCAAGATCTGCCCTGCGAATCCCGACTTCATAGCCTTCATCAACAACAACGACCTGTGGGTCGCCAACATCAAGACCGGCGAGGAAAAGAGGCTCACGTTTTGCCACAAAGGTCTGACTCTTCACCACGAGCTCACGTCTGTATTCAGCACTGTGTTGAACTCATGAATGGAATCTTTTCACCCAATGATTCTCAGGCGTGGACAGCGTCAAAGAAGACCCAAAGTCCGCCGGCGTGGCAACCTTTGTCATCCAAGAGGAGTTTGACCGCTTCACGGGTTACTGGTGGAGTCCTTCAGCTGTGGAAGGTCAGCGACCTGCAGTCATGTGTCACATTCCGTCAAACCCTCGGGATTGATGTTCAAACAACACATCCGTGAGGAATGTGCAAGACTGACGAGCGCTCTCCCCCAAACAGACTCCGACGGGGGTAAAACGGCGTTCCTCCTCTATGAAGAGGTGGATGAAACCGAAGTGGAGATCATTCACGTCCCCTCTCCAGCTCTGGAGGAGAGGAAAGCAGACGCGTACAGATATCCACGCACAGGTCGGAGCAGCTCCCTCAGTCTTCTTTTAGTTCTTTATAGTTCTCTCAGCTAATCTTTAATACGTTGACAGGTAGCAAAAACCCCCAGGCTACCATAAAACTGGCGGAGATAAAGACGGATCACCAAGGAAGAGTGAGTGGGTCCTCGCTGCAGTGTCGCGGCTGCAGAGCGACGCTCAAACGGTTCTAACGTGTGTGTGCTTCCAGATTGTGAGCACACAAGACAAAGAATTGGCCGTCCCGTTCACCTCCTTGTTTCCAGGCACAGAATACATCGCCAGAGTCGGTTGGACTCTCGACGGCAAATAGTGAGTCACGCAGTTTGAGCGGCTCGATGGCGGCGCCGCGGAAAAAGCGCGTTTCGGTGCTACGCTGTTTGGTTCTCTTTGTATTTGCGCTCTGTAGCGGCTGGGCGGCGCTTCTGGACCGCAGTCAGAGGAAGCTACAGCTGGTGCTGCTGCCCCCGGCCTTCTTCATCCCCGTGACGGACGACCCGGCTCGGAGGCAGGAGAGTCTGGACGCCGTGCCCACCAGCACGCAGCCATACGTCATCTATGAGGAGACCACGGACGTCTGGATCAATGTAATGTTTCTGTATTTAAGGGGAATTTCTGGCCGGTGATGCACCCGTCCTCTCTGTTGATTTCCCGACGGCCTGCTCCTTTTTTTTTTTTTTAGGTTCACGATATATTCTATCCATTTGTTCAAACGACAGAAGACGAGTTCACCTTCATTTGGGTAAATGAGTCGAAAACGGGTTTCAGCCATTTGTATAAAATCACGTCCCTGTTACACCCGGGCTGCCACTGTTGGGCGGGAGATTATCAGCACACCGAGGGTAACCGACGCCGCCGCCACTGACCTTTGGCCCGAGAAGGTTCTCCTGTAACTAGAATCGTCTGTTTTTGTAGGAGACTTCAAATGTGCAATCAAGGAGGAGGTCACATTGACAAGTGGAGAGTGGGAAGTCCTGGCGAGACACGGTTCCAAGGTCAGTCCCTCCGTCCACCGCCGACGGACATGGAGGCCCCAGGAACAGCTCGCGCAGCGTTTTGTCGCGGCTGTTCTGTTTTTGACCTCGTGTCATCGCTGGTTTCTCTCTGGTCAGATCTGGGTGAACGAGACGTCCAAGTTAGTGTACTTCCAGGGCACCAGAGACACCCCTCTGGAGCATCACCTCTACGTGGTCAGCTACGATTCTCCCGGAGACGTGGTCAGATTAACAAAGCCCGGCTTCTCTCATAGCTGCTCTGTTAGCCAGGTAAAAGAAATCACTGCGCTCTAATGTTTCACACTAGCTCAGCTCAGCTTTGTGTTAGCTTTTTTTCTATAAATAACACAAGACAATGTTTTAATTCTCTTTCTTATTTGGCAGAACTTTGACTTCTTTGTCAGCCACTACAGCAGTGTGTGCACGCCTCCCTGTGTTCACGTTTACAAACTGAACAGCTCAGAAAGTGACCCCCTACATATAGTTCCTGAGTTCTGGGCCAGCATGATGGAATCATCAGGTAACCCAAGCTTTGGGTTAAATAGGTGTTTTATAAGATCCACAGTCTTTTATTAGTCGGCTCGGTTGACTCTTGAAGGTTGTCCATCTTGTCCTCTGTATCCATCAGGTTGCCCGGGAGACTACAGTCCGCCTGAGATCTTTGACTTTCAGGGAAAGTCCGGCTTCCAGCTTTATGGGATGGTGTACAAGCCTCACAGCCTGCAGCCTGGAAGGAAACACCCCACCGTCCTGTTTGTGTATGGCGGCCCACAGGTCTGCTCATGACTGCTGTTAGCTTAGCATTCTTTTAGTTTGAGTGTTGCATTGTTCTTTTAACTTATGTTACATTAAACTTGATGAGTATGTAATATAGAATTTGTACATTAAGGTACAACTGGTGAACAACTCCTTCAAAGGGATGAAATACCTTCGGCTCAACACGCTGGCCTCTCTGGGCTACGCTGTGGTCGTCATTGACGGGAGGGGCTCATGTCAGAGGGGCCTGGAATTTGAAGCTGCACTGAAGAACAAAATGGTGAGCATTCAGGGAATTCAAGTATTTAAACACTGTCCTTCATTGCTTTTTGTTTTTCTTCTCTTTAGGGTCAAGTGGAGATCGAAGACCAGGTGGAGGGGCTGCAGTATGTGGCGCAGAAGTTTAACTTTGTTGACCTGAGCCGAGTTGCCATTCACGGCTGGTCTTACGGTGGTTTCCTCTCTCTAATGGGCCTCATCCAGCGACCTAATGTCTTCAAGGTAAAGATGTTTTTTGCTCCTCATCTCGTGTTCCGGTTCAAGAAAAGAGGCCTTGTTTGTTTTCCCCTCAAGTTTCTGGTCTGGTTCTTCTTGCTGTGGAACTGCAGTCAAAAGTATGTAGTTACCACATGTATCCATGTGGTGTCGCTGTTGTACTGCATTTACTGAAATTATTCAGTAACAATAGAATCCTTTTTATGATACAAAAAGGATTAAGGACAATCTTGTACACACACACACACACACACATACATCAAAATAATTCTGTATCTGTTAATTTTCTTTATTTTGCTGGCAGTTGGCTATTGCAGGTGCTCCCGTGACCGTGTGGATGGCGTACGACACAGGCTACACAGAGCGCTACATGGACGTGCCTGAGAATAACCAGCAGGGCTATGAAGAAGGCTCTGTGGCCTTGCATGTGGACAAGCTGCCCAGCGAGTACGTACACAGGCTCTTAGCAAAAGGACGATTAGTGTTTGGACTCTGAGATCCCGAGTGGATGCGCTGCACTTTATTTGTATGTACACCATTTTTTTATATAACATTAATACGTATGATGATCCTTGTCATTCCAGACCCAACCGCTTGCTAATTCTCCATGGATTTCTAGATGAGAACGTGCACTTTTTTCACACCAATTTTCTAGTGTCGCAGATAATCCGTGCTGGGAAGCCCTACCAGCTTCAGGTTAGCGTCAAAGCCACGCTAGAAAAGCAAATAGCTGCCATTTTGTGTGTATTTTTAACCAGAGCACCTTTGCTCCCCCTGTTTTCTCAGGTCTACCCAAACGAGCGACACAGTATTCGCTGCCCAGAGTCTGGAGAGCACTACGAGATAATGCTGCTGCACTTTCTACAACAATACCTCTGAAATGTCACGGCAGGGGAGAAGTGAAATCCTGTTTTTTACCCCTTTAGTCCGCGTCCGCCATCCTCCTCCCCTCCAGGAAAGAAAAGAACCCCCACCCCATCCTCTAACAACATCACACCCCCAGGGCGTATTAGCCACTCGCCCCTATTAACTTTCCACCTAACTTCTCTATTCTTCTCTCGTTCGATGCGTCTTCTGTTTCTCGCTCCTTCGCTGTCTGGCCTCCATACCCCCCCTCCCCCCTTCCTCCTCCTCCCCCGGCCCCTTCGAAACGTCTGGGGTCGCTTCACGAGCAAAGACATTCAGCTGAACAAAGACAAGGACACGTAGGAAAAACAAAAATTGCAGGCTGTGTCGCACATCTCCCACTCATGTCTTCACCTCCGTGACTGACGGACTTTGCCAAACGTTATGTTGGGTTATTTTTTTTTTTTTAATCCTTTTGTTTTCTCCACTTCAGTGAGCAGTAGGAACGAGATTACTGATATATTTACTGATGGAAAATGCACACAATCGTGTCATCAGCTTCCCTCTATACGTCCCCCTCATACATAGCTAAATCAACAGTATTCATATCAATATCCATACATAGATTCTGCAGTCCTGAAGAATAATCTCTTCATCTGTCGGTTTATTTTAAGTGTGTTGTTTAAAATAAAGCATTTTATGGATTTTTATTCATTTTTCTTTTAAGCGAGTGCCGCCTGAGGTCACTCCTTTTGTGCTCGTTCCTCCCCTCATGTCACACCGCTCAAAGTGTCTGTTTGCCTTCTTAACACATAATTTATATTTGCCAAAGTACCTCTTGACTCTTGTTCATGCTGGTATTTCATTTTTTACTGCAATAGAGACAACAGGAGGGTGAGCACCAGAGTCTTACAACAGCTTTGTACCACCGAAAAATACAATTTGTACATGGTAATAAACAAATGTATGGATCAATCACACACGCCGCTCCTGCTGCAGTTTTCCTTTGCTTGTGCGACGGGGCCTCGGTCGTTCTGTTCACCTTTTCCTTCATCTGCAGCAGGTAAAAGCGTCGCCCGCCGGGTTTAATCGACTTTCACCAGATGACCGGCGGATAAGTCACGCCAGGGCGCCATCACGCCATCCGCTGCAGAGGTTGATCCCCGACCAAGATCAGGGCTGAGAGGATCCAACCGGGCTCGCGTGCACGGACGGTTTGGCCGCCTGTGAGGTAGAAAGTGTCTGCCTGAGAAATTTGAGCTGACACCTGAGGTTTGATTCCCGGTAAAGCGGTTAAGCCCGATAAACTGGCCTCCACCTCCTCAGTGGTTTCCGTGGTTGTTTGTGGCAAAATGTGCACGAATTGAAAGGCCGACTTGGACTTTTCGGTTTTAGTTTATTATTTTTCCTTTCATGCGTTTGACTATAAAGAGACAAAAGGCGCATTTGATTTTAAATAACTTTAATTGGCTCATTCTAGCCCCAGAAAAAAAAAAAAACCCATAAAAAATGTACAACCGGTAAACAACAACCAATATAAATTACAAACGGGCAGTGCCATAGAATGCATACAGTATACTGACTTGTTTTTGTACAGCATTTAAATAAGAAGATTGGACACCTAAAGGACAATAGAAGCTATCACACGTGTCTAAAAAGACATGACATTCCCCCATGCACGCCATATAAAATGATGTCAGCTGTTAAGGCGAGTCAATATGACTCAAAACAGTCTATAGACAAACTCAAGAAGAACAAACTTCACCTGGTTCCAACATTTCAGGTTGAAAAACCGTCAGTATGGTCAGTGCCCGACAAAACTACCTCTGAACGCGGGTCTGTGCGTCACAATCCCAGTGTACAGTGATTTATTACTTTACATAATGCCTTTGGGTGCAAATCTCACATTTATGGGGCAAATCAGCCGTTTGGTCCACATTTGAGGCGTTAACGGCTCGTCCCTTTGGGTTGAGCCAGTTGTGCGTGCTTGGCAGAATCAGGGGAACGGAGCACCGGCCGTCCCAGACGGAGCTGCTGACACGCTCGGGAATCAGAGTTGACACAACAGGTGATAAGTCGAGACTTGCTTCCGATTATTTCTGGCACAGCCGGCGGGCTGAGGCTCCCTCGGCCTCTGCCTGAATTCCCACCACCGCTCTAATGGTTCCCTCTCTGGTTCCTTACTGGAATCCAGCAATGAGACCCGGAACTCGTTCAGTGTGAGGGCCGGGAATAAGATCTTCTCACCAGGAGACAACCGGGCAAAAAGGAGAAGACAGAATAGTGGGGAATCTACTCCCCTCCCCCCTTTCTCTTTGTTTTGGTCTGCTTCTCTTGGTCTCTCTCCTCCTCATGACTTGCTTTGGACTGAAACGGGGGCGATCAGCATCACGGTGTTCTTCAGGGGGTAATAGCGGCCCCTCCAGCTCTTCCAGAAGATTCCCTGCTTCCTCTGGTGCCGGTGCTTGGGAGGGGGACTCTGGAAGTATCTGCCGTTCAGGTTGGAGTGACCGCAGCTGCTGAACCACCATCCGCCTGAGAGGAGGAGGAGGAGTCAGGTCAGGACGTGACTAAGGCGCACGGCTGGACTCTGACTAGTTAATGATGGCTAAATCTTACCAGAGAGGTGTTTGGCGCAGTTGGTGTCGTTTTTCTGATCGTTGTCTTGGTCGCGGGTGGAAAACGGCAGGCCGTGGAGGACGTCGGCCCCCAGGGAGCGCTCCAGCGGGCTGAAAGGGCCGTCTTTGCGCACCTGGAGCGAGTACTTGGATTCCCCTCCGCCCAGGCTGAAGGGCAGCTTCACGCTGGCGACGTCACCGTTCCAGTCGGTGAGCTGGATGTTCAGGATGTAGCCGCCGTCTTTAGCAATGGAGTGGATCTTTTCCAGACCCAGCCAGGATTCGCCTGGAGAACAAGGGGGAATTATAAGGACTCGTCTGCCTGCTTTCACCGTTTGATACGACACCGACCGGGTCAGACTGCACTTTTTCAGTCCTGGTCTAAAGTCTAAAAGAGCATTTACCAGTCAGGCTGCCGAAGCCCTTCACATAAGCCTCCCAGAGCTGATCGAAGTCCAATGATCCGTCCTGGCGTCTCTGTATCACTGTCCAGCCGCCATCTGGATGAAGAAGAATAAAAAGAACCATCAGACCAAGAACCAGAGCAGCGAACGGACTCAAACCTTAGTCCAATTCATCCATCTTACCGGCTGTCATTTCACAGAAGACTTTAAAGGGCTCTGCGTTGACTGGCTGGATGGTGTAGACCCCGCTGGTGGTCTCTCCTCTCAGGAACAGCTCGTGACAATCAGAGACCGTTTCTAGAGGGGAAAAAGAGGAGGAACCATGAAGTACGGTCGAACAGGATCCGTTTTTTATAAGTTACTGACTGTTTACACATGACAGATTCAACAGAAGGGCCTCAACTTCGCGCTCCTGAACTTTGATCAGCTGAAAAACAGGTCAAAAGTTGCTAACCCGAACCCGTGTTGCAGTTGACGCGCCTCCTGGAAGCACGTTGCCTTGTTCCGCGAGCAGCAAGTGTCCACAAATACCACTATCGGCACTTATCAGTGGGTCTGGAGATACCCACGAGCCTCACCTCCAGTCATAACACTGGTGGGAGAGCCGGAGCTTCAGGCGTGGATATAAATATGACCTTTATCCCAGTTCCCAAGCGGAGCCAAGAAGGCTATTCAGTTACACACATTCTACCCTTCACACTCGCCCCACCCCCAAACAGCCCTCCCCAACAAGCCGGTGACGTAGGCGTGCATGGCCGGAGCGTGCACTGGGAGTGCTTGCACGGTGCTGAGGAGGTGCAGGGGAGACACTGGAGAAGGCGTGCTACAAAGGAAGGGGGGAGGGGGGCTCGGGGACCCAGACCTGCTGGCATGTGCCTTAAGAGGCGTGGGGCCCGTCCTCGTGGATGACATCACCCACCGACGGCTTTGAATGGCTTCAATTGTGCGCAAACGGAGATCAATAACTTGTGAGTCTGCATTAAAAAGGAGGATCGGGGGGGGGGGGAGGTCAGGGTTTCTCCTGAACTTTGGCACACTTCCAGGACGGAGATGGTGGAGTTGGTGTCAGTATCGATCGGGTCGAGGGAGGAGGAGGAGGGATTCGGGGGAGAGGTTGCTCATTCTAGAGGATGCAACTGGTTTGCAGCAAGAAGGGGGAGGGGGGGGGGGGGGCTATCTGTACAAAGGTCGCAGATAAATTTAGAAGGACTTTTCCAGCGTCTCCCCTTTGTTCTTTGCTTAGCCGTCTGATTTCCCAACCCTGGGATCTGCGCAGTAATCTGGCTGAGCTGTGTGATCCTGACTGAAGGCCCTGACAGGCCAGAGAACTTTCCCCCAGTTGAGATTTTGCCAAAGAAACATTTTTCTCTCTGATGTCAGAGCTCTGGGGGGCTTTTTCCTGATTTCCACCGGGCTGACCGAACTGAAATGTTGCCTCGGTCAGGTTCACCTTTCACCCAAATCTGTGGCCAACAGAAGGTTCGGCTGAGGCGGTTTGGGAGGTTTGTGCGCGTCAACTGCGAGAGGAATTTTAATCAAGTGACGTTATTGAGGTTTGTGCGTAAAGGGAAGGATTCGGGTGTCATGCTGAGAAGCCGCGTGACGCCGAATCGCCGTTTCCCTCACTTTAATTGCTGATGAGCATTTAAGCGTCTTTGCAGCCCGAACAGATGGTCCACCACATTTGGCGTCAGATTTTGTCAAGTCGAATTAAAGGCAGAGCCAGGAGGAGATTTCGGACGCCTTCAGGATTTACTTACCGATCGGTGAGTCGCTCTGCTCCACGGACGCGTCGCCGTTTCTTGACTCTACCACCTGGGGAAAGTCCAGAAACGCACCATGAGATCGCAGAAGACCTCAGAAATCCATAAAATGCCAAGAAAAGCACGTGTCAGTATAGAAAAGTGCGCCCTGAAGCGCCCGGCTGACCTGACTCTGCAGCGTCCTGATGCGCACGTTCTGCTTGTCGAGCTTCTCCTGCTGGAGTCGGATCCGCTCCAACAGATCATCGATGCGTCGGTTCTGGTTCTCCAGCATCACCTGATGACAAATCAGGACATTTTCAATCAACTGTATTCCTCCCAGTTCTGTGCGTAAAACACGCCCGTGGCAGCTAAACGCCGCTGGTAGAAGATATTTGGGTTAAAACAAGCACGGGACGTTCGTTCCAGACACATCCTCGCGCTTCGGTTACCCATAATTGTTCATTTAAACCGACCCCGCCGGGGTTACGTAACCGCTGTGCAGCGGGATTTTCCGCCCCAGCTGACGGACTTCCAGGTTCACAGGCCTCACATCTGTTTCCAACCATTCACACATTCCTTTAGAACAAAAGTGCAGATCTGTCGCCCCACGGGCTTCAGTGTTGTCCTGCACGTACTCCACGCTCCTCATGCACGCTCGGAAACCCCCCCTCCACCCCAACCCCGCTCTGCTGCCCTCACAGACAGTCCGATGTTGTGGACAGAAACAGCCTCATTTGTGACGGCAAAGCAGAGTTGGAAGTCTCGTGTGGAGCAGCCATCTCAACTTTGTCTGCCAACAAAAGCGGGGGGGGGGGGGGGGAGCGTGCGTGTTCTCACCTGGATGTGTCGAGCATCACTGCTGTTCTTGGCCCCGGCCTCCAGGTCGGGCAGCACCCCGCCTCCCTGCAGCAGGCTGTCCACCCTCTCCTCCAGCCGGCTCATCCTCTCGCTCATCGCCCTCCTCTCCAGCTGCATCTCCTCCGCCTTCTCCCTCAGCTCGGCGGTGACGTTGAGCAGCTGCCCCTCTCTGTCCTCCAGCTCCCGGGCTCGGCCCTTCAGAGCCTCCCCCTCCACCCGCAGCTTCTGGCTCTCCTTCGCCAGGTCCGTCATGGTGCGATTGAAGACCTTCAGCTTGGTGGAGACGTCCCTCATCTGGACTTTGGTTTTGTCCACATGCTCCTTCAGCCCCTGGCCCAGCTGCAGCAGCCCGTGGGCGATGACGTTCACGTCATCCCACGCTGCGTACTGGACGCGCTTCTCCTTGGAGCCGCCGCCGGCGGCCGAGCCCCCTTTCCTGTCGAAGGGGAACCCTGTGGCCATAAGCACCACCAGGCAGAGGGTCAGAGTCGCCAGTGTTGTCTTCATTGTCGTCTTGCTCAGTCTGTTTTCCAGTCGCAGGTGCGCGCACGCTTCCACTTTCCTCAGCTTGGTTCCGCGAGCTCAGGCTCCTGTCTGGAACGCTCTCGGTACTTATATAGTTTCACAGCCCTGCCTGTCATTGGCCGGCTGACAAGAGGGAGGGGTGCGCGCACGCTCAGGTTTCTGTCCACCCTCCACCCCTCTGTTAACTATTCATGTCAGACACGGAGGAGGGACGCGATCTGACGCAAGATAGACTTTCAAGATAGACCGGGGACAATAAACATGGGATTTGTCCCAGTTATATGCAAATGTGTCCCTCTAACGTGCACGCAGAGGCAGATAATCCCATCAAGTTGACGGGAACACCGCGGGGAGAGAGTGAGATCATCAGGCACGAGAGATCTGCAGAGATCCAGAGATCTCGGTGCGCGAGAGATCTCAGTCGTCACAAGCGAAACCGAATTCTAAATAAAATCGGTTCTATGAAAGAGGAAGATTGAATCGTGGTTTTTTTGTCCCGAGACATCAGTCTATTGTTCCTTTATTGAGTCTCTTAGAGCTCGAAAATGACTTTTGATGAGCTCTCATTTAAAAAAAAAAAAGAAAAAAAAGAAAGAAGGCCGATTGATCTGAGCCCGAGTTCAGAAGGATTTAGTGATGCTGCGGAGCATCAGTAACCAACCCTCACCCTCACCAGAGATTATTAGATCATTTCAGCCGCGAACACAGCAGCGCGTCAGGATTCCTCCTAATCTCTCTGGGTAGATTTGAAGAATGAATAAAGTCAATTCACCGTCGAGGGCGCGTCTGACTGTGAGAACTGGGTGAAAGTTCATGCACACACACACACCCACACACACACACACACACACACACCCACACACACACACACACACACACGGAGGAGGGAGAGGGATGGGATCCTCCGCACGTACAGCTCGTAATGGCCGTACATGATCCGGGGCCACATCACAAAGCAGGAGCCAGTTTAACCCCCTCCTGCCCGGAGCCCAGACTATGTAGGTGAAAGGTAACTGGGAGACGGCTGACAGCCCCGCGAGGCCAAGCTGCGCGTAGTGGAACTGCGCGCACGCCTGGAATGCAACAAGCGTGCATTATTTGCCATCGGCCAACAGCCCGAGTTGATTTTCCCGAGGGTGTTTTAGAATAATGTTATTTACCAGCCCCGAGTCTCTTCTTCCTCCCGGTGTGTGCGTGTGTGTGTGTGTGTGTGTATGTGGGGGGGGGGGGCATCTGAGGTCTGCAGTGTTTTTCCACAGGTGAAACACAGGTAACACCTGAGCTTGATGACTGTCATGACCGTACACGTAAAGCAGCTTGTGCAACCTCAGGCAGATGTTGGCATCGGGATTTATAGATCTGAGTGTGTGTGTGTGTGTGTGTGTGTGTGTGTGTGTGTGTGTGTGTGTAGAGCTTGGGATGTAGACTAATGCCTGCGTCATGATTTATTTTGTCTTTAACGGGAAGATCCAAAATGTCTTGGTTTTTATTGGGCAAACATGTCTGTTTTTGTTAGTTCCGTTCATTTTAGCCTGTAGGTTTATGGTTTACTGTGTTTATATTGTAATAAAGGTTCATTTGCGCCCTACTTCCATAGAAATGCACTTTAAACCCACAACACATCTATTTTTGTAACCCCAAACTTATCAACCATCATTGAAACCGTTTAAAATCTAAAACTCTTTATTTATATAGAATGAATATCTTGTGGGGAAGGCGTGTAAAACTAAAGCACTCAAAGATAGAAGGGATGAGTTGAGGACGCAAATCAGCGTTTTTCCCCCTCCGGGAATGATGGACAGGAGGTGTCACGGAAAATGACTCTAGACTTTTGTAACCTCGTACTTGCGGGAACACGCAGCCGATGTTCCCTCCTCCCGGGAGAGCTGACACACGGCCTTTTCATCGCCACAGAGCAGCTTCTCATTCAATTTCCCAAAATGGCCGCTCCCATCTGGAGCCGGTGACCTTCCACCCAGTTTCCAAACGCGGAACATCTGTAAATCTCAGCGCGGAGCGTTGGAAGGAGTGGAAAGAAAGAGTCCAGAAAAAAACAGGTGCCAGAGTTGGTTCACATGCCGCCATATTTGCCATTTGGGACATTTTCCCCAATGCGTTTTTGTTTAATACGCGCATTAAACTATTTCCATCTCTCGTTGCCAAAAACTTCCGCTCGGATCTCTTTTACTGGAGTTCACAAACTCCGTGATTTAAAGCACATGTGCACTAACATCGCCCTGAGGCTGGAAGTTGATCATCTTTTTGCAAAAAAACGAAAATCTAATAAACAACACTTCTACATTTACAAAAAGTGGAAAAAATTACACGAAAAGTGAATACGCGAGCGCCCCCTGGTGGTACAAAATGGCATTTCCCAACGACTTCACTTTTAAAAATGCACACAAAATATGCCTTTAATAAAATATGCAAGCAAGTTCTAATCATCTAGTCATGCCTTATTGAGTTAGAATGTGTTTGAATTTGACCAAAACATCAGGCAAAGTGAGTCAATAGTGCAGAATGTGATTGAAGGAGAGTAAGAGACTAAATGTGCGGCGTTCTTCAGGCTGTGATAATCCACTGAACACACGCACACACAATAAAATCCTGCTGTCCTGGCGGCCGTGTCAATGTGGAGCCGAGAGATTTCCTGTGAGGGCCCCGATGTGGCGGCCCTGAGCGGCCATATTCCTGGTTCTGCATCTGAAGGCGCCCAAGTTCCCACGCAGAACGTTTGACTTTTGCCTTTTAATGACGCGGAGATCTTAAACATCCGCGCAAGCTTCGATGGTGCAGCTCACAGCAAACAAACCTTTGACACGGGTTATGTAAGACGCATTTAAGTTTGCTCCAGTGCCCCGATTCTGCAGCTGAGCCCGCGCCTACATACGTGCGTTCGCATCACCTTTACGTTTTTACGTGTCGTTGTCTGCAGGCACAGGTGCTGACACGTGTCACAGGGGCTGAGAAGGACGTCGTTCTCGACTTGTCGGTATTTGTTTGCCACAAGATGTTTTTAACCGCCCAGACTGGTTGTCAAAGCTCCCCGACGTACGGCGCAAGCGCGCCTGTTTCCATCCCCGGACGCTGCTTGTGCTTTTTCCACTGTTTAGTTCGCAGCCTAAACGAGGGTCCCAGCTGTCAGGAAGCAGAAAAGAACAGAGTGTACACGCCTTACCGTACCGTCCAATTAAAAAAAACCCACATAAGGTCTCACCACCTCTCAGTAAACCCACTTTTAGAGATTCTCCATCACCGTCAGCCAAGAATTGGCCTCCAGGATGACCACAGAGAGAGACTCCGAGATCCAGCAGGGATCTCAACAGTTCTTATTCATGAATTCATTTTAATTAACTGAAGAGGAGCGACGGGTCGGATGGAGAGACTCTCCAGTCCGGAGGGGCACCCACCAGTGAATGGAGCCTGTTCTGGGAAAAACGGGCCCGATGGTCTCTTACCGTCGAGTGTTGAGCAGCAGGTGGTTTTGAAGGAGAGTTTCAACGTGTTCCTTCGGAACCGTCGGGGTTCTGACCTTTCACCGCTGCAGCTGCGCGACGTCCAGAATGAACCCGCGTCTCTGCTCCGAAAGAACAATAAACTGCTGAGCTGTTTGGAAAGCAGCGGTGTGTGGAAGGCCTGCGGGGCAGCCGAGCAGGGGCCGTTAAAAGCTGTTATATTTTTAACCTGAGTTATTTAAGAGAGCTCTGAGCCTTTTAAGGCTGCAATTACACATTTCCGAAACCATAAAACCCTTTTAAAAGGTGCAAACAAAGCACGTTAGCAGCTAAGGTTGCGACTTATTTATAATTATGAGTAAGAAGGTGGTTTTTCTCAAGCATTTATGCTAAGATAAAACCTAATTTAGGAATGTGCCCCATTATTAATAGTAAAAAGTCCATAAATTACATTTGGCTTCTCCACAACAGCTGATTTAACTTGCTAAAGGAAAACTTTTTACGGTTGATTGAAGTTTCCTCTAAAAGCAGCTGTACTTGTCGTACAATAGTGCGTTTTATTACAGCGCGCTGGGCCAAAATCCACGCTAATCCAGGGAACAGAGTCCAAAAGTATATTTTACAGTGTTTGCAGAGCTGCAAGGAACAAGGGCTCTATCTCTCTACGACTGTAATCAACAGTCAGCTATCTGAGCGCCCTGTCCCAACATGTTTTGCTGTGCACCTGCTGTTTGTGCCCCGACGGCGCTGGGCTTCAGAAAATAAATGGATTTGGTGTTTTCGCGACCTTCTCACAGATGAAATCTGCCCCCTTTTGCACTTTTGCTGAGATCAAAGCAAATCAAAGCTGCATTTGCTGCCTCGTCGTCCCTCCAGCCGCGCGATTGCTCTGGGATTCGACACCAATTGCACGTTTCCGCCGGGGGACTGCGACCGATTGTCGAACTTGCTCTCCCGGAGCCTAAACAGGCCTCACCATCTTCAGTGGTTGGTAGAAGAGAGGCTAATCTGCAGAGCTGAGAGGGTTTGAGGGGGACAGAGAGGGGAAAGAACCCCAGCGAGGTGAGAGGACGCTAGAGACAACGTCCTCTAGTTACCTCTCGGCGTCCTCCGGGCCTCATCTGTGAATGACCCCGCTCGGGGCCGGGTTCAGATGGCATAAATCTCTGTCTCTCTGGGTGTCCCTGGCCTCTCTGCTGCACATCCTGTTACCCAGCAGGGCAGAAACAAAGCACAAACGCTCCGGGCGAGTCCCAGCGTGGAGGTCACTGGATATCCTCTGGCCACTTCGGACGCGTCGCAATCACTCTGTTGTTTCGAGGATTTATACAACATGAAACGCATGCCGGGACCCGAAAGTGGAGGCCCCATTTTCACACCTGCCATCAGGTGAGTGGTGAAAACTTGTGTTTAAAGGTGTGAAAAACAGCGAGAAGACGTGATTTAATTATTGAGCTGTTGTTGTCTCGCAGGCCGACAGACGGGGTGTGTCCTTAGACGGGGGGGTGGGGTGGTTCTAACCGGATATATCGCTGCGTAAGAGAAATGAGGGCGAAAACACGGGGGAAAGACAGTAAACAACCATCACCTGAAAACCCAGAGGTCGACGTGTGGGTGAGGCCGGGGGAGGCCACGCCAGCTTGTTTTGTTCGCTCGGAGCCGTTGATGATGGTGAAACCTGCTAAATAACATTCTTCTGTCCTCCCTGCAGCTGCAGAAGGAAGAGAAGAACCAGGCTGGAGGTTCTGCAGAGCTGCTTCCGGCAGGAGCACGGCAGCCTATTAATCCCGACCGCTGACTTGTTTATCTTCACTCTGATGTGCTCCATAAATGTCAAGGCCATTTTCAAAAAAAATGCTGTGAATAAAGCTGTCGTGTTGCAGCTCGCTCCCCTGGACGCAATAACTCAAAGAACAGTAATGAATGCGCAGAATCTGCAGTGCAGCCCTGGAAACACTGCTGTCGTGAGCTGAAAGGGACATTTGCAGGTTTGAAGGCTGCTGAGGAGATGCAGGAGACCTATTTTTCTGACACCGTTCTCCACCGTCTTTGTCATAAATAAACATAAAGTCCAATAAATTGTGTAAAATGGGTCAGATCTGTGTGTGAGGGCCAAACAGGGTGGCCACAGTGGCAGCCGCTGAAGCGCCTCATTATTTGGGCCCAGCCACTGAAACTGACCTGCTTCTCTGTTCAAACACACGAGTTCCTTCACAACCTGCGGCTGGAGCGAAGCCAAACGTCTCTGAAAAACAACGCGGCCTTGACACAACAGGCTGCTCCGACTATAGGCTGCTTCTTCACCTATAGATGTTGAAGGACACATCCATATCAGGCGTGGTCACAAGTGTGAACAGGAATTTTGAACTCCATATCTGAGGAGCCGAGCATAAATCTGTGACCCATGTTGCTATGGATACACGCAAAAGGCACCTCCCTTCAACTTGTGTTTATTTCTGAGGAGAGATCCTCTCTTGGGGTTTCCACATTTGTCTGACTTTCCATTCTCCTTCCCCTGATGAATGGTGTTGCCTGGGAAACAGGTTGACTCAGCCATCATTAAAAGACACATGTTTTTAGGTGTCATTAATTGCCAAAGTTTAACCTGAGTGGTAAAAAATAGCTATCTAAATAAAAGCACAAAGATTTATATCACCATATACTTTTTTTTTAAAAAAAGAAAGGTTTTAATAGAATAAGCATTTGTCTTTATTTAAATTGGTCGGTTAAGTGGAAATAAATGTGGGCTTTTATGTCGTTTCTTTTTAAGTGATCATTTTAAAAGATCAATGGTGCCCCCTGGTGGACAGAAGGGGAAGTGACGTTTCTCTTTTGCCTGTATAAACCTTCATTATTCTTATCTGTAATCTACGGATGTTCTACAGCTTCTAAACAATTAATTTGCTGTAAATGGATGCCTGTCCTGCATGTAATCGGTTCATTTTGCAGTATTTCCCCCCAGTTTTCACTTGAGTGACCAAACCTTCGGTCTGAGATTCAAGAAACTTCAGCCATTTTTATAAAATTTTTTTTATAGAACTACTAACTTTACACATGGTGTTTAATAGCAAGGATGAAATTAGCCAATGCTTTTCTAAAGTTTGAAGCCATCCTCAACAAACAGTCCTCGTGTTAAATGCAAGAACCTCCAGAAGTGCACGTCTGGTGCTGGTCACTGCAGTACGTCTGCCAAATTCAAAGGCTAAAGCTAAATTTACCAAGAAGTTCTAAAACTTTGAATGTGCACCACAGAGTTACCTTTACAATGCATCAGCTGCAGACTCAAAATTTGCCACATAAACAGTCACACGGGACAACCGGCCCATCCGAAACAAACAACTTTATTTCAAAACTCCTGAAAAAGTGAGACGGCGGTCCTTTTCAGTGGAGGGGACGTCGTTTTCTGCTTCACACATCTGGACTCGCGCCTCACAGTTCCAGTGGGCCCTGCAAAGAGAGACGATATTAAGCTTTTTTTGCAATACTTAAGGTGGATACCAATCATAATTGTATGCAACATTTGCCATTTTACCTATTCTACAAGTTTGCAATTCATTTGGAGAGTGAACTAATCATCATAAAGCCCCCCATCAGTTCTCATGAAGCTTTTGCATGATTAAGACCCAGATGTTTGTGCTCCTACCCTATCGCAGCCTCCTGGCTTCTCTCTCAGACTCCAGGAGTGTCAGCACGTCTCCCTCTCTGACTGGGCCCTTCACGTTCCTGATGATGGAGCGGCTGCTGTCATCCATGAAGTCAACACGCACCTGAAACCAGAGGAGGGTTCCACCAATACTTAGTAAATACCGCAGCTGTCGTCTTCTTTCAAAGCATAACAGCAGCTCTTCAGTAGGGCCCTACTTTAACTGGTAGGACATGAAGGAGGGAGGGAATTTCTCCGTTCCAGTGAGGAGAGAACACAAAACGTGGAAATAAAACTTAAACACACAATGGTCTTTAAGGGTAAACACGACATGATACATTAGCCACACATACCTGGGTACACTGTCCCTGGGAACCAGTTCTTCCAAGAACCTTGGTGACCTACACAAAAGGAGAAAATAATGGGGTTAGATCAGCAGAGCGTCCCAGACTGAATTTGGTATAATCAAATCTTTTGTAGATTAGGAGCTAACAGTAAGCTAGCTAGCTAAAACGAGCATGGACGGGCCTACACGCCGATCGCGTAGCAATGGACGTACCGAGCGTAAAACAGTCATTTATATCAAACATAGCCTCAATATTCCGAGACCGTATACTACTTTAATGACTTATATGTCGTTTTATCGACCCAATCAACACAATTTCCTCTTATTTTAATGTTTTCTTACTCTTGCGAGCTTGATCGGCTGCACGCGGCTGGCGTCCATATTGTCGGGCAGACTGGAAAGGAAGTCACGTGACTCCCGGCAGGCCTATATCGAAACTTTTTAATGTCTTTTTTAAAACTAAAAATCATTTTACGGGTTTTTTATATGAATGCACAAATTAGGATAATACACGTTAAACAAATTACATAAAGCATAAAAAATTACGCTTAAATTTAGATGGTTTATCCATTAGTTTAGATTTGGCGTATACCATTCACATATCGTCATGGGTGGAATTTGGACCGTACCATTAGTATTGATTATATCCAATAACTGCTCATAATTTTAATCAGTTAAAATACATAATTATAATAAAGATGCTGTCTATTTAAATGGATTGATTACATTTTTATTCAGTATATATGTGATTTGTGACTATACTCAAATCACATATTTTATTAGATTATCATGTGATTATTCTGAGCATTATAGTTTAGTTGATGTAATATAAATTCAACCTGCTGACTTGAGGTTGAAGCTGAGAAACACTTCTACCAGCTTGATTTTTTATACATTTTCAGTAGAAATGGTTGTCCTGGTTACATAAAATCCAAAATGGAGACTTGCCTGACCTGTTGCACTAATGAGAACATCCTATCGAAGCAGTACTGTCATCGCTCTCCCCGCCTTTCCTCCACTTGCATCTCAAAGCCTTAAATCACAAGACTAATCCTTGTGAACAGTATTTTTAACTTGCCTTTAGACAGAAAGGACAGCAATAGGATTAGTGAGTCAGTAAAGAGGCTGAATCCCGAACTCATGCAGTTGATCTTCTTGCATGCTCAGAGATGTACATGTTAGCTTTCGGTAAAGATACCATTTAAAACTTTTTTTTACAGAGGTCAACATTCAATCTAAATGGAGGCCTTGTTTACCGTCGTTTCTTTTCACTGAATTGATCAAAAGCTGGTGCAAAACTTTTTTTTTTTTACTTTTCCTTTGAAGAACGGTCAAAATGGATGCTATTAAACCCAAACTGAAGGTGCTAAAGAAGCGTCGCTCCAGTCTTTTTGCATCCGTAAAACGGGACGTGAGTTTCTCGCAAAGCCTCGAAGATCAGGAGTGCGAATTTCCCTTCTCACAGGACAGCTCGGTGAAGCCGTGGACATCTATGGACAACCTCGATGGGAGCACTCTGACCACAAATGAATCAGAGGCATCCCATCCTCGGCTCTCCAACGAAGTGAACCTCAACGTAGGCGGAAAGGTGTTTCACATCCCAAAGCATTTAGTCCTGCAACATCCCAAAACCAGGCTTGGGATTCTCGCCCTCTGTAACGATCCGATCAAGCGTCTGTCCCTCTGTGACGACTACAACGTCCACAACAACGAGTTCTTTTTTGACAGAGACCCCATGTTCTTCCACTACATCTTCCACTTCTACTGCAGTAAGGTGATGTGGGTGATGGACAATATCTGTCCCTTAAACTTCGAGGAGGAGATGTCCTTCTGGGGACTGAGCCTGAAGGACAGTCCAAGGTGTCTAAGCGTGAAGCTGCTCCCTTTTTTAAAATTTCTGTATCGATAACACGATGGTGAAGAATAGTTTTTCTTCTCCACAGGTGCTGCCGCATTCTGTTTGAGGAGAAGCTGGATGACATCAGGGACCAGCTAAAAGTCAACCGGGAGCTGATCGACGAGATTAAGCCCCACCAGGACGAGGAGGTGTACAAATCCATGTTCCTGGGAAACGTCCGGAAAGTTCTCTGGAACCTGATGGAGAATCCTTACTCCTCTCTGTCAGCTAAAGCTTTTGCCGTGTTCTCCAGCCTGTTTGTGCTTATTTCCATCGTTGCCATGACGATGAACACGGTACAAGAAACCAGGGCCTACTCGGTCGGCGGCAGAACCTACATGGAGTGGATTGAGGTGGCTTCCATTCTTTTCTTCACCCTGGAGTACTTTCTGCGACTACTGACCACATCCAACATCACAAACTTCGTCAAGAGTGCCCTTAACTTCGTGGACGTGGTGGCCGTCATGCCCTACTTCGTCCAGATCCTTTTCGAGGCGTTTGTCATCGACGCGGAAGACATGAGCGCGCAGCAGGATCTGAAGACCATGTCGAGAGTCAGCAAAGTCAGTAAGGTGCTCAAGGTTGTCAAGCTGATGCGGATCTTCCGCATCTTGAAGCTGGCCCGTCACTCCACCGGCATGAGGGCCTTCGGTTTCACCATCCGCCAGTGCTCGGAGCAGGTATGGAAGCATCCGAAACCAGTCTCCACCGCCTCCAGACTAATTACAGAAGCATTTTAGATGGAACACACGCAAAGGTTCTCTTTCAGAGAAGCCAATATGCCCGTCAAAGAGTAAACATCTGTGGCTGTGTGTGAAAACCATATCAATCAGTTTCATACAGAAAATAATGATGTGATGCAAAATCGACTGGAGGCAGAGGTCAAAGGTCACACATCTGCATTAGAAGCTGGACAAATTCCGCTTTTCTCCCTTTATAAAAACGTGTGATTTTCACTTGTGATGGGCTGACTTGTGCTCTGCTTGTTCAGGTGTGCTGCCTGTTTCTGTTCATCGCCATGGGCATCTTCACCTTCTCTGCTCTCATGCACTCGGTGGAGGTGGACCAGCCCGGGACGCCATTCAGCAGCATCCCAGACGCCTGGTGGTGGGCCGCGGTGGGTCAGCCCTGAGCTTCGCCACTTTTTTATCTACTAAACACCAAACTGCACGCTTTAAACATCTTCCTCCTTCTTAATCTGCATTTAATCACTTTCTTGACGGACAAACATGTTTATTATTGTATGTTTATTTTAGCACGGCGAGTTTGGACGTCACCAGCGGGCTCTCGTGTGTTCTCGGCCCCTCTTTCAGAGACATTTGGTTTGTGTTCATCCGCTGGCAGCTGTTAACGGACACGTGTCTAATCCCCTCTGATACAGTCTAATGTGTCTGATTTGCAAGGGAGCGCAGTGATTGCGTTGGAGATTGAGAGTTGCCGCGTGTTCCTGCTTTATTTGATGCTGCTTGTACTCAGACGGATTACTGGACTCTGAACACGAAACACACTGAAAACCTCTGAGCTTCTGTCTTTATTAGCGTAAAGGACAGTCAGAAATGTCATTTCCATTTTTGTCCCTCTTTAACACCTCCTGTCCTGGCCTCCTCCCTCAGGTGAGCATCTCCACCGTGGGCTACGGCGACGTGGTTCCCATCTCCTACCTGGGCCGCTGCGTGGCCTTCGGCTGCATCTCCTTCGGTATCATCCTCAACGGCATGCCCATCTCCATTCTCTTCAACAAGTTTTCCGACTACTACGCCAAGCTGAAGGAACAGGAGTACGGCTATTCCAACACCGAGCGCACCTTCCAGATCAGGAGACGCCTGAAACGCAAGTGCAACGCGTGCTGCGAAACCCAGCTGGACGAGGAGGACTCCGACGACGAGATCCATTACCGACCCACGGTGAGGCACACCCTCCCCGATGGGGAGGACTGAGAGGAGGCGCCGACCTGCGGGGCCCGGTAACCAAGGACCGCCTTCTCTCTCGTGGCTCCAGCTGCCTCTGCGGAGCCCGACTGTGGAGGCAGCTGGTATCAGACACAGCCTCCGTTGTGTAAAGGCGAACGTTTGCACCCGCTGACTCTGGATTCCTGTCTTTTTCCCTGTTGTAGCCGATATTGAGATGCAACCCACATAAAATAAGCATTAAGAATTATGGTGCTATCAGTCTTCTCACATTCACCTCTGCATTTCAGACTTTGTTTAATCTAATTCTTCAGTATAACATTAAGCCGCTTTGATCCGATCCAAATACCACACTGAAGTGACTTTTTTTGGGGGGTTGGAAAATAAAGCTCTCTGAGTTCTGCGGTCCTGATTCGCCAGTGCAGAACCCTCCCTGGCGCCCGGCCTCCCCTGTCAGTGATGTGTTCTTCAGTCCAAAGCTCTCCGCTATAACCTGGACGGCGGCGGAGGCTCAGCGGGGGTTGAGCTGTTATCAGGAGCGCGATTTTGCTGTTAAGGATTAGTGGGATTTTTACTTCAGCCTTCTGCTCGCAGAGCCAAGGGCGGAAGTGGAGAATGTTGTGTGTTATTTTGGCCGCCCTGAGAGCCTGATCATGTGTTTTCTGTTCAGATGCTTAAGAAAAGTGGTCATTGTGTGCATCCCAAAATATTCCATTAGTGCTTTCAATGCACTGCTGAAGTGAGCCTCCAAAATGAAGATGCTTCATCCATGAAATTCTTTAGAGGAGTAAATGAGGCCTCTTTGACTCTGTATGTGTATGTGATTGAGAAATTGCCACTGAATGAGGCTGCGGTGAACAGCAGGATGCAAATTCACTCTTCTTTTAATAAACGAGGCGAAGCAGGTCTGATCGGCGCAGGCAGACGCTTTCCTCCTGTCGTCCTCTTGGTGTTTTGTCCATTTGTCATCCACTGTTGCAGAAACAAAGATCTGTGGTGTGCAAATTCTGCCATCGTTGAGCGTAAGAAGGAGTTTTATGTGGACATTTTTTAAAAAGGAACTCTTGTGGAACTTATGAATCTCCTTTAAACATCTCACCTAATCAGCAGACGCTCTCTGAGGGCCGGTGCCGCCCGTCTAATGCTCTAGTTACCTAATAGCATTAGGGGTTAAGGTAATGGGGGGACACCAGCGCTCCGTTAGATAAACAGATTCTGGAGAGGAGCGCCGTCTGGAGTTGAGCGCAGAACCTATGATCTCACATAAATCTCCTTCGGTGTATTAACCTGGATGTATCAGGGGTGACAGGACTCATAGTTCTGCAGCTCGGGGCACCCCAGAGCTGCATGGTGGCCTGTAGCCCAGCCTCCGTCCAGAAACTGGAGAAAACGGAGAGGCTAGATTGCGCCTCAGTGTGAGTGTGTGAGCAGTGACGTGCGGCTGACTCCAGCAATCAATTCAGAGGGACCGAAGGCAAAACACAAGCAGATATCAACTTCTTTATCTTTAATTAGAATGGCCAGTTTAGTGAAATAAAACAACACGCTGTGAACAAACAGCACAAGGTAGAAAAGGCAATAACACGTCGGAGATGATAACAAAACAGAAGTGCACGATAAAAACTGCAACTCAAATATTAATACATCACATCAGCTTTGCTGCCTGGTGAAGAAAACTGAAATTTGGACTCATTATGCTGACTCGTGCTCTGCAGCTGTTTTAGCTAGAGGTTAAAAGGTCAGGTTCTACCTAACTGCTGAGGCGGCGACCACCGTCAGGTTTGTGCACGGTTGGCATCAGCATCCTTCACACACTGTTCTGTGGGTCCCGATAAGAGGAGAGCGACCTCACATTCAAGGAAAAAGGTTCAATGAAGTAGCACCAATGACGTTTCCACGATTTCCATTTGTTCCACACACAAATGAAAAACGCCATTACGGCGACGTGGTTGCATCGGGTTTGCATCAGAATGTAAACTTTGTTTACATGCTCAGGTCACGACAGATGTTTATCTCAATGGCCAAACTTGTGTTTTATCACCAGCAAACGCTGCACATCCTGATCCTTGGGGTCAGTTTTGGTAGAAATGAGGGAATCGACCTTGGCGAAAGGAACGCCAAGGCCGAATCCATCATAACCCGCGTCTTCAGCATTTATGGACTGACTAGTCGGAGCAACAGACACTGACTGGGGCTTATATAAACCTCCGCACATTCAGCTCAGCAAGCCCAGGCTCTCTTTCCTTTTCTCCAGCCGAGGAGCGCCGCCCGATCCCAAAATGCCTTCTGCTAAATGCCTGGTGGTGCTGCTGGTGGTGCTGGAGGCCGCAGGGTGCACGACTGACACTCAGGAGAGGATTAAGATGTGTGGAAGAGACCTGATACGACTGGCCGTCTCATCCTGTGGAAACTCCCGTCTGAGGAGAAGCGTCCCTGACGTAAAAGAAGGACGGCGTAAGTAAATATATCAGTTCATTTACGGTTTCTTTTACAGTTTTTTCAACAACTACACCTGGTTCAAGCTGAAAAATCCATTATTTTAAATCCTGAATGTCTCTCTGCCTCCTCTGTAGACCAGGAGACGTCCAGAGAGGCCTCGTGGACAACCAGTCCCACTCCAGTACCTGCAGATGATGGGGAGGGATTCTCCCTGGTGCCTCGCTGGCACCCCGTTTCCCCTCGCTTTAGGCGAACTGCTGGAGAAATATCTGACATTTGCTGTGAGAAAGGGTGCAGCATGAAGGAGCTGATCCAGTTTTGCTGACGTGGCCCCTCAGTTTGGGTGGTCCATGCTGGATGATTAGCGCCAAGTTGCCTTGATCAAGTCGCTTTAATTGCAACATGAATTATGATTCCGGCCTTGCACTTCAGTCACTGTAGATTTTATTCCGCACAAAAATCACATGCTTTATTTGATGTTTGTAATTTATTATTATATCTCTGCATCATTGTAAAAGAAGTCTAAAAAAAACATTATTCAAAATAAACTCGATCGATCCTATTGTTTTATTGGTATGTGGAAACATGTTAAATAGGGAGGAGCTCGGAGTAGAGCCGCTGCTCCTCAGCGTTGAGAGGAGCCAGATGAGGTGGCTTGGGCATCTAGTCAGGATGCCCCCTGGGTGCCTCCCTGGTGAGGTGTTCAGGGCATGTCCCTCCGGTAGGAGACCCCCAGGAAGACCCAGGACACGTTGGAGAGACTATGTCTCTCAACTGGCCTGGGAACGCCTGGGGATCCCTCCGGATGAGCTGGAGGAGGTAGCTGGGGAGAGGGAAGTCTGGGCTTCTCTTCTTAGGCTGCTGCCCCCGCGACCCGACCCTGGATAAGCGGTAGAGGACGGATGGATGTTAAATAGAAGTTTTTGGAAAGGCAGGGTTTTACAAACCAAACTATCATCATTACTGCACTAAAACCCTTTCGCCCTATTATTGGCACGCTCAGAAACCTGAGACGAGTACTATGGGGTTTGTTGATGCAGTACCGCATAACCACCGGCAGAGAGCGTCATTTATGCGCATAATCAAATGACGCGCTCTGCAGTGCGTTACCTCATCCGACGATGGAAGCAGGTAAAGATGTGCTTCAGCTCGGGGCTCGTATTGTAAGTCTTACTGTATCAAGTTGACTCATTACTGTGTCATTATGGCTGCACTTCTGCCTCCCCCCATGATCCTGTCTCTCAAAGCTCATTAATGTAAAATGCTCAATCACCTCAAGTGATCTTAATCTCCTTTTCACAAGAGCAGAAATTTGATCAGAGAACACTCCTAGGCCTCAGCCTATTATTATCCTGCACCAGCATGAGATGGGAAGTACATGGCTACGTGATGCCTTGCTGTTCTCCTCTTCCTGCCCGTGGATGTGGAAAATCACAGCGTCGATCTCCCTCTGTCTTCAACTTTGGTGTGTGTGCACAAGAGAAAGCCTTCAGGAGAGGAGAGCGTCTTCAGCAGCTCCGCTGCGCTGCCCACACACACGCATGGATACACGTGCACAAACTCGACACAGGCAGGAGTGTGTGTGTTTTTGTGTGTGAGCGCGGTGGGTGTCAATTTGCATGCAAATGAAATAGCTGGCAGTGTTTCCGACGGTAACGTGTCAGGGCCGGAGGTGCCGTGTTTGATACGTGCGTCTGCGGCCTCCTGCGTGGCCTCTGCTTGGGTCCAGGCTCTGCGGTTGGTGCGCGTCTTGTTTTTGCAAGCGGCGGGCACCTGTGGGCGTTGCAGAAGTCATTGACTGACATTTGTGTTGTTGTGTGTTCAGTGTTATTAGTGCTGCAGGCAGGCCTCCACGTAACACAAGCTGTCAGGCAGCGTGTCAAGCAGATCCTTAGTAACAAGGTCTTTGTCTCGTCTCGTCCAGTCTCTCAGTTCTCTTCGATTAGCATGTGAACAAATGTCGCATATTCTGCCCATGTGACAAATGAATTGAGCAACGTGGGGTGCAGCTAGCAGCTGGGAGTGGCATCATATGTTCAAGTGTTGAACATATGACCTTTTCCTACAACTGGCCTGTAGGGGGCACTACACCATAGAGTTGCACGTGTATTACAGAGATTGTTTTAACTGAATACAGCCATCAAAGCTCAAAGGCAAACATCAGAATTGCTGTTTACCCTAATATATATTTATATATTACTATTATATTATTTGATAGTAACAAAGAGCAGTTTTAGTTGTTTTAAATCAAATACAAGACCACGTGACCAGACTCCTCACAGAGAGTGAACCACCAACAGATCCTTCAACTCTGGGCTCTTTCCTTCCGTCTCTTCAGGCTTTCAGGCCTCACGCTTCCCGGCGAACACGCACTTTATGGCCACATCATTCCTTCCTTGTGTTTACGGATTTACAGTAGAAAACCGTCCGTTTCTCAAAATAGGGAGGACAAGATTGGAAATCTGTGCTCGTTGAAGAGCAATTACAAGAAAGAGGATGATAATACCAAAGCAGTAGGACAGTAAACCGTTGGAGTGGTCGCCGTCAGCCTGATTTATTGTTTTTGGTAGATGTTAAATGGCCAAAGATTTCCACGGCTAATCAAATTATTACCTCCAATTCCCTAATCGCTTTCTCACCCACAAGCCATTATATCTGCTTAATCTTTCCGCTGACAGAACACACACACACACACACACACACACACACACACACACACACACACACACACACACTAGCTACCACAACCTTGGGGCCAACGGGAGGTGGTGAAGCTGAACTAATGGAGCTGAGCTGGTGGCGGAGGGCGGCGGCGGCAGCGGCAGCCGCACAGGCGAACGCAACAGCAGCTCATGTGAGGCAGCGTCTCCCAGAATCTCGTGGCCTGTTCGCGTCAGAGACGCTAGGCTGAGAGCTGACGCGGCGAACGCAGACCTTCTGCTCCTCCGGGGCCGTGCCGTCACTCCTCTTTGGTTAATTTGGTCCGACGGTGCGGATTTGGGAGGGAAAACCGGGGGTTCCCGGGTGTGTGGATCAGGCGCTAACGCTCAGCGCCGCTGCAGGATGCATAGCTCAAAATATATGCAACAGGCAGTAGACGTGCTCCTGATTTCATTGCAGACGTAATTGATTTTGAGCTTTATATCAAATGTCCAACATTTGCATCTGGTCCGCGGGGAGCCTGAGCGCGCGAGCCGCTAGGATAAATCCTGCTGACACTCACTGCTGCTGCCGCTCCTGCTCCTGCTGCTGTTATGCTGAAAACATGCAAATGAGAGGACAAACGTTTAGGCCATTAGAAGCAGCAACAGTTGATTTCAGCACACGTTTTGCTAATTAAAGTGCACGTGACTCTCAGAGCTGTCTCAGTGTGACATTTTTTGCTTGTTTCTTTTTAATTTTTCTATTGTTTTTCCTTTTAAGGGCTGGTTTGGGGATATATGCAACCCTACGCGTCCTCACAAAGATGGATATGTGTGATTTTACTGGATGCGTCAGCTCTGTCATTCAGATTAGATTAAGATTTGGCTGGATTTGAGTTAGTATTCCCCATCTGTTGCCCCCCTTGCAGGTAATTTAGATCAATAGGTAGCTAAAAAAAAAAATCAAAAGTCATTATTCAGAATTTCTGTGCTAAATTACAAAATATGGCTAAATTTATTCCAAAACTTCCGGCCTTTATACTTTTGTTGGCAGACGGCAAAGCAAAGGATGGTTTTTCCAAAGGATGTTTTCCATATGAATGGAAAATTCATGTAAGTCAGCATTTAAGGCCAACCGTGCAAACCTCTGTGTGTGTGTGTGTGTGTGTGTGTGCAGTGTTCCTGCACGCATGTGTGTGACTCAGCGAGATAGGGGAGCCCTAGGGAACAGAACAACAGCAGGTGGAGTATTTCAGTACAGTGTGGCAGCTTTTTAAGAAATTGAGACGCTGCCTCTCCGTTACTTCCCGTAAGTGGAGCCATTAATGAATACAGAAGCTTAATGACTCAGGGTTTGGCTGCACTCGCTGGTAAATGTGCCATTAAAGCGGGCTCACCTCAACCTGGCCGCTTGCAGATGCAAGAAAAGGTGGAGGAGGACGATAAGGTTGTGTTCTTCTTTCTCGTTTTCCTCATGAGGTCTGAGAGGAATCCTCTGATCCGGGTTCAGGCGGAATGTCGCTCAAAGCTCAACAATGTCGTGTTACTTTCACTGAGGCGTCGTACTGCCAGAGTCGACTGGTCGGGGCAGGTCGCTCGTCTGCAAGGCTGCGTTTCTGCTTTTTACTGTATGTTTGCAGGAGAGGAACTCGTGTTTGTGGGTAACTTCGCAAAAAAGTCAAATCTGATCATAATTACAGATGCACAGTCAATAATTTCATAGCTAATACTGACCCAATAAAAGGGTCAGTATTAGCTATGAAATTCCACCCTGAGTTCACTCTGTTATCTGTATTCTACCCCTGGCATCACCCCCCCTAACCCCCAACACAAACACACACGCATACACACACACACACACACACACACACACACACACACACACACACACACCTGTCTATTAGTAATTGTTGTTTTCTCATCATGGCCTGATCAACAGTTCCCGCTCCGTTCAGGCGCCTATGCCACCTATACCCCCAAACCCCCCCAGCACGGCAGAAAGCCAGCGTTTACCTCGTCCACATCTCCTGCTCCTTCATCCTCTGCATAGGCGTGTCCCCCCTCTGCACGTCCATCCACCCATCCATCCATCCACCCACCCACCCACCCATCCATCATCCATCTATCTATCCATCCACCCATCCATCCACCCACCCACCCATCCATCCACCCATCCATCTATCCATCCACCCACCCATCCATCCATCCATCCACCCACCCACCCATCCATCCATCATCCATCTATCCATCCACCCACCCACCCATCCATCATCCATCTATCCATCCACCCACCCACCCATCCATCATCCATCTATCCATCCATCCACCCACCCATCCATCCATCCACCCACCCATCCACCCACCCACCCACCCATCCATCCACCCACCCACCCATCCACCAACCCACCCACCCATCCATCCATCCATCCATCCATCCATCCATCCATCCATCCATCCATCCATCCATCCATCTCCGGTCCACTCTTTCTTTGCTCCCCAGCCGCTCTGCCATGCATAATTAACTTTCCAGTGGAAGCCCCCCCCCATCTCCATTTCTCTGCCTTCCTTTCTCTGCTCTCAGGTGAATAAAAGAGAAGCGGCCCTGGGACCGTTGGCAATCTTCCTCTTCCTCTGCTTCCCTCCTGCCAGGCCTGTCTTGTTAAGTGATAATGTTGAAATGCTAAATCACACCACCGCAGCCCCCCCCCCTCCCGCAAAGCCTCTCTGGTTTCACTTTGCGCTGTCACCCGATCCAATCCCGCTCATCAATAGGCAATGCAACCGGCCTGTGTATCGCCGTGTCCCGCCCGTGTTTTACCAGCGCCAATTTAGGGCGCATGCTAATGAGCCGGGAGTATCCGACTCCTTTCTTTCAGTTTCACGTCTTTTTCATTTATTCAGGCGGCTCGAATTCAGTTTCACTGCCGCGGATTACACTTTAAAATTTGATAATCAGGTTTGCTAATCCAGTCCGTTCAATCAGCTCCTCTGCTGCTCCGCTGCCTGTGATGGGAGGTGATAAGATCACTTTTGTCTGCGCCTTTGGTGGTTCGTCGGCACCATACCCCCCCCCCCCCCCCCCCCCTGCAATTCAGTCAGATGCTGCACATTTGTAGTGTTTTAGAGACAAAACAAAAGAGCTAATTATGGTATTGTTGGATTACAGAGGCAAGACAAGTAAATAAAGTTCCCTTTGTGTAGATGTGTGAGCCTCTGTTTTAGATGGGGGACGTGTCCCTTTTCCCTCACCTTTCCAGGAGGACAGGTACGGGCTTGCTCATGATTACGTGTCAGTGAGCACAGACAGAGACGTTTCCTGTGTCGGACGTTTCCATAGCGCCAATTTGAGCCAAGTGCTGAGTGTAATCCAAGGCCATCTGTTGGGTACATCCTTGGATATGCTAATTCCACTGGGCATATCGCTCCCTTTTTGCACCTGAAGCCCAACAGGGTCTTTTGGATATTGGAGATCTGCTGTCGGTGCACCTTTCTCGTGCACGTATATTCTGGAGCCAGTGTTTAACGCTGAACTGGATGTGCTGGTTGTTGAGCCAAAATAAGAAGCAAAGCCACGAATATCGACCATCTAATATAAAGCATCTGTCCTGTATTATGTTCCTATGTCCTATGGAATTATTGTTATTTATTTAATTCCGGGTCCTTCTTCTGGCCATAACATGCGTCAGGAATGTGATAGTTATTAGATGGGAACGGAATGACGAGTTACAGGTCGTTACCAGGAGTGCTTTCCTGAACGACTCCTGTTAGCAGATGAAGCAGTTCGTTGTTGGAGATGATTAAATGTCTTTGGCAGCATGTTGGAGCCGTCGCCTCTGGTTTCCTCCCACAGTCCCAAAACATGCACATTAGGTTGATTGGAGATTGAGCAGCCTCAGCGTGTGTGTGTGTGTGTGTGTGTGTGTGTGTGTGTGTGTGTGTGTGTGTGGCCTGTAATGGAGTGGTGACCTGTCTGGGGTTTATTCCCGCCGTCTCGCTCGGTGATGGCCGGGACCGACTGGAAAAAAACTTAAAATAGAAAAAATCGGGAAACCAGCGGAGCTGCACCAGTGAAAGAGGAGCAGCAACAAGAGTAACTATGCTAAGCTAACTGCTCGTGAGAGTGAACAGTAGCAGATATGGAAGCAGCATTTCGGATCTCCTCATTTACACCAGAAAAGTTGTCAAAAACAGAAAAAATCCTGTAATAAATGTTTTGCTCTATGTCGCTGTAATTTCCTCAATGTCATGAGGAAAAAACTCACTGAGCAGAAGGAAAACTGATGGAGACTTCTGATGTCCACATGCCGTTTAAATTAAAAGTGAAGTTTTTCCCTTCTAACGGCTTTATTTTTCAGGGTTATTATTATTTCTTTTAGCTGAATTTTGAGTTCTGATGAAGTCTCGGGTAACAGCTGTCAGTAGAAGCTTGCTGAGTAATTTCAGATTCACTTATTCAGGCCTGTTCCTTCAACATATGGATCAGAACGCGCTGAGAACCTTTACCCCCCCCCGGGGGTCTGCCCCTCCTGGGGGCATCAGAATACGCTCCATCACAGCTGATGATGAAGAGGCAGCTGCTGCAAAAATGTGTAAATGGAGATTTATGGAGGGAGCTGGAGACCCCCCCGCACACACACACACACACACACACACTGACGTGGATCCTCACGTGGGCACGCTTCCCTCACGCCACATGGAATCCGCCCACGATGGCGCGGCGCTCTTTCAGCAGGTCACGTCTCGGTGGGCAGCGAGAGTCACCGCTGGGGGCACAGCCTTGGGGGGGGGGGGGCTCCTATTCAGAGGTATTATCCACTCCCATCTAATATTCATCAGCCACTGGGAGATTTGTGACGATCCGCTCTGTGGGCGCCCAGGTGTAGGATGCCAGGTTATCCAGGAGCCCAGGGTGGGTGGGGAGGTTGTGGTGGGGGGGTTGTGGTGGGGGGAGTAAAGGAGACTTAACTGATCATCATCTATTCATCTTTCCTTGTTTTTCTATGCTGAGAACATACAGCAGCGAGGGCTGTTTCCTTTTTTTCCGGACTCTTTTATTGCACACAAACATGACATGAGCCCCCCCCCCCCCCCCCCCCCCCCCCCCCCCCTTCTCTTTCTTCAGGTCATCCATCACTGTCCGTGTCAGTGGATTGAGAACCACATTTCTATCACTATACGTTACAGGTTAAGAAAGGGAGCTTGGAATGTGTTATATGTGCTGCCTTCGATTTTTGTCCGGCGTCCACGGGCTCGTCCATCATCGCTCCGCCAGGCGCCCTTGTGCGGCTGGGCCCCTGACGAGGCGTTGTCTTGGCACCGGCATCAATCATCCCCCACGTTTGCCGGAGCCCCCGTGCCTGGCGTGCAGGAGGACGTGCAACTGCTGTGGCGGGAGTCCCCTCCAGTTCGGAGGACGAGCTGGAGCATTTGTCCATTTCAGTCTCCTTTCAGGGATCCCAGCCGGAAATTGGGTAATCGCTGTGCCGGCCGGAGGGAGAACAAGGTTTGTTCCAATCCCTCCCAATCCCTTGGACGTACAGAAGAGCGTTGATGGGACTGGATTTACCGGCATCAGAGACATAAAAGGATCGCTTTGATGGTGCGTCTCTGGGTGACATAGTGTTGAAACTAAAACGCTGGACCGCTGCTTTCCTGCTCCGGAGTCAGGTGGATTACGATTAGCGGATCGTTCCTTTGCCCTTCACACTCCGCGGTGAAAGTCAGAGAGCTTGGAAAGCAAAGGCGCGTTTGGGGGACGCTGGGTGAGCAGGGGGAGGCAGAGGAGGGCTTAATTAGGCCAGATTGGCGCCGCTCTCCACCGCTGCCACCATCCCCAGTCCCCTCACCACTATTCCCTTAGATCCCATCCACTTAATGTTGTGTGAAATCATATCGGGGGTCCCTGGAGAAATGAGCGGAATCAGAACAATAAAGTGACACATTTTAAAGAGAGGTGGCACCGCGGGGAGACGGAGCGTTGTAGGCTGATGGATAACAAGCACACGTCCGGACCATTACCATCCAACAGCATCCGGCTCGGTCTGGGAGACGCTGCCGCGCCTGGTTCTAAAAATATCAATAACATCCTGGAGTATCGCCGGTGCTTCCTTCTAAGGGAAATCAAACGTGTCCAAATCATCCCTCCGTCCGCGCGAGCATGCAAATAAAAACCTCGTCCGTAAGGCAACAGCTATATTTACTGTACCGACGCTCAAGGTTGCCCTCCTGTGTTGCGTTTAGGGGCGACTGTTTGGGTTTTCCGAAGAGACAAAGGGGCAGTGAAGCAGACAGGAGGCCTCGGCGTAGCTGCAGAGCAAAATGGAGGCAGCAAAACAGACGTCGTGACGCGAGAGGGACGCTACACGGGGAATATAAATAATGGACAGCCTGGACAAACAGCTGCTCGGACGGAGGGGAGGAGGGAATCCAGAGGCCCCCCCGCAGACGGACAGACAGAGAGACAGACAGGGGCAGGGACAGATCGGCTGTGTCTCCGCACCTCGAGGACACTTCAGCGGCGAGGAGAGGCTGAAGCTAATCTCCCGCCGCGTTCAGGCAGTTAGGGCCCTTCAGGAGGGCAGAAAGTGGCTTCGCTCCCTGCCAGAATGAGGCAGGTGGGGGGGGGAGGGGAGGCGCTGTCCCCTTCTCGCATCCTGTTTTAAAAAAATGTAGTTATTGGGAAGCTCAACGCGATCAACATCAGGATTCACCCCCAACATGCGACGCTCGTGACTCAGAATGTCTGCGCCGCGCTGCCGCTCCCAGATTTTCAACCCTTCAGTGTTCGGATTTTCCTGACGAGCTCATATTAGCTACCCCCGCCCCCCCCCACACACACACACAAACACTTGTTTCTCCTACATTACAGCAGCTGAAGGCAGATATCCTGGTGACAGGTGTGAATGTTTCATTTCCCCCATCACGCAGCCTTGTAATCCTCAGAGAAATTATACTCTTGTTAATTTTGTGAGTGAATAATTCAGTCCGTCCTCTCTGCCGCCTGCCTGTTTTATTCTTGACAAATCACCCCCCCCCCAGATGCGGTATATGCTATACCTGTGTCCCCACCCCCCCTCCCCCCGCTGCATGACCTGCGGGTGACAGGGAAACCTGCCATCAATGCGCCTGGAAACCCTCGATGCCAGCTCGGCAGCCTGAGCTAAAAATAGCCCGGCTGAGATAAATAATAAAGCCTCTCCCTGTATGCGGCTTCCCCCTCTTTTTTTCCCCGGCTGCAGCCGCGGTCATGAGTAGAAGGCTTCATTTGAGGCGTGTTCGGGCTATTTGTTGCTGCAGGATGAGAAAAAAGCCACTATTGTAGGCTGGTTGCTTCGATTATGGCGAGCATTTGGAGATTGCGCCACCAGCTGGACTGAAGATTTGAATTCTGTTGAATTTTACGAGCTGATTCCCTCAGTCAGTGTCTAAAATCAGCCTACACACCTCAGAGAGGGAAGTAGAATCCCTCCGGTCCCCTCCCTCCTCTCTTTCAGTTCCACAGTCCTGTGGTTCCCCCCTCCCTGATGATGTGGGTCTAAAGAACGTGCAGAACCAGACGGCACCGTCCTGCTGTTTGTTTTTTTTACCCCGGTCACGATCCAAAAGGATCCTCACCGCAGAAACCTTTGTGTTGATGCTGCAGCTGAAGTCCGCATGGGAACCCCTCCTCCTCCTCCCCCTCTTCCTCCTCCTCCTCCTCCTCCACCACATCCTCCTCTCCATCCCCCTGCCGCTCCTCTTCCTCCACCTCTCGCCTCTCTTCCCTTTCTCTCCTCCGCCCACGCACAGCCCTCCACGACGGAGGAGCTAAAAATAGCATTAGGAATCCCCGCATCAGTTCAAAAAGGGGAGGGTGGGGGGAGGAGAGAGAGGGACGTCAGCACACACAAGGTCATAATACCCCCCCCATGCTAGCCCCCTCCTCAATGGCTCCGGCACTTTTCCTGATTTGTCACAGCTCCCTCAGCATTTTTCTTCCAGCGGACCCGAGACGATTTTATTTTTATCTGGTATTGATCAGCCAGTAAATCACATTAAACGCCGGCTCTTAGGCTTCGTTTCATGACCGAGGAGCTAATCTCATTCCACAAATTACGGAGCCAATCTACAAAAATAAATACAAAGCACAGAATCCCTTCTCTTTTTTCTCCCCTCTCCTCGTATGATCCAGACCCAATCAGGCGGAGGGATGAGGGGAGCAGCCAATAGCTGTCGTAAGGGGGGGGGGGGGGGGGGGCCCCCCCCATCACGAGTATTCCCCGTTATTCCACTACGAGCTGCCAGTGCAGACAGCAGGAGACTGCCATGAGTGGGAGAACCCCCGCTCTCAGTGGGGGGGGCTATTGATTTTACTGCTGTCATTTATAATCATCGTTGATGTGTCTTCTGCAGGCCGCCCGAGGGACCCCCGTCAAGTCAAAAGGTATGTCAGACTCTTCCTCGCCGCCTCCCTCTCACGCTGATGAAGTGGCGGGCTTTCATGGGGAGTTTGTTCCCCCTTGGTGCCCCCTTGATTAGCATGGTTGCACTGATGCAGGGCTGCTATGGGGGGGGGGCGACAGCCTCCGCTCTCGTTGGTGCACGACTGCACATGTGGCCCAACGTTGGACATGTGCTCACAACAGCACTGGTGGTGAATGTGGGAGGGAGGGGGTCATTTGGTCACCTCTTTTGTGCCCGACGGCGCTCTGATGATGAGACGCCGACCGAGTCTTTGAACGCTCGCATTGGTGATGAGATCGCTCCTCGCTCTTGTCTCTCACCGACATGTTTTTGCGACTCCCGCGGGCTCCTGTCCTAACTCCGCCCGGGCGGGTGCGCGGCGAAGCCCCGAGCACGCGCCCGAGCGAGGCGTCGCGAGGGGTCACATCTCTGTCAGCGTGTTTTCTTCCATCCTCCGTCATCCTCCCTTCCTCCCTGTCATCACGCTGGCGCAGTAACTTATGGCGCCGGGCGAAGTCGGCTTGATGGTCGGCTGCTCGCGCCCAGGCCGCGCCGCGGAAGGGGTGTTTGTTGTTGTGGCGGGCGGCCGGCAGGGCACGAGACGTTTCCGTCACCACCCTCATCGGAGGACGGAAAGTGTGCAGTGTTAAAGAGCAGCAGACGTGTGGGAATCAGGTGAAAACAAGGGCCCCCGTCGGATGGAAAACAACTCTTTCCTCTTCCAGTCTTGCTAGTTTTGCTTCCTGTGGAAACAATCGCATTGTCCGCCATGATTTAACAATTAAAACACGAAATCTAGAGGATGAATGAAGAGACCAGCGACAGGCTGCCAAACAGGAACCCACCGTAACGAGCCGCTGCTGACTGTGGGTGTTGAATAAGGGCGACTAATTGGCCTCTTGTTCATCCTGTGAGATGGATGACACACTCAGCCCTCCGCTCCCCTGCGCTTACACGGCGATGTGCTGGGATTACCCAGGATGCTTCTTCAGTATCCCCTTATCCCTCCAATGGGGACGCATTAGCCGCCGCGCCTTCGTGTCACTGTGCCCCCCCCGTACGCCTTGAAGTTGCAATAACAGGAAACACTTCAGCACAGCTTCCCTGTCAACAGGCCTGTGATAAGCCCACATCATCTTCTTCTTCATCATCTGCTGAGAACATCAGTGTTTTCCAAGGCCAGGTGCATGAGTCCTTCTGGGTGGGTCATAACAGCCCTCTGAGGGGGGGGGCTTCTGTCTGTTCTTGGTGCATGAGTCTGGTTATTCAGTGATTAGAAGACAGTAAACATGATAGGGTAATCCAAGATGGCCGCCGCGCACATCCCTCTCTCCTCAACATGTCTCCTCTGCTGGTGTTTTGGTTGGTTCTGTCCTCAAAGCAGCCGCCGATTGTGTAAATCTGCGTGAGTCCTTCCAGTTTCCGCTCCCGGCAGCCTAATCCTGATCAACCTGACGCGCTTGTTCTCGGACTGTGGGAGGACCCCAGAGCACCTGGAGAAAACCCACACGAGCCGGGAGAGCCGGGACGGAGCCCAGAGCGTTGTTGCTATGTGAGGCGAACGGCCAAGCGGTGAAGCAAACCGTAGCCTCTCGCGTCGATAAAAGGCGGAAACCGAGGAATTGCAAAGTCAGGGGAAATCCATCCATCATCTCGCGTCCGCGGGCGTGCACGTGCGCCGCTCGGTTATCATAAACATTTGATTGGACTCATTGGTGCTGAGGCGGAAACGATGACAGGTTCAGATAATCGGCTAATCTTTGCATCTGGGCGTGTTTATTTTGGGTTCACTCCACAGTTGGTCATGTTTCCCTCCTCCTCTCTCCGGAGCTCTTTTGATCCTTTCTGTGTCCACGCACCTGTTCTTTCAGATATCACTCCATCACTGTCCACTTCCGCTCCCTCAGACACACTATCAGTGTCTCGCTCCTCTTTTCTCTCGCACACAAATACTGAGACGTCTCTCTGTGTGTCACCCTGGTTGGATTTCTCTTTTTGTGTAATTACACGGCTTCTTTTCTGCGTCCTGTTACAGCCCGCAGCCGCTGGCTTCCTCCACGTTTCCTCCTCTCCGTCTTGGTGTCACCGTCTCTTCTTCTGCGAGGCCGCGAAACTCAATACACTTTTTTTGTGGACACGGCTGGACCGAGACCAGTCAGCTGCCCAGTCCAAAGTCCAAGACCCATCAGTTTCTGGTGGCGTCTTCAGCAGGAAAGGTGCTATTTAGCTAAAATGCAGCACGAAAACAGCAAGAGGGAGAAAATATGGCCTTTGACATTCATATCCACCCGGTAAATGAGTGTTTGTGTGTCCAGGAGTTGTAAAGTTCAATTTAATTATTCATGTGGAAGCAGTAACATCGCATTCCCAAACTAACAAATGAAACTCCATCTTGCCAAGGAAGTCACACAGGTCACAGTGACCAATTACTTAATGAAAATGATCAGGTTTCCAATGCAGAGGAGGCCAGAGCGCCGCTCCACATCCCTGCCGCGCTTCACCCAGCTATAAAACAGAGTGTGAATCAGCTTCTTTGCAGCTTCGGCAGCGTTTGCAGCGCTGCAGGCCCATCAAAGCTGGAAATGGCTGAACCAGCTTTAAGGAAAGGATTATTGCTTATTAAGAATGGCTGATGTATGATGTAAAGGTTGGCTCCACCCCTGGAGCTGCCTCTCTGGCTCAGCTCCCACCTCTCCATCGGAACTGCGTCATTCGTGTCCATGTCTTCATGTGTTTATTTATCTAAAAGTGTCAAATCATGAAGGAAAACAAGGAAAACCTTCTCTCCGCGGACGCAGGGTTCTTAGCCTGCTTCCTCTGCTTCTCCTCTGTTAAAGTGGTGCGTGGTCTTCTTCACTGATACCCCGGAGCATTTTATCAGATAATTCAAGGGCACATCTACGGCTAAATTCACTTGTAATGTTGAAGGGGTCTGGCCGAAAGGGAACAGTATCTTATAAACTTTATTGTTAATCCCCGGAATCTTTTGTTTTCACATTTTTCCCGAGGAAACGCCATCTGCGGGGGACAGAGTCTCTGCACTGGATTGATTCTCCCCCCATCTGTTGTGGAGTCACACTTGGAAGGACTGACCACATGTGACGAGTGGAATAATAACTTTATCAGTGTAAATAAGAGCTGTCAGCAAGAGCTGAGCAATATTTTAATCAAGCCTCCACATCACTGAATTATTTTCATGTAAAAAAGTCTTTTTTTGGCACACACACACACACACACACACACACACACACACACACACACACACACACACACACACACACACAAATATGCCTACCTACTAATAAAAATGATAAATACATATATTTAAAAATGTGATTATCCTTGGAATCGGTTTAAACACAGCTTTATGGGACATCAGAAGCTGGAGACGTGAGTTTATTTGAATTGTGAATGATATTTTTAATGACGTGGGTGGGAGAAATATTGACAATTGGCTCCGGTTTCAGAATGCGCAGGGTGGTTATGGCAACACTGGCAAAGTAGACCCGTTCGGTCAAGGCAGTGTATCTTAAACACTGTTATCCATCTCCATAATCCCGTTCCTGTAATGTCCTAACAGCCCGGAGGAGTGATCGATCCGCTGCAACCTGTGCGCATAGGCGAGCAATGGAGCGATGTTCAGGCGAAGGCGGCGTTTTGGCTGTATAGTGACGTTTTAAGGCAGGTCCTGGCCAAACCTACCAATGATACAAGTCGGTCCTATTCTGCTGGGACCGATCGCGATGAACGGGTGTCGGAGCTCTGCACGGCAAAGGAGCAACCACAGCGCGACGAGGCGATCAGGGGGATGCGGCATCGGTACGCGGGAGCTGTCCATCAGCACCAAGTCCCCGACCAAAAGCAAGGAAGCAGCAAGCAGAGCCGAGACCCAGTCGCTCCTGTTTTCAGCCTGCCGCCCCCGCCCTCTTCTCACCGAGACCGTACTCTGACAACCGCCGCTCACCGCCAGAGCCTCCAGGAGCTCCCCTGTCTGAGCCAGCCGTCTCGGAGACCCGTTCGCAGCGGCGACCCTCTACCTCTGGCGAGCTACGACACCTCCCAGCGAGCCGCACACCGAGGCGGTGTGCCCAACATCGGACACCCGGCGCACCTGCAGCAGGATCCCTGGGCCCCGGCCGTCTCCCTGCAGCCGCAGTCGGAGAAGCAGCCTGTTTTTCCGAGCTGTCACTGCAGCTTTTCCGAGCAGGAGGCGAGCCTTCCTCAAAATCAGCCCCATCCTGACGATTCTCTCCCACCGCAGCCCTCCCCACCTTTTCCGCCGCCTATACCGCCGCCACCAACGTCGTCCTCCTCTTCCCTGCTGTTTTCCCGGGCACCCAAAAGGGGGGATCGTCTCCAAAGGAGTGCAAATAATTACCAGCAGACAAGCATCGTGGAACGCTGCAGGGGAGGAGGAGGAGCAGGAGGGCACCAAGACCACAGGCAGTTGTTGCAGCAACAGCAACAGCAGCAACAGCAGCAGCAGCAGCAGCAGCAGCAGCAGCAGCAGCAGCAGCAGCAGCAGCAGCAGCAGCAGCACAGTCATTTGAGACTCCAACAGAGGGACCCCTCCCCTGAAGGAATCCGTGCAAACTCACAGAAAGGGCGTTCTTTAAATGTATGTAAGTCAACCGAGGCTAACCGGGGAGCATTCGAGTCTCAGACTCAGGAGCTGCAGCAGCAGCTGATCCCGCAATTACGAGCGCAGCAACAGCTGCTGGTGGGGAGCAGTTTGCCTGTCAACTACTGCGCCAGCGGCTCCGAGGAGCTATGTAGGACTCACCAGGCTCCACTGCTGCAACAACAAGAGCAGCAGCAGCAGCGGCAGCAACAGCAGCAGCAGCAGCAGCAGCGGCAGCAGCAGCAGCAGCAGCAGCAGCAGCAGCAGCAGCAGCAAGGCACACTGGGACTCTGCCCTCAGCGTCCGCAGCACTGTGAGCAGGAGCGGAGGATCTCCGAGCAGGGCGATCAGGTGCAGTCTGCCAGCGTAACCCCCCCGGCAACACAACAGGCGTACGCGGGGAACTCGTCTGCGACTGCCAGCAACAGCAGCAAAGACAGCCCCAACTACGGCTCCAGCTATCACCTGTGGCCGGAGAGCCCGCATAAAGGCGAGGAGAGGATCCGCATCGACCCGCATAAGGTAGAAATGTCACATTTCCTCTCAGAGCTGGAACGCTTTTATTATTATTATTTTTACTCAATGGCCACGCCTGTCAAGTGATATTGATAAAGCAGATTCACGTATGTGTATATTCCGCACGCGCGCAAGGTGCGTATGCGCGCGGGTGCGAGGACAAGGTGAGACATTTGTACCGTTTAAGGTTCCCAAATGCAACGACGCGGCAACAGTGCGCGAACGGCAGCGCGGCATTTCTTATCTAACCTGATGTTTGATTCATTCGATTTTGCACGCGCGCGCGGGTGCGTGCGCGCGTGCGCGCACAGACACCTGTTCCATGTTGCAGTCTTGTTTTGGGGGAGCTCACGCTGCAAAATCTCCCAATGACGAGGGGGAAACATATCAGCGGGTGGTGTTAGCGCGGATCGGGGGAAGGGGGGGGGGGGGGGTCGAACGCGGTGGCATCCAGACACAGCACAGGCCTGCACCTGTCTGAGTGCTGCACAGCTTCTGTCCTCCATAATGTAGCTAATGTGATGAATGTGATGGAAACAAGAGGCGGCGTTGCGGGCGGGATGGAGACGGAGGCGCTGCGTTTGTTTTGATTTCGGGCCGCTAGGATTCAGGATTAGAATCCTCAACGCGGGAGGAAAGTAGTTTCCTGGAGGAAAGAGACGAGCGAGCCACCTCTGAAGGGTCCTTTTTAAAATGCCGCTGCCGTTCCCAAGGCCTGAACTGGCACCAGTGTAGCAAAAGGTGGCACATCGAGCCACCTTGACGCGACTTTGCTCAACTTGGCTCAGTTTCGGAGCATCAGCAGAACATCGAAATAATCAGATGACTGGAGGAGAGCAGCCTCTACCCCCCCCCCCCCCCCGACCCCCACCCCCTCCCTCCCCCCAGCTCCCCGGCCCTGTTGCATGTTAAGGAGAGGAACTCTTTTTGTCGCACGGCACTGATGACTGGACACTTTAACGCGACGCCAGGACAGGGTTTGTTTTCCCTCTGATCTGTTTTGCCAGGAAGGCGTCGGGACGTCCTCGCACATGTCGGAGCGGCCGAGGGTAAACAAAAGAGAGTGTGAGGCGTCGGGAGGGATGTCGCAGCGAAAGGCCCGTTTTAGGATAAAACCTCGTCACGCAGAGCCTTTTGTGTGTCACTGCTGCAGCCGGGATGTAAACAAGCAAACGGCATCTGAGTCGGGCCAGCTCGCCGACACCAGCAGCCACTTTCTAACGCTCTCACACGCTAACGCAACCATTACGTAATCCGCTTGACCTTGCGAGACCTCCCTCCCAGTGTCGGAGCTGGGAGGGAGGCCGCTAATGTTTGAAAGCCCTTAAACAAAACACCTGTGACAGTGCACGCCTGGTAGAGCGTCTACGGTTACGCTGCCCCGCAGCACGCGCTGACACCCGATAGCCGGCCCACCAGGCCGGCGGCAGGTAGCGCGATATTGTGTCCCGCCCCAACAACATTGGGCTTTGAAAGGCCCAGAGCTCGCCACAGGCTCCCATTGTGACGAGCTGTGTAAGTACTCCAGCAACGCCGGAGAGCTCAAGGAAAGGAAACACCGCCCGGCTGGTTTTTCCAGCATCGCGGCTCTCGTATTTACAGACCTGACAGTGATTGTTGCTAACGAAGGCAGGAAGTCCCCCAATAGGAGGATGTGATGGTTTCTGGGTGGGCACTTCCTGGTCTACTGTCAGCAGACCAATAATGGAAAGTTGGACTGAAAAGTCCAACTGTTGCAATAGCGGCGGACAGGAAGTTCAGTGGAAGATAAGAGCTTTTCAATTACTGCTGTTGAGGCCTAAACATGGTTCCTGGTTGGAGATCAGGCCGGTTGTCCACCGATCCGGCGTCATCTCATCGTCACGAACCTTAACTTTGAGGTTTCCCAGCGCTCTGACAGGTGGAGCGGCGATGTTTTCCCCCTGCTGACACATCCATCCCTGTTTATTGGGCGCGTCAGGCCGCTCAGCAGGCCCGCCGGGCCTGTCGGGCCCGTGCCAGACAGCTCTCTGCGGAGCGTCAAGTGTCGTCACGGAGTGGCCCGTCTGCCAAACTACAGACATAATCACCCCATAAGATCCAGGAAAGGTCAACGCCGTATACATCAGAGTTGCGCTTTCAGCCAACTCCGTGTCTCCGTGCCGCCGGCGGGATAATTTAGAGGCGTTTATCTCGTGTTGCTGACGCCTGCAGAACTTCTGGTCGCGTCGAATGTGTCCGCTCTTGCAGCTCCCCCCCCCGCCCCCTGTTTTAAGCCTCTTTTTTGGTTTTTAACTCTTTCGCCGCTGGGACCGGTGCACTTTACAGCCTCGGTGCCGTCTAATTTTAGGAGACGGCTGAGGTGAATTGGTGACGGCGGTCTTTAAAAGCACGTTATCTTATCAGCCGCGCGTTTGTGTCGGCTTGTAATAACACCGGACGCTGATAGCTTGGAACAATCGACGCTGGCAGATCTGCTCTGCGGCGTTCTGATTTACCATCCGGCCTCTGCCAGGAGAAACATTAGGCTGATTCAAACTTTCTATATCAGCCATCTCGCCGCTGTTGTTCCAGAGTCCCTGGTTGGTTTTTCGCTCATTATACATCTGTGTTTACACTGCCTTCCATGCCTGAGTGCGTCAGGGTGGCCAACACCTTGAAAGCAAACACACCCTGTTTGAAAAGAAACTTAAATGTCACAGGAGGGGCAGCTCCTCCAACACATCCTCTCGACATCAGGGAGCGGCGGAGCTCTGCAGAGCTCTGAAGAGGGTCAGGCATGAGCACAGAGAGCCTCTCAGATTTGTCCGCAGTTGGAAAAACACCGGCAGTGAGTATGAACACGAAGCTCTTTTAATAATTGATCCCCGTTTCCCCCTTTTTCCTTCTTTCTTCCTTCTTTCGGGTGCGTTTCCGCTGCAGCTCCGCTCGCTGCCTCTGAAATAGGTTTGTGTTTCCATGTGTGTTGCTATGGAGAGATCAGCCTGGCGATGTGCGCTCTCTCTCATGGGGGTGTGGGTTTTTTGGTCAAGGAATCGTGCGCAGAGGATCTTTCATTTATTTATTTGGCTGTTTGCTGCTTCGCTTCGTCCCTGGAAGTCGCTGGGAAGTGGCTCGAGCTAATGCCCGCTTGTGTTTCGCTGGAGTGAGTCGGGCATATTGGATTACTCGCGGTCCAGTTGAATACAAAAAGTGAAAAGATAAGGAAAGGGGGGTGTGTGGGGGGGGGGGGTTCTCTCGTCCTAGACTGCTGACGATCTACGCACACTCACACGCCAGCTCACGGAGCGATTTGTAACGTGACTGCTCGACCTCTCACCATGTTTCCCTCTTCTAATGTGTGTTGTAACTCCCCACTCACTCTCGCCTCTCTGCAGCATGCCAACCGCCCCCCCTTCACCCCCCCCACCATCCCGCCAATCGCAGCTCTTTGCTTAATAAATGGCCGCAGTTCATTTATATGGTAATTCCTGTGAGATGCTGGCCAAGGGACGCCAGGCATATAATGTATCACCACAATGCATATGCTTTATGGCTAATTAGGTTATTGATCCGGAGCAGTTGCCCATGTCGGGGCAAGAAGCCCACACAAAAGAGTTTGAGAATGTGTGTAATACATCTGTAAGCAGATATATGAAAGGCGTCACCAGAGCGGGGACGGTGAGCTATGTGTGATAGGTGTGTGTGTGGGGGGGGTGTGTGTGCCTGCTGTTTTACAGTGTTGTTAAACACATTGTTTGGAGCAATAAGTCAGGCTTGGCGCTGCCTCAGGGAGCGGCCTGCAACCCCAACGAGGAGCCACCAGCTCCACCAGAAATGTTTCTCTTTTTCTGCCCCCCCCCCCCCCCCCCCCCCAGTCAGAGCTGGACTGCTGATCTGAGCTGCGCTTCATTCACCGTGCGTGATGCACAGCGCTGCAAAACGCCATCGCAGCCTCCTCTAAATATTCTGTATGGAACGCAGAGGTTTAGCTGGTCCACATCTACTCTGCTCTGTTTATACCCACACCGCAACGCTCGCAGATTAGCCTAGCCTTTGACCGAGTGGGCATCCGCTGCACACGCTCCTCTAATAAATTCAGCTTTCACAACAACGCTGCGTGCCTGTACGCCAGCCATCATGGCTCCGCTCCAGCGCACCGGCTCTGAAACAGAAGAAGAGCTGAATGAAAACCGCTTTCCCTGCCTCCTCTGCGTCACCTCAGATTACCTGACGGGGAGAATATCAACAACAGCTATCAGTATGCAGGGGAAGCTGCTGTAAAAGGGCTCCGTGGGGGGCATTTTACCAGCGTGACGGCGTGAGAATGCACGTGTGTGCGCGCGTGTGTGTGTGTGTGTGTGTGTGTGAGAGGTTGGCGTTAGCGTGCCGCTGTCATGTGGATGCAACGTGCAGGCGTGGAGTGGGGGGGGGGGTCCATGTGTAGGGGCCTGCTTGGACAGTTTCAGGTGTAAACCGGCAGTTCTGCTGGTTCTGCTCACCTTCTCTGACCCGATAATGAGAACACAGCTTCTCAGTCACTCGGCGTCTGTATAGCAGCTGGTTTTTCTGAATCGGTTCTCGACTCTGCCGCTTTTACACAGCTGCCCCTGCCTCCATAATCAGCCGCCTGTGTGATGGTTAACCCCTTAATGGACCCCCCCTCCCCACCGCCGGCCTCCTTTTGTCGATGCTGTATTCTCTTTAACCCTTTCACCAGCGGCGCGGCCTACTATCTGCCCCTGCTTTTCTTCCCTCCTCTGAAAGAGTCCATTTCTGATCAATGGGGTCCACTCCCCCAGCTATCCTCTTCTTCTCTGTCAGGCTGACAAAAAAAGTGTGTGCGTGTGTGTGTGTGTGTGTGGTGTGTGTGTGGGGGGGGGGGTGTTAAAATAGAATCAATTTACTCGAGAGGCCCCTGGGGGGTCCTTTGAAAACTGCAACATTTAATTTCATAACCAAAGTGGAAGGGGAAAAAAATCACAGCTCGAATCCCAGAACTTTTATCATGTAAGCATGAAAGACATCCACTCTCGACCACAATACAGCGACTGGTGTGTGTGTGTGTGTGTGTGTGGGGCGGGGGGGTCGCCCCTGTTTCACCTGCCTGGAAACGAGATTACGTGCAGTGCAGTAACGTGCGCTACCCTGTGCCGTGCCTTGCCGCTCTGTGGGCGATTACAAATGTGCTACTTTTCCAGCTCACCTCCGCATCAGCGCAGGCAGATAAGGATATTCAATTAGAGCGCGGCTCCCAGTCCCAGCACGCCGGAGCTGGGTGACATGGAAAAAAAGGCTGGTATCTGTTCATCGCTGAACCCCGTCTCCTGTCCCTGCAGCCTCCCCCTTGGGATGTTAAAAATACCTTTATTATTTGACTTCCTGTTTTCCCACTATTGATATTTTTCCTTTTCCCCATAATTCCTTACGTCCTGTTCCCCCATGCTGGATTCTCCTGTCATAAATCTCTGGCCAGACCTTTCCAGGCAGCTCTCTGATCAATCTTTACTGAGTTTGTTCCCTTATCGACCTGTCCTGTGCTATCGGGTATTCCGGCCTCTCTCTCCTCTTCCTGAAGCCGCCGCTTTGGGAGGAGAAAGAAACCATCGAATTCCAAAGATTCACCAATGAAAAAGTTGTCAAGTGCCGACATTTGCCGTGCACCTTAAAACAGGTTTGATTAGGGTGGCGATCCGAGCAATTATCTCATTGAGGAATGCTCACAATTGCATTGTCAAACAGGGAAAGTCAGTTATAGATAAACAACAATATAACACCACATTTTCTTCTTCAGCCAATAAGCAGGCTTTTCTTTTAAACAGGACTTTGTGCTGACGTAGAAATAAATAAGTTAAAAGGGAAAAGCTGCGCTGCTGTGGACTGAAGTTGGGGAATTCCAGCAACTAGTGCAGAAGAAGAAGAGAGCGGGGTTAGCGTTAGCCTGTGGTCACCCTCTCCTGCCTCGACGCTGCTTTTCTGCCACGCTTCCAGACTTTTCCAGCTTGTCTCCGAAGGTGAAAGCAGTAAACAAACTTGACACGTTATCGGTTCGTAGAGCAGCTGCAGCGCTGGCTAATGCTAGCTGAGCATGTTCCCGTTTAGGTTTACAGTCACAGTGATGGGGAAAAAAAAGGAGCCAATGGGGAGCTTCACTTGTATTTTGTAACATTTTGATATCAGATGTCTCTCATCTCACCCCCCTGCAGTCGCCATGGAGGCAAACTGCGGCTGTTTACAAGATCTGTTTGGAATTGTGGGGAACGCTGATTGTTTTTTATGCCGGCGTTCAATAGCTGATTCACTCTGATCATTTTGTCACACCCGCTTTTTCCAGGTTTGTTCACCATTATCATTCTCTCCATTATGGCCCATCTACAAATCACGTTTCTAACAATGCCCTCCATTAATTTACTGGAAATTGGAATAGTTCATCAGGCACTGGGTGTCCCAGTGGAAAAGTAGCCCCCGCCACCAGAGCAGTCCCTAATTTCCCCAGGACCTAATTTCTGTGGCGCATTCACGCGGCAGTCACCTTGTTGGCGTAATAGTGGTGTGCCTGTGCACAGCACATTAACAGTCCGACCGCACGCTCCCGGGGGCGATTCTTTTAGTTCCACAGAGGGTTGGTCTTGTTTCCCGGGGTTTCCGTTAATCTCTGAGAAGGACGGAGCGAGCATGGAGAAGGCTAAGCAGCCCCGAAGGCGGATAAATATCTCCATCATCCTTTTTAATTGCGTCCCACTCTGTTATCCCTATTAATTATTCATTTGTGTTAACTGTTCTATATTTACTGTAAAGTAATAGAACACATTGTTGCTTTTTCATCCCTGAGGCTACTGCATCGCTCACCTTGAACATATTATGGGTTGTCACAGCCTTTACAGTTGCAGCTGCTGCTGTTGTTGCCATGCGATCTAGCGCAGTGGCAGAGAGGTGCAGCGTTCCGGGACCCAGCAACGAGGATCCCGGCTAAATGAGCTGGGAATGATCCCAGAGAGGGAGAGTTTGGTCGGACAGCTTCCGCTGTTATTGAATCTGGAGGCTCGGTTATTTGTTGGTGCAATGTGGACGGCGCGGGCCAGAACGAGGCACCGAGGGTCTGCTGTGGTTGCTATGGCAACCCGGGACCAAAGGTGATGTTTTCAGGGCCCTGGTAGGTAGTGTAAAACTATACACAGAGTGCATTTGTATTGGAAAGCATAAATCCTTAAACTCATGAACTCTGCTCAACAGGTATCTTTATTGTTTGCCCAGCAGGTCAGTTAAAGTCGCGTTTTCATAAACAAATAACAACAATCGTCTGTTTATGGGCTTCTAGTGCTGCAGGCAGAACCTGTCAGGCTCTACTCCATATATTTGGTTTTGGTTTTTTTTAAACTTAGAGTAAATATTTAATTTATTTTGTTCAGGCATGTTGGGAGACAGCCCAAATCACACACATTTGCATATCATATGCTAAACGACCGTAACAGAAGAGGTGAGAGTCGGGGATTAGGATTAGGGTTACGGTTTCCATAGTGCCTTTGCATATTTGAATACATTCATGAGGTGAGAAGAGTTTTTTTACAGTGCGGTTTTCACGTGCTGCAACAGCTCACACACACACACACACACACCAACACACACACACACACACCTCGCTCATCGCAGACATGTAAAGTCAATTTGAGATTACCCTCTAAAAGCTCTCAGAACACGGCGCCTCTTCAAGCTCTTACACTACTTTATCCCACGACATGAATTTAGCAGCAGACGACATGCGTGCGTGCGCGTGTGCACGTGAGAGGACCGAACCAGTAAGACGCAGCTTCCCTCCTTCTGCTTCCGCGTGCATCTGAACCACAGATGAAACCATGGGAGGGGTCTGAGAAAAGCCCCCCGCCACTGGTCCCTATTAATCTGCCACGCTTACGTGCGCGGCAGCAGCGCCGATGGGAGGATTTGCTGTGTCTGAAAGTGCAGCTGCCGCCTCTGTTCTTCCTGTCTTCACCTGCACTGAGTAATGATCCGCCCGCTGGTCCAGCGATGGACAGAGGAGCGCCGATGCCCGCTGGCCTGTCACAGAAACGTGGCAGCTTCCAGCGTGCTGGGAGGAGCCGTGCGGTGCGGCCTGCAGCTCCCCGTCACTCCAGGGGCTGCCTGCAGACCAGCACAGGGAGCCGTCCCCCCCCTCTCCCACCTCTCTCTTTCAGTGCTTTATCAGAGCTCACCTTTCCTTTCATGTGGGCCTGTAGTGGAAGGGTGTGTGTGTGTGTGTGTGTGCGTGTGTGTGTGCGTGTGTGTGTGTGTGTGTGTGCGTGTGTGTGTGTGTGTGTGTGTGTGTATCGAAACTGATCTGGCACATGGCTAAATATTCAAACACACCCACCCCTGTAATCAAACATGCAGGCAAAGTTGAATATTTTATCACGCATGGTTCTATTTTTCAGGGCTCTAACCCCCCCAACCCCCCATGTAGCAGCGTCAACACTGAGGAAGGAGAAATCTTCTATTAGATTTGAGCCGGTTGAAAGAGAGGAGGCAGAGAGGAAGCAGAGAGGAGGCAGAGAGGAGGCAGAGAGGAGGCAGAGAGGAAGGAGAGAGGAGGCAGAGAGGAAGGAGAGAGGAGGCAGAGAGGAGGCAGAGAGGAAGGAGAGAGGAGGCAGAGAGGAAGAAGAGAGGAAGCAGAGAGGAAGCAGAGAGGAGGCAGAGAGGAGGCAGAGAGGAAGGAGAGAGGAGGCAGAGAGGAAGCAGAGAGGAGGCAGAGAGGAGGCAGAGAGGAAGGAGAGAGGAGGCAGAGAGGAAGGAGAGAGGAGGCAGAGAGGAGGCAGAGAGGAAGCAGAGAGGAAGGAGAGAGGAGGCAGAGAGGAGGCAGAGAGGAGGCAGAGAGGAAGCAGAGAGGAGGCAGAGAGGAGGCATAGAGGAAGGAGAGAGGAGGCAGAGAGGAGGCAGAGAGGAAGGAGAGAGGAGGCAGAGAGGAGGCAGAGAGGAAGCAGAGAGGAGGCAGAGAGGAAGAAGAGAGGAAGAAGAGAGGAGGCATAGAGGAAGGAGAGAGGAGGCAGAGAGGAGGCAGAGAGGAAGGAGAGAGGAGGCAGAGAGGAGGCAGAGAGGAGGCAGAGAGGAGGCAGAGAGGAAGCAGAGAGGAGGCAGAGAGGAGGCAGAGAGGAAGGAGAGAGGAGGCAGAGAGGAGGCAGAGAGGAGGCAGATAGGAGGCAGAGAGGAAGGAGAGAGGAGGCAGAGAGGAAGCAGAGAGGAGGTAGAGAGGAGGCATAGAGGAAGGAGAGAGGAGGCAGAGAGGAGGCAGAGAGGAAGGAGAGAGGAAGGAGAGAGGAGGCAGAGAGGAAGCAGAGAGGAGGCAGAGAGGAAGGAGAGAGGAGGCAGAGAGGAAGAAGAGAGGAAGCAGAGAGGAGGCAGAGAGGAAGCAGAGAGGAGGCAGAGAGGAAGGAGAGAGGAGGCAGAGAGGAGGCAGAGAGGAGGCAGAGAGGAGGCAGAGAGGAGGCAGAGAGGAGGCAGAGAGGACTGAGGTGGAGAGTTGCCTTCATTTGAACTGTTCTGCACTGAGGCTTTTCAATTTGATTATGAGGCTCCATTTCATAGAGCCTGGAAGCAGCGTAAATGAAAGCCGGCCGGCGGTCGGATGGATGAGCAGCCTCACGGTGACGCGATGGGGCAGCGGGGACAACAAGGGGCAGCGCCGTGCTCTTTTCTCACACTACGTCAGGTTTCAGGGGCACGCGATGGCGCTCGGGCAGCAGGCCAAGAGGGCGAGAGCGAGGAATTGATGCACCAGTTTTGGAATGTGACGAGCTGACGAACGCAAAAACAACAGCTTTTCTTCAAAACAACGCCACCCTGGAGATAAATGAGTAAAACGAAGTCACGTTTCCGGGCTCGTGCTTGGAAGGGAGTGAATAAGAAAGTGAAAACCTGACCTTCAGCTAAACGGCGCGATACCCCCTCAGCTAACTGACTCTATATGACTCATAAGAACACTTAAAAGAGGCCCGAGTGTTTTCAGCCCTCCAACAGTCGGCGGTGGAGGAAGAGAAGAAGAAGTAGAGCCATTTAATGGAAAAAGAGAGAGAGAGCCACAAGATTTCCCCTCCCACTCTGTGCAGTGTTTTTCCTCCTGATCCAGCAATCTGCAGGAATGAGGCAAAGCTGCAGAGGGATTCAGATCCCAGGTGATCTGCTTCCCAGGCGCAACAGGACGACGAGGCGATCATCTATTTAGCACCCGAACTTAAAGGGATTTGCCGCAATAAGGAGCATTTTAGTTCCGTCGGTGCACCGGCGGCGGTTTTATTTCCGCTGGTTTGCTCCTGTTGCCGTTTTCCCGTTGGCTAACGTGCTAATCCTCGGTTTAGGCGCAGGCCTGGACAATGAGTGTTCAATTTAAAATTCCCAGATAAACTGAAGGACAAACCCCCCACGCCAGGAGGGGTTTGTTTGTGTATCCCAGAGCCCGAAGGATTCACTTCCCAGTTAATCATTTCCTGGACTGACGCGTTGCTCATTGTCCCACATAAATCCACACCTCAGTTTTAACTTGGAGGTGGGGGGGGGGGGGTGACAGCTGACAATGAGCATGATGCGGAGCCATAAATTGCTCCTGAGAGGGAAAAAAAACAAGAACTTAGCTCATAAATTTGATGTACAGTAATAAAACTGAACAGGAGCTCCTAATTCTCTGATGTCGGGCTCCAATGACACCACAATAAAAACTCAGGTCTCATAATTTAAGCAAGGTTTTCTACCGAAGTGCACGACACTGACCGTGTTTGTTTTGGGGTTGTTGTTGTTGTTGTTGTTGTTTTACATTCCAGCACTTGAATTTCCACATCAAGCATCTCACTCAAAACCAAAGGAATGTGGATTTTCTAAGGAACCAAAGGCAGAAAGCTAAAAATAGTTCAGAAGAGATGGAAGTTAAATATAATTTCAATCGATTTGATTCCGCTTTGAACAAACTCGCCTTTATTTCCCATGCAAAGTTAAAAATGGCGCTCCCGCCCCCTAAAGATCAGCATCCTGACTGTTACGCCACGCAGCGCGAACCGTTCCACGGCGTTCCCTGACATTCCAACCTAAAGTTCAGCCGCTCCGAAGTCTGTAAGGGTTCTAATGGTGCAGATTAAAAAGCAATTTAATACAGTAAAGGGGATTAGAAACACTATGGGCTGAGCTAATCCTTAACCTTTAGTCCTGTTCTCATGGAGACACAATATGTGCAAAACGATAGCATCGCAGGACCGGAGTTAGTAAATTTCCATTAGGGGTGCGCTCCTTTATTCCCACCAGCACATTTAAAGGCATTAGCCACGCTTTGTCAGGGCTAAGAAAATGGTCAGCGCTGCTAACACACATCCCCAACTTGTTTAGGAAAAAGCACTGTTCCGAGGGAAGTTTTCATAACCCATTATGGCAAAATGCCCACGTCTCTGAAGGTGGGGGGGGGGGGGGGGGGCAGATGGATAGATACCCCTGAGATGACTCTCCATCCTCATAACAGGAGGGAAGAACAAAAAGGAGGAACATCATGGAGAGGTAAAGGTAGAAGCAATAAATGATCTCTCAAATACAGAGTTGCATTGATTTAGTGTATGTAGACAAAAAAAAAAGATGTATTTCTTTTTTGCTGTTTGAAATGAGAGGATTGTTTGACATTGTCACAGATCTTCGTCTCCATTCTCATTTGAGCACTTTCTAATCCGCAGGGGCCAGAGTGGTTCTCTGATAGGAAACAGGGTCGGGCCGTGCATGAATCTTTCATAGCTAAATTTGTGCAGTGCAAAGATTCAATTTTCTGCACTTTGTCGGGCCCGTTATTGGTTATATGGATTTATTTATACATCAAGGTCCATTCATCATTTAGCTGGCGTGTGATGCCTTCGCCTGGAAGCCGAAGCCGCCGCCGCCGCCGTCACGTGAAGGAGCTTCTCAGCCCTTGGGCTTGAAACGTGCTGCCCTGTTGTTTGGGCTCCTCTCGGTGAACCGCGCCAGCTCTCAGAAACCAGAACTGCTAATATTTTGGCTCCGGCTGTATGTCCGACCACATGTCCCGCTGCGCGGTGAAGCCGTCTACTTTCATAACCTAATTCCGTCCCCTCCGCCGAACCACAGAGGTGCGAAGGCCACATCAACGCGCCGCTTGGCGTAGACCCACCTCGCCCTCTTTCTGTCGTGGCGCTGCTGTAACGCTCCTCTTCCTGTTCACAGGCCACCACTGAGCAGAAGAAGCTGAGCCATGCTGGATCCAAGCCCTCCCTCTCCGAGAGCAGCGGCAGACTCCCTCAGATAGCCATGAACACCTGCAGGTACAATGGCGGCGTGGTGAGACCACTAGTGGGCAGCCTGGCATCCTCGTCGCGCCGCAACCTTGCGGACATCGACTCGGAGACGCAGCCCCTGCAGACGCTGCACAGCTCCGGCCTCGAGGTCGTGGTGTCTAAAGGCAACGGCGGCGAAGACCCCAGCAAGGCTTCCAACGAGAGCTTGGTCAGGGAGGGCAGCGGGCGGCGCGGAGGGAGGGCACCGCAGAAGAAGAACAAGGACATTGGCTACAAGCTAGGCCACCGGAGGGCGCTGTTCGAGAAAAGGAAGCGGCTCAGCGACTACGCGCTCATCTTCGGGATGTTTGGGATCGTTGTCATGGTGACAGAGACGGAACTGTCATGGGGAGTTTACACGAAGGTGGGTTGTGATGCTCGAGTGGGAGACTTCGGCGTCGTCACTGCTCCTTTGTTCGCGCTCGATTGTGCGGCGTCGGTAGGCGTCGGAGTTCTGAAGGGCTCTTTCAGCGAAAACTGCAAAACGCGGCGGGAACGTCGCAAATGGAAATAAAATACGGACTCGATAATCTGAGCGGCTAAATGGTTGCTAATGTTGGACAACACTGAGCTGGAGTTGATATTGTAGAGACCAAACATGTTTGAAGGCGAACAATGAGAAGAACCTGCTTTTCTGGTGTTTTCAAGGGTGCTTTGTCATCCAGGGTTTGGAGTCTTTTAATTAATTATCTGTAATGTCCAGAACATTGACTGGAACAGATCTCAAAAGTACTTTGGATAATCAAATTTTATGGACTTTGAAATACAATCAGCATGGAAAAGATATTCCAGACACCAAGATGGAGCTTGTCCTTCTGAGTGAGTGTGCATTAAACACAAAGAGACTTGCTGGCGCTAACTGGCTTAGCGCAGATACAGATAATGCTAGCGGGCAACTGCAGTTGGCTAACACATTTGCTCAGGGCCCTTTGGCGTCTGTTTCTGCCTTTGTCAATGTCTTTTCAGAACACATGGGGCTTTCAGATGAGTCCATTTCGCCCCAGGTGGACACATATTGACGCACTGATCAGCCGAAACTGTCAAACAATGACCTGACTGCTATGTTCAGACAAACGGGGACAGTTCTGCCTAATAAAGGGTGTTAGCGTTAGCTCTCTGACCCTCGTGTGAACCAGGAGCGCTAGCAGGAAAAAGAATACCGACATTTTTGTTTTATCTGCTAACGTTATGCACAGATTGAGGCTGGTCCTTTTAACCCAAGCTAATTAGCTTTAGCTTCAGATTTCACACATCTCCTGGTATCCGTCTCCTCGTGTGGATCAGGAGAAGTCGCCAAACATCGAGCGTATAAACCAAAGCGTTCAAAAATAATGATTTTAGCCCATCAGTCGGGATTATTAGAATGATTCTATGCGTGAGTGTTTGATGTAGTGCACGAGTCATTGTGGTAATCTACTATAGGAATGATTGATTGGGTTTTAAGCAAGTCAATAGCTTTCTCTGCGACTGTTACTGAGCGGGTTCAGTTCATTCATCAAACTGACCTCCGCCGGAATGGAAATGACCTCCCATCTGTGAATGCCACGCTGACCCCTCGCCCGTCAGACAGGTCTGCTGTCAGCGCTCCCTTTTCCCTCTCTTGTCACCTCACGTCTCAGACACTCGCGGCTCAGCCAAGGATTTCTGAGCCCTGAAGCGGGGGGGAGACGTCGAGCGCTGGGACCGAAAACTCCTTGAACCTCCTGCAGGTGGATTAATTGGAACATTCAATGTTATTTCACCCGGGACTTCTCAAAACAATTTCAGACGTTAGGACGTCTCGAGAACGTGGCGCTGACCCGTGGAGCAAAGCAATCTATCTGATTGCTAAAAATACATTCTGGAATATGGACCAGCGCGAGTCATAACCGTAGTCTGTCAGCACGGAGGAGATTGTGGATTAAACCGCCATCCCTCCCCGGCGCCGCTATTACTGCTTAAAACTGCTGCTAAATTGATTCATCAAATGGAATCAAATGGAGTCCGGCTCCTCCGTCCCCACATCAATGCACGCACGCAACACGTGGGCACGCACGCAACCAGCTGCTCTATTTATCAGCGGTGACGTTCTCCCGCGTGCCCCCCGACCCCCCATCCCCCCACTACTAATGCTAGCTTTCCCGTTCCTGCACCCCTCCCCCTTTGATTAATTGGTGGTTTGGACGGCGGCGAGCGGCATCCACGGATAATATCAGCCTGCACTTCCACCTGCGGACGCATTGTTTAGCAGCACCCCGACCGCACGTGTGTGTGTGTGTGTGTGTGTGTGTGTGTGTGTGTGTGTGTGTGTGTGTTAAAGCTGGTCTAAATATTGCAATTGATGGAGGTTGTTCCTGATGTTTTCCTCTTTCTCTCCCTCCAGGAATCCTCATACTCATTTGCACTGAAATGCCTTATCAGCCTTTCCACTGTTATACTGCTTGGTCTTATAATTATGTACCACGCCCGGGAGATCCAGGTGGGTCCGGAGCCCAACAGGTAACCTCTTTTTGGTCGCTAGCGGAAGGGGATGTTAACGGAATGACGGTTTCCCTCCCAGCTGTTCATGGTGGACAACGGTGCCGACGACTGGAGGATAGCCATGACCTACGAGCGGATCTTCTTCATCGTGCTGGAGCTGCTGGTGTGCGCCATCCACCCCATCCCGGGCCAGTACGTCTTCACCTGGACGGCACGTCTGGCCTTCACCTACACGCCGTCGGTGGCCAACGCCGACGTGGACATCATCCTCTCCATCCCCATGTTCCTGAGGCTCTACCTGATCGGCCGGGTCATGCTGCTCCACAGCAAGCTCTTCACGGACGCGTCGTCTCGCAGCATCGGCGCCCTGAACAAGATCAACTTCAACACCCGCTTCGTCATGAAGACGCTCATGACCATTTGTCCCGGGACCGTCCTGCTGGTGTTCAGCATCTCCTCCTGGATCATCGCCGCCTGGACGGTGCGCGTCTGCGAGAGGTAAACACGGGCGGGTGGATTATGGATGTTGCTGAGGGCAGATTAAGAAACGGTTGCCGCGCGCTCCAGGTGATTAAGTTGGCTTTTTCCATCTGGTCCCCCCCCCCCCCCGTTGAAGAGTGGGGGGGTTGTTAAAAACCCAGCTAAACACTTTACGCGTGTACAGACAGGCACAAGCACGTGCTCCACCTGAGCGTTTAAAAACATCAGCTCTACATTTCGTTAGATCAGCAATAACGCTACCCCCCCCCCCCCCCCACACACACACACACACACACACACACACACCCTCCCTGCGCGCTCCCCGTGTTTGTTGCTATTTTTGATGGCTTGTCCATAATTCATGAGTTTCTAATTGTTTGTTTGCTGAAAGGTTTGTTTTGGTAATGCGGAGCAGCCCCCGGGGCCCCTTAACCCGTTTTCCTCCCCAAAACTGCGCGATGGGCTTCCTCTCAAGGGGGGGGCAACGATCCTGTGTGGGGGGGGGGGGGGGGGGGATAGGGGGGTGTGAGGCAGGGAAACGAGGTGAACGAGGCTTTCGTGCTTTGATGTTTCAAAGACTCGAGTAGAGCGGACGTGTAAAGGAACATGTAGCATCCGACAGGGGCCACAGATAAATCCGTCCCTGGGCCCCAGCTCACCTCCCCCGCTGGTACTACCCCCCCCATCCCCCTCCTGTCACTAACACCCAGCCCTTGCATGCCAAACCCCAGTTAACCCCTCCCCTAGCCCCTCCATAGCAGAAGTCTCTCTACACAGGCTCCTCTTGGGGGGGCGGCAGCCGCAGGTATATTGTCTTCTATTTGGGAATTTTGCTAGAGACGCTAATATTTCCACAAAGCAGTACAGTCGACCTTTGACCTGTTCCACCTGCAAACACGCGCTCACCTGCACGATAAATAAAGTCAGTAAATAAGGCCACTGTTGGCCGGTGTCGCACAGGTGCCTGACGGAGGTGTCGCACAGGTGCCTGACGGAGGGACGGTTTTAGCAGCGGCAACAAAACTGTGCTGCTTGGTGGAAATGGAGCCGTGCAGATGAATTAGAGCAGCCTAATTGAGTTTCTCACTGACCCTTTTACTCATCTCGCCACGCTGCGGAGCTTTTAGCCGGAGGACGCTGACGCTCAACCAAACCGATGCGTGCGCGTCGCCCAAAATTACAGGATTACAGGGTCACGTGACCTCCGGAAACCGTCACCTTGTCGCGTTATTTGCTGCCGTAGTAAAAAAAGAAAAAGTAGTTAGAAGAGAGTAGAAAAAGAATTTAGCTGGATCTGAAATCACACGGCAGACGTGTCAGCATGGGAGTCCACTGGTGACCCATGTGACTGCCGTGAGCTAAGCCCCGCCCACATCCGTAGCTGTCCGTGGCATAGAGCCGCGAAGCTGCTGGTTCCTAATCTGACAGCGTTGCCGAGTCCATCTGGAAAACCGGGCTGGATTTTTTTTTTCTTTTTTAAGCGTTTTGACAAGCGCACAGATGCTCCGACACAGTCGGTCGTCCCGCGTGCACACAAACAAACACACACGCGCTTCCCAAAGACAGGCCTGAACCGAGTTCCGATGGGTGGATCTGTGTGTCCGTGCACAAGCGGATGTGTGCGTGCATGCGTGTGTGCTGATAAAATGTCACATCTATATTGTTGTACTTTCTATTTCCCCACTATGCTGCTCCATAGGGATACCATGTGAGTCCTCGCTCTCTGGCCGTGGAAAACAGATTAATTAACAACCAAACGTATCATTTTGCACCGAGCTGGCGCCACTGCGGGGTTGGAGGGAGGGCGGGGTGGTCGTGGCAGGTAAGCGGTGGTGGTGGTGGTTGGGGGGGGGGGCAGAAGCAGAACGATTGATCCTTTCCAAACAACAGTGAGGTAAAGGGTTCGAGAGAGGTGCCATCCTTCTGCCGAGGAGGGTTGAGGAAGAGAGGAGGTTGTCGGTGTGAGCAGCACTCTGAAGCTAGCGTCTCGTTGCTAACTGTCAGGCCAGTGAGGGCTGGAGGAGGAGGAGGAGGAGGAGGAGGAGGAGGAAGCTGGAGCTAAAATGGAGCAGCTCCTTCGAGTCACCTTCATGAATCGGCCGGAGGGCAATTTGTCGTCTTTCCTTTTTTTTTTCTCTCCCTCTCCGTCTCTTTATGCAATTGTTATAGATCGATTTCAGGCAAAAGTCTTTTTAGCAGCAACTCCAAAAATTTGCCGATGAGCAAAGGCCTCTCTGTCTTTGTGTTCACCCATTACCATCCCATTACAACCCCCCCTCCCCCCCCACACCTCACAGAGGTTTGCTAACCTCAAACATCTTGCGTGCTAATGCCATTTCAGCCCCGGGAGGGGCGTCCCACCTTCGTTAGGGGGCGACCTCCGTCGTCCTCACCCCCTCCCTGTCCCCCTCCTGTGGTAAATATCAAAACAGCACGTGGGCTTTCACGTCCACCGCGTCAACTTGCGACGATGAATCGGTGAATAAAAGGGAAGAAGAGAAGAGGCGCTTGTTTCCCAAAGTGCCGGGTTCAATGTCACGCCGGCCAATCGCAGGGCGGTGCCGTGTCAGATCGGACCAGCACAAAGTCCGTGTGGAAAAGGCCAAGATGGGGTGAATGAAAGACACACGAGCGGGGGGACAGGGAGGGAAGGACGGATGGCGGAGTGTCACCCCCCCACCTCCCTGCTTGACCTCTGGCCCTGACCTCCCTCCCTCTCTCTTCCATTTGATCCTCTGCAGATCTTCCCATCTAACATGGCATGTACACCCACTACTGGTCCCAGTTCCTTCCCTCCTCCATGACAAGCAGGTCGAGTCTCTCACTCGCACACTTGCATGCGTGCCCCCGCCAGCCCCGCCAGCAGTGTATCGCTCCTTTTAGCTCTGTTCCTCGCTTCCTGCTGGGGGGGCATCTAAGCCTCGTACAGACTGTCAGAAAGTTCAACTTTCACTCACTTCGCTAGTTTCGTACAGCCCAAAATCCGAGTTAGCATGAGCTGTGAATAGAGCCGCTAGCATGAGGGACATCCATGACCTCCTGGATCTAATTATAACAATCGAGATTTCAAGGATAAAGTCGCAATATTGCTGGAATATTTGTCTTTTTTTAGCACCTTTAGGGTTTGGTACATAATTTTAACGAGAACTCTTTTATTCTTGAAAGAGAAATCTCAGGTTGTTGTTTTATTGTCTTGCTTTGGTACAAAAAGGTGTGGTCCCAGTTGACGGCTGAAGGACAGGACGGCTGAAGGACAGGACCCCCTGTGATCATTTACTTTAATAAAGGACCGCAGGCCAGTCTTGGGTTCTTGGGCAAGGCAGCGGGGAGCGACAAGATCGGGGGTTTCGTGAAACGCCTTGAACCTGCCGCTCAGTGATATCTCAGCTGTTTTTACGCCTCGCTCGTTTCGCAATCGGCAGGGGCAAAAGTTTCTTCGCGCGCTAATTTAATTTCATACACACTTAAGGTTGATATTTTATGTAAATTGGCGGCGGCACCGTTCCGGCACAGCCTGCGAGTCTGAATCTGCCGCGTGTTTGATTAGCAGATGAGGGGTCGCTGTGACTTTGAGCCCCGGCGCTGGTCAAATGTGCTCAAGAATTCATTTGCCAGAGTTAAAGTCGGGCACGAGGCCAAGAGACGGAGCTGGGACGGATCCTGTCCACCTCACGTCCTCTGTCCTGTTCTGAGGAACGTCGCCCAGCGTTGAGGTTTGGGTTAGCGGACAGAGGCCCCCACGTGTCCGGCACCTTGACACCGAACCCTGCGCCAACAAGCTAGCTAATTCACGGTTGTTTCATGCTAATTTGGTTTCTTAAATTCATTTTAAGGGTTAATTAGCTGCCTGAATAAAGGATCTACGGCATCATCCCCACTCACAATCTGGAGTTCTTATGAGATCGTCAGAAGGTTTCAGTCCACTCGGTTTGTGCTGGTTTTACTTTGTGGCCCTGCAGTAAAAAAAAAACAACAAAAAAACAACTTTAATATCTCTCTTTTTTTAATTAGGTCATCGTCATTTTGTTTGTTCCCACAAACGCGTCCCTCGTGAGGAGCATCACAACATGTTTGTCCCCAAGTAATCTCTGCAGAGGCGTTAGTCTTCTGTCAACAGAACGGGCAAATGCCACATTTAAAGTTTTAATTAGCGGCAGAAAGTTGATGAAAACAGGCTCCAAACGGAGAAAAAAATGGTTATAATTCTGTCTCACTCACAGAAACCAGGAAATCTGAGCCTTTATTTTTGAAAGTCATGATAAATAACAGTAGAATCAATATAACTCAGGACTTAGCATCACATAATGTCACCATATAGAATGTTTGAGGCATGAAACAGACTCTAAAAGCAACTCCAACATATTGATGGAAAACTCAATTTTGCCCACCGACGCTCTGGCCAATGGAAGGACGGGGTCAAAGGTCATCTTTCTCATGCCCCCACCCCCCCACCCCCACCCCCCGGATATAGTGTGTGTCGAGCATGTTGTGAGCGAAGGGCAGGATTAGTGCACGTTAGTGCACGGAGCTCTGATAACTGTGGCTGTTGGGTTGTCTCAGGCTTGTTGTAAACCCCCTCCTCTAACCTGTGCAGCCGTCCTTCAGCAGCCTCGCGTCAAAGTCGGCGTTGAGAGGAGTCAGGAGTTTCTGTGGCGTCGGGAAGACGCCCGTGGGGAATAAATCTGTCCGCCCCTGACCGTACCTCCTGTCCTGGAACAGGTGGAAAGTGGTGCCAGCTCTGCTCCATGCTATCCCAAACCCCGACACAGTATATTGAGAGCCCCCAAATGCTTTTCAGCCGCTGTCTCTGGGCCCTTTTTCACCGCTGTCCAGCATTTTAAAGAAAAGAAAAGGCCTTTCCTGCCGCGTGCTTTCCTGCTAGAAGACACCCCCCGCTCTGCCCCCCCCGCCACCCCCACCCCCACCCCATCCTCCATCTAAACAGATGAATGAGATTACAGCACCAGTCGCTTGTAATTAAACCATTTAGCCGGCTGGTCAAGATCGGCCCTCCGGCAGCCTTCACGGGGCAGCTGCTGAAGTGTCGGGACGCAGGTAAACCCCCCGCCGGTGTCAAATCCAATGAGCATCTCCCTGGACAGGCACCGACCTCCCCCTCCTTTCCTCAGAGGTGGTCGCCCCCCCCCCCCTCCTCCCCCGCTCTCAATATACTGGATTTGAAGCATGCAGGATGCAGACATTGCTTCCTTTCCCCTGCATGGTGTCGCCCAGACTGCTTCTCTGCATGTCATCCGAGAGTCCCACACCTTTTCTTTTGTCACCACGAGGGGGGGAAAGTACAGGTTTTTACTTTCCCCCGAGCATGCACAGAGAGTCGAGCGTGCAACTTCGAGGGGAGGAAGGCATGATCGGTGGGTTCTTCGCGAACAATGAACTGACTTGGAGGAGACGGAGCAGAGGGCATTCCTTTGTTTTAGCCTTCATTTGGAGAGAAAACCTACTTCCTGCAGCAGTCAGAGGTGACGTTCTCTGCCTTAACGAGTCCTCACAGCCATTAATTATGGTCCCGGTCAGAATGCCCCCACCCTAAAGAAGCCTGCAGAGATCCCTCAGAACTCAGGCTCTATCTGCCGCGGCTCATCAGGGGGACGCTGGCGAGATTCCGTCTGCGAGTGTCTAATAAATATTTTACATTCACTCCAAAATTAAATCTTATCTCCTCCTAGACAGCCCATTGGGGATAATGAGGCGAGCTGAATGAGGTGGGAGGATGCGGCAGATTCGCCTCGTCTCGCTGCAACCAGAAGCTATCGGAATGTCATCGCCAATCCAGCTTTGTACGGTGGTTTCAAACCAAAGCGGCGATATCTCCGCGCACGCACCGCGGCCCTTTGAGCTGACGATTCAAGCATGGCTGTCGGCTATTTTCAGCAAACAACATGTTTGAAGTCACGACCTGCATCGCCGAACCCTCTTTTTTTTGTTGTTCCTCTGCGTGACGCCTATAGAGAGAGAGACGGAGACCAGCAGAGCGGCCGCTAGCTCTGGTCTGAGGTGGCGGGGGCGCACAGACGCGACCTTGTTACCGTGCTGCCGCCATGGAGGTCGACCTGCAGTCACTTCTGTCTGGTCACGTGCGCTGACGCGACACGTCTGGGTCAATCGCTCTGTCTCATCCATATTTTCAGCATGATGCTGTTGGTTTGGGTTCATCTTCCATCGATTTCTTCTTCTCTTTCAAAAAGTCAGTTTAATTTCCTCGCTCATGAGCCATCGTCCATTCTCTCAACTCTCAGACTGGAATAAATTACCTGTTTATCTGCTGAATATTTGGTTAAAATGCCCCCCCCCCTCCTGAACTGGCTTCACAAAACAAGTGGAAACAAGCTCCCGCCCCCTCGATTCTCCTCCCTCCTCGACCTTCACCCCCCCACCACTCCTCGGTTTGGTTCACATGGCACCATCGTTCTCCAGCATGCCCGCGCTTCCTCACGCTTGTGCCCGCGCTGACTTACAACCCCCCCCCCCCCAACCTCTGTGTACCTCCAGGTATCATGATAAACAGGAATTGACCAGTAACTTCCTGGGCGCCATGTGGCTCATCTCCATCACCTTCCTCTCCATTGGCTACGGGGACATGGTGCCGCACACGTACTGTGGCAAAGGCGTGTGTCTGCTCACGGGGATCATGGTGAGCTTCCACATCGCTCAGTTCTGACGCCGTTCTTCCCCCCCGGGACACGGTCTTTACTGACCACCCTCTCGTTGGCCCACAGGGAGCTGGCTGCACTGCTCTGGTGGTTGCAGTGGTGGCCAGGAAGCTGGAGCTGACCAAGGCTGAGAAACACGTCCACAACTTCATGATGGACACACAACTTTGCAAAAGAGTGAGTTTTTTCGGGGTTTATTTAAGCTAATTGGAGGAATTTTCCTGCCGTAGCCTGCTAGCTTTAGGAAACCAGCCAAGGTTTTGCTTCTGTGACGCCGATGCCTGTTCCGATGGGTTGGCAGGAGCTAAAATTGAGACGTATAGAAATAGAAATGCATCTGTTACACACATCCATATGGTGCTCAGCTGTAACGCTTCCATCGCCCCGCAGGTAAAGAACACAGCCGCCAATGTACTCAGGGAAACATGGCTCATCTACAAACACACGAAGCTGGTGAAGAAGATCGACCACGCCAAGGTGCGGAAACACCAGCGCAAGTTTCTCCAAGCCATCCACCAGTAAGTCCGGCGCCGCCTCAGCCGCCGCCGGCCGACGGCCCCACGTTTGTACGATGAATAAGACTTGATAGCCTCATGTCTACAATGAGATTAACACTTTCTCTCCCCCCCCCCCCACACACACGTAACACGCCTCAATGTAGTGTAACAGTCCTCCCTAGCCCCCCTCCCCGTGACCCCTTCCTGCCCTTTGACCCCGTGCTTACAGTGACAAGTGTAATGGTTTCACTCGTTCCGTGACTGTTGTGAGGTTAAAACTCTGTACTGTGTTCTGTCTTTGTTTCGCTCTATCACCGCAGAGCTCAGAAGTAAGTTGAGTCTTCTATGTATCCTCCTCCTGTTTCCTCACCCCCCCTCATCCCCCCCCCCCCCCCCCCCCCTCTCCATGTCTGCGTTTGACGTGCATGACACAAAGCATCCGTTACCAGGAAAGAAACAAGAAAAAAGAAGTAAAAAAGCTGATTCAGTTTGGGTTTTTTCTTTGACTTCTGTGTGCCATCGACCCCCCCATCCCCCCATCCCCCCCCTGAATGGATTGAATGCAAAGGCAAGCGTCAACATTGAGGGTTGCCTGGACTGATCATCTTGCAGCAGAACGTGTTTGGCGCTTTTGTGGACTTGGCCGGCAGTTCATACCATCCACGGTCCCGCCCGGCGCCGCCCATGGTTAATATGGCCGCTCCGGGGGCCATATTAACCTCCGTGAACAGAACTCATCCCACACCGGCGGGTTCACGACGGCATCCTCCGCATTTCAGCCTCCTTCTAACGAGGCGCTTCCATGTTCCTCTCCTATTTATTTCCTCCCATCAGAAGACTGCGCACAGAAACACATGGCTCGACCCTGACCGCGACCCTGACCTCGACCCTGACCTCGACCCTGACCTCGACCTCAACCTCGACCCTGACCTCGACCCCGGTCCAACGCACGGCACTGATTAGGATTTTTTTAGCTCTTAGCCTCCGACAGCCGTGAGGGACGCGAGCAGTGGCGGCGTCCCGCGGAGGAAGAGCCGCGAGCGCTCTGATATCCTGATTTGCACATGAATAAATGCCCTTGAACGTCATCCTGTCTCGTAATTTGCTGAACAGGAGAAGAGAAAAAACAAAAGAGAGAGAGAGAGAGAGAAATCTCGATGCCTCCGCCAACAATGACACGCCGCCCGCGTCAGCACGAGCGCTTCACAATGCACTCGACCAGAGATAAGGAGACGCCGCGGCACGTTATCGGAGACCGTCCGCGTCCGTGGCGCCCGTGCGCACACACCCACTGCACGCTCACGGAATGACCAGTGTGACTGTGTGCAGCACTGACAAACGGGCATGCCCCCCCCCGGGCATGTTTTTTTTATTTCTTGGGGGGGGGGGGGTTTCCATGGAAGCATATTGCATGTCAGCGTATGAAGTTATAACAAGATCGGCTCATGGTTTGCTGCTTTAGGCGCCATCGTTGGAGGATCTTGTTATAGACGTTGGAGTACGCTTCCACCTTCTGCATGTTCTGGTTGGTGTTGCCAAGACCAGCAATGCTTGTTTATTTCTATCCGTGTGTGCACACCTGTGTACCTGGAACACACCTGTGTACCTGGAGCGCCATCAGGTGTGTTTAGGGTGCATGCAGGCTGCCCTCTCCAGTCTCTAAGGTCACCAATAACGTGTCAACACTCTGTTCCTCCTCCTCCTCCTCCTCTTCCTCCTGTTTTGACCCCACCCTCCCTGCTTCCACCAGGCTGCGCAGCGTGAAGATGGAGCAGAGGAAGCTCAATGATCAGGCCAACACCTTGGTAGACCTGGCGAAGGTACGGTGATCCGGGGGGAAGGGGGGGGCTGTGTTATTAAACAGTATAACACACCTTTATATCCTGAGAAATCGTGTAAAGCCGCCATAGAACGTACAGAAAATACGCCGTAAACCTGTCATACGCTCTGCTGAAGACTTGGCTGTGCACTAATACCCCCTCGAACGCAACACCACCCTCGGGGGGGCCGTAACTCTAAACAGTAAAGCGGCTGCGTGTGCGAATGTGTCATTCCGGCCGTATACATAAAGCATTAAAGACGGCTGTAACGGATTGGAGGAGCTGCTTGGAAAGTGTTAAGAAGATAAAATCGATGCCGACTCCGCTTCCCTTTCGCTCTTCACGCTTCCCGTCATCATTTTCCCCCTCAGTCAGATTTAGTCGGATTTATTTAAGGGACGGCTGCGACGTAGACGCCTCTTATTCAGGACCAGCGGGAAGCAGGTTGCATTCTGCCCGTGGGCCTCCGGGGGCGACGGAGAGGCCGAGAGAGGGAGTTAACGTGTTACGCAAACGTCCGTAAACAGCAGTGTTGTTCACGTCTCTGATCTCCTGCCGTCTCTGCTCCGCCAGACCCAGAATGTGATGTACGACCTGGTGTCGGAGCTGCAGGAGCGCAGCGAGGAGCTGGACAAGCGCATCGGCACGCTGGAGGACAAGCTGGACTCCGTGACGGGCAGCCTGCAGGCGCTGCCCTGCCTCATCTCCCAAGCCATAACCCAACAGCAGCAGGACTTCCTGGACGGCTTCATCCACCGCTTTCGGCCCGCCTCGTTAGCGTCGGAGCGTTCCGAGCGCTCGGAGCGATCCTGGACTTCCACCACCCGCAGGCGGCGCTCTCCCTCCACGGCGCCGCACACTTCTTCTGACAGCGGATAGCCCCGGCGCGCCGCGTCCGAGCCCCAAGTCGCCGCCTCATCGTGGCGTCCACAGGCGGCCCCGGACTACTAATAAATCCATAACTTGACCCCTGACCCCGTCTCGTCCAAAAAAAACCCAGTTCCTTTGTGACTGAGCCTCTCAGCTCTGGATCAGAAGCTACTCCAAAAGAGAAACAAACTCAACTCCAGAAAACAACAAACACATAAATGCATCCAAAAAATACAAAAGAAATAAACAAAGAGGGAGCCTAAGTTTAAAAAAGACTGCTAAAGGGAGATAACGTAGAGCTACGGTTTATGTTTTAGCCATTGTATGGCTGTCCGAGTTAGCTTTTTTTGTAAAAGCCCTTGTATAGTTAAAAAAAATGACTTGAGTTTAGGGTCGCTGGGGTGAAAGCTGGCTATCACACCGGAGAGTCCTTAACCACGTGGGGGCGGGGGAGGGAGGGCCGGGGGTGTCGGTCCGCAGAGCCCGGGCCCGCGGAGGACGTGGGCCCAACCAAAGCGAGACAGACCGGAATTCGGAATTCCCTCTCAAAAGACTCGTGGCCTAGATCCCATCGTTCAGGGGTGGAGAAGAGGCGGCGGAACGCTCCGGGACACAAGTGGTGGCAGGGTTGGGGGGGGGGGGGGGTAGAAAAACTTTACACATTTGCCAACTTCAAGGGTTCCGCTTCCTTGCTCTGTCCAAGGAGAAGAACGAGAGCGACTATCTTTTTTAGTTCCATATTGACATGTGATTTTTCAGTGCCTGAATGTATAAATAGTAGAAGGTTATTTAATTACTAATTTCAGAGCTTTTTTACGATGTTGACAGTCTGAATACAGCATTGCATTCCTTTTTCAGATACATTCCTCTCGAAAAAGTGAAGAAAACTCTGAAAAAAAAACCAACAAAAAAACACACACACACACACGTCTCAATGTGATGCATAACATTTGCCTCCATCACGCAGCAACTCTAAAAAAAAACACACAACCCTTCTTTTTTGCTCCTTTTCTCTTTGTACTAACACCTCGGGAAGCGTCGGAGGGGATGTCGGCGTGTTTGGCAGGGGACGGGTTGGCTCGCAGCTCGGCCCCGTGCGCCCGTGCACGTGACAGCGGAGGGGCGAGTCTGCTCTGTCCCCCACCACCACTAACTAGAGCTTCCTGTGGTCTTCAGATGACGGCACGGCTCGTGGCCACGCCGAACGACCCGCTGCACCGGGAGACCCAGTCTGCCCCTTCTGCATGGTTCTGTGCAGAAAACACAACATGCTTGATTATGTTGGTTTATACGATTAAGGTTTTATACTTTTTTTTTTTTAAATCCTCCCTTTTGACTTCTGTTGCCTTTGATAAAAACAGATTTTTCTTTTTTCTTTTTTTTTTTTACTAGGATCCTTTTTTTTTTAGAGTTGCAGATCCTGAAGAGTTGCAGTAATGTGATTCTGTGATGCATTCTTAGTTTATGCATTGAGGAAAGAACGCTGTGACGAAGTAGTCCTTAAAAAATAAAAATAAAAAAACAATAAAAGTGCTGAAGAAATTCTAATGAACTGGTCCTTCTACCTGATAAAACCCCGATATTATCATCGTGACGCTAATGCTAGCCACCAGCTGTCTTAGCTTAAAGACCAGAAAAATCAATGTAACACTGTTTAAATATTATTTGCAGCTAAAGCTAGCACTGTTAAAGGTTGCTAGCCTTTAAACAATGGGTTAATGGTCTGTTTTTAGCTAGCTCTTTACATTCTGTCCTTATATTTTATGTTATTCAGACATATTAAACAGTAAATCTGGCTGGTTGGTCGCCATCTTGGCTTCAAGTATTGAGTGAAAACAGCTAAGCTAATTAGGAGCTAATTGTAGTTTCAGAATTACTCACAGAAAATTGGTAGTAATCCACAATAAATAGGCATATTTTCAAGAACGTTTTATAATTTAATCACCAGATAAGATTGGTTAAGTCAGCTGTTTGTAAAGAGAATACTGCATTAAAGTTTAAATGAATAAGTTAGAATTACAAACATTTTATGGAATTTTAGATAAATGGAATTTAAATGACCTTTTTTTAATTTTATGTATAAGATAAAAAAAAATCTGAGTAAAATCTTAAGGAATAATTAGAAGCATCTCAAATCTGTTATCCCTGAAGCAACAAAACCCAGGAAATATTTGGTCTGTTAAAAAAGAAAATCGCTAAATGAGAAATGTCTCATGGTGTAAGACACATCTTAGTTTACGGTTATATTATTTGTCCATGCACACTGAAAAGACAAAGGACGACGTTAGCGCGTTAGCAGGCTAGCATGCTGTCCTAAAGTAGTTTGTGCTGTAGGATATTTGAGTCCCGGAGGAATATAGTGCTAAAAATGATCTTCATGGCCCCTTTAAAAGCTAACAGGAAAATAAGCTCATTATTCCCTTTTTAAAAGTTATTTCCACGCTGTTTAAAATCCCCGCGGGACAGCGAGCCCACACTGGACAGAGACGGCTTCATCCGTTTCTGTTTCGAAGACGCGGAACGTTATCAAGCATGACTATTAGCTTTTTCCTTTTATTTCAGCATGACACCCCCAAGCACCACCACCTCCACCCAGCGCTCCACTTCACCCATCCACTATTTATTTTCCACTATGGAAGGATCTATCATTCCATTATTCCCCTTGTTTCAATCACTCTTACACAAGAGTCGGGGCAGCTAATGGAAGATCATCTGCTCGTTCGCGACCTCACCTGCCTCCCTGCATCCAGGGTTTCCACTTCTTTATTACACCAAAGGTTTAGCCTCACATTTGTCATCATCATGAAAATCCCCCCCCCCCCCCCCCCCCCACACACACACACATGCACGCACACACAAAGAGGCTTTTAACATGGCCTGTGGCACAGAAAATGGTATAAAAGAAAGGACGAGGCAGAAGAGCCCCCGGGGCATGCTACAATATGCAACTAGCCTAGCAAGCATCGGGGATGCGTAAGTAGGAGGCAGCAGGGTACAGCTGATCGGAATACACTCTCACAAAAACGACATAGTTTAACGTTTTTGTACACAATATTTTGTAGCGAGGTGCTGGCAGTTCACAACGCTAATCCAACTATGGTAGACGAATCCCAAAAACTTCCATTGTGCTAAAAAGTAGTCTTCAACAACCCTACAAGGAGAACAAATGTAACCCGATCATTGTACTGTGCACACTGTTGTACCTAGTAGCACTGGAATAAACCAACTCTTCATGGATGGCAAATGGGGTGAACATTTTCTCTGTACGCCGGTCCCTGCTTTTTTATTTTTGTCCCAGCAGGGGGCGACACCAAGATCATTAAAAATTACCTTCAGCTATGACCGACGCTCTGTTTTCCTTTCCTGAAGCCAAACATGTCACCCCCCCCCCCCCCCCCCCCCCCCACCCAGCAAGGATAGACGGCCGCCATCGTGACACCGCGAACGGCGCTGGCGGTGGGACACATCACACTTCTATTCCTGTAAAACTGTGAGTCATGAACATCCCGGAACGTGATTACAGGAGGATGAACTGTCACGAGCAGAAACGCCGTTCCAGGAGACGCGGCTGGCGGGGCTCCGATCCAAGGTGAACCGCGGGCTGCCGCGCACACGCCCGGCCGGCGTAACACACATCAACGCTGCAGCGACAAGCTGCTATTCATGTCCGCGTGCACAAACAAGCCGTGTTAATTACTGTCAAACCAGGAGGGAGTTGGCAGAGGACCCATATCCCGCCAGAGTAGCAGAGTCAGTCACCCTGATGTTGCTGTAGAACCCCGAAGACTCTCAGCTGTGGAAACACACCACACAGCTTTCCCGGCTCGAGGAGAAAGTGTTCGTAGTGTTCATAGTGTTCATTTTTGTGGGTTGTCATAGAGACAAGAGAAGGTTAAAAAAAAACCAAAACAACGATATTTCCTGAGCAGCTTTAATGTGTGAAAAGTGGCCTAAACTCATCAGGTACCTCGAGGAGGGAGAACGTGCTGCGGATCATCGCGGCGAGTAAAACGATCCTTTGGGGAAAGCTTTCAGCATAAAGAGGAAGCAATTTATTGAGTTTATCACCTCACGCCCTGGAAGCTAACAGCTAGCGGATGCATTAGGTTTGATGCCCTCGCTATCGCTTTCAGCTAACACGGTTTGGAATCCACTCGGGGAAATCAGACAGAGTATGAGTATCGATCTTGGGTTTTGGCCTTTTTAATGCGTAATGCTGCGGCGATGGCGAGTGGGTGTAAAGGGCCTATACGGTGTCATGGTTTTATAAAAAATCTAAACAAGTGATTGCATAAATTACGACATTTCTAGGGCCTTTTACATCCTCCCTTTGTGTTTGACCTTGAGGGTCATTGCTGGAAACCATCAGCTGCCCATCCCAGCCAGGATGCGGCTAATATGTCCTAAATACGTGACATTTGGTCAGATGGGCAAACATTCAAATGTCAGATTAAATTGGAGCCCGCAGAAGACGGAGCTATCGATGTCTGCAATGATCACATCAGCTCAGAGAGCCGCTCTCAGGCCAGCCAGTGACGTCAGCCGTGAGCCACCGGCTACAGCTAATTATACAAGCCAATAGTTAGCGAGTGTCATTGACAACGAGGATGGTGATTATAAATGTTTGTTAGCGAGCGCCGGCTCCGCTGAGCGAGGTGCCCCCCAAGGCCAAGGCCACCGGTCAGCGCTTCTGAGGAAGTGGGCGTCGTGGTGCGTTTACAGTCCCACCGTTGGCTGCGGGCTCTGCGTTGGTGAGGGGGCAGAGGAGGAAGAGGAAGGGGGGGGTCATTACAGATGTCCTTGCCTTGAGCTTCGGCTACACAAGTCACCACCACTGAGGAAAGAATCGTCACGTGTACGCAGGAGGCCCCCCCCCTCCCCCCCTTTTCCGAGCCACAGGTGGAGGGGGATGACGCAGGACAGTCTGTGATACGAGCTGGGTTAAAAGTGGGAAACTGACGATAAGGGTGGGAGAGCGAGAGTCCAGGAGCAGCCAGGTACGGCGGGAACCGGGACCTGGAGTGGGCGAAGCGCAGGGCGATGCTGCCCTCTAGTGGTGGAGACTCCAGCTCCGCCTTCACACGTGAAGGAATGAATCTTTCATAAATGACAGGAGGATCAAATGATCTTGGAGATGAGGTGTAATAGACATCATAAGGCTGATGGCACGTGCCTTGAGTCTGACCTGGTGGAGACGTTATTGGTTTTGGTGATTTGGAAGTGAGACCCATAAAAACTGAATATTTCAAGAGTTTCTGTTTGTTAATTCAGACAGACGAGTATTGAAAGAGTGGAGTAGTTCCTCCTCTCTCTCTCTCTCTCTCTCTCTCTCTCTCTCTCTCTCTCTCTCTCTCGCTCTCTCTCTCTCTCACACACACACACACACACACAGATTAACCCAGTAGTGCCAGTCCGCTCCAGCAGCGGGGAGTTGCAGGTTTAATGTTTAACCCTTCCTGAACGCTCTGACCAACCCCCCTGCGTGAGTCTCATGTGAGGAACGAGTCGCAGCGTACTTTGACCTGCGAGGGACACGGCGGCCATTTTACCCCAGACGAGCTTGTGTTTACCTGCATCCAGCCGTGACCGCAGATGCGACCCAGCCGGTAAGAGCAGCTCCCTTCTGTGGTCGTTTAGCACCGGCCGTGTCCTTCACGCAGGCTGACCCTCCACGGAATGACGGACCCTCCCTGATTCACCCAAAATGAAAAGCTGGAGCAGAAAATTCCGCAGGCCCGACAGCACGACAGACTCTCCTGCCAGTGAGAGGAGCTCCGGTCCCGATCCGCCGGCGCCATTGTGGGTTACTCACACACCCTCTGCCGATATCATCTCGGAGGATGGCGATGCTAACTCTGTTGGTCACACGTCGAGCCCCGGGCCTTCCGCGGAGGAAGGCGATGACAGGAAGGGAAGCGTGAAGGACAGGTTAAGGTCCCTCATCCCTCAGTCCTGGGGAACCATCTTCACTAAGCAGGCCTCTGAAGCTGGAACCACTCCCATCCAGATCCGACCTAATGGCACCAGGGTGAGCCCTCCGGTCAGTCCACTGATGGACCGCAGGAACACAAGTGAGTCGGACCAGTCCAACCACAACTCCCATAAGCCCATTTTGGCAGACGGACCACCTGATGACGAGTTCGGTTATATCCCTCAAGAGGACTCCATCCTGACCAGCATCCACCCAGCAGAGTATTACGCTGAGAAGCTGCAGGTCTACAACATGAAGTATTCCTATTTGAAATCCTGGCCCGGACTGCTCAGGCTTCTCGCCGGGCTGGAGCTCCTGTTCGGGGGCATGGTCTTCGTCTGCGTCATCGCCTACATCCAGAAGGACAGTGAGTGGTCCAACATGTACGGACAGTATAATGGAGCGTACAACAACGGCTACGGACCTTCTGGGTACAGCTACAGAGGCCCCATGACCCCCTTCATACTGGCGGTGGCGGGACTCTCCTGGGTGCTGACCCTCATTCTCCTGGTCGTGGGAATGACCATGTACTACCGCACCATCCTCCTCGACGCCCCCTGGTGGCCCCTGACGGAGGCCTCCATCAACGTGGTCTTGTTCCTGCTGTACATGGCGGCGGGGATCGTCTACCTGAATGACCTGAGCCGCGGGGGGCTGTGCTACATGACGGTGGGTGTTCACCCCATCCTGTCCAGCCTGTGCCGGGTGGACGGGGGCCAGATGGCGGGAACCGCCTTCATCTTCATCAACATGGCGATGTATCTGGGCAGCTTCCTGGTGTGTCTGAAGATGTGGAGGCACGAGGCCACGCGCAGGGAGAGAGCGTACTTTGAGAACAGGGTACTTGTCAATTTGGAGTATTCCTTCCTGTAAAACTTCTTGTTTGAGACGCTTATGCTAATGCTATACGCTAACACCCTAAAGCGGCCGCTAACAGGACTGTATTTTGAAATAAGAATTAAGAAGCTCCCATGCTAATGTAGCACTGCTTACACACTCATTTCCTTTGTTCTTCTTTGATCTTTTAGCCCCAGGAGGAGTTTCAGGGGTCCATCCCACTGACCGCTCAGAAGACAACGAGTATATTACTCAGAGATGAAACGGACAACTGCCTGAACCAAGAGTTCCCTCGACGTGTGGTCAGTGCCGAGGCCCATAAAGGTCCGGTCAGTCCGAGCAGAACATCAGAACATCCCCCCGAAGTGCACCTGGTTGCAGACTACATCATGTAAGCCAGGAATATCAGATACCAGAGTCAGATGATAACAGTCACACTGGTAACGGTCCCCAAAACTCTCCCGGTTAGAAAATACCCAGAGATCCGCTGCATGGAGGAGCGAGAAACCTACGCAGCTGTCTTCAACGACCAATACCAGGAATACAAGGACCTTCACAGGGACATCATCAGCACCTTCAGCAGGTTTAGAGAGCTGGATGTGGTGATGTCGCGGCTCCTCAGGGATGGGAAAAGCCCTCAGGTGAGACAGAACCTCCACAGATGTTCAACAAACCGGACAGATCCTTGTTGAGTTCCTGTTCCTCTGTCGTTTCTGTCTTCCAGGAGCAGAAGAGGATTCAGAGCCTTCTGAGGACATATCAGGAGAAGAAGAGCGTAGGTGCACCGAAGCAACAGGTCTCAACAGCTGATGAGCAGATGTTTAACACGTGTCTGTTCCGCAGGATCCGTCCTTCCTGGAGAAGAAGGAACGCTGCGACTACCTGAAAGCCAAATTGAGTCACATCAAGAACAGAATTCGGACTTTCGACCAGGAAACCATGGAAACATCCAGACCAGAATGGAGGAGATGAGAGGCTTTCAGGATCATTTTCACTCCTTTTGTGCCTTTTTCTGTTGATTCTCATTTTATATTCAAATAATTTTATATGAATACAAACACTGTCCATATTTTTTTTAACTTGTACTATGTATATTTTGATATTTCAGGGGATTCAATCTCATATTTAAACATTCAGTCCATAAAAATACAAAGTGAGTGGTCTGTGTCGCTGCTGCTTGTGCATTTATTTCTTGAGGAACTCAACGGGCTGTTCGGTGACATGATTCTCACTTTGAAGCAAGCGGTGCGCGCGCGCGCGTGCGTGATTCGCCAGAGACACATTTATTTATTTTAAATGAGTGTCTGAAAGCTCCCAGGTTTGCAGACGTGTCAGGTACCATAATGGTGCACTAATAATGGAGCATCTGAGCACCTAATCACACGTGCCTGCATTATGATTATGGCTGTGCGTGCATTTTACCATCAGTCACTGTTATTTTTACACTCCTGGGGGGCTGTGCGTGTGACGTCACTTGACCATGACCCCTAAATTTATCAAAGCATGCGATGATGCCGGGTCCATTCATTTGTCCCCCCATTTATGACGCCTACAATTAAACATATATAATTATATATGTGGGTGATACTAAGAATATGTTGATATTCACCATTAAAGTACGTTTTTACTGTAAGAATCGAACTCCATCATGTACCAGGACCCCCCAGTAATGAGCGCTCTTTTGAGCAGCCAATCAGAGACCGCGTGGGCGGCGTCAGGTGAGCGGAGGTGAGCCGCGCTCCCCCGCGCGCACGCGCCGCAGGTGTTCCAGGGAGTCACGCGCTCCGAGGGGTCTCGTGCATGGATTTATTCCCGTGGGAATAATAAAACCAGGAGAAGATGGCGTCTTTTTTTCGAGGTTCCAGCGAAGTTTGACTCCGCTGTTCCAGAGTCACGTGGACGAAGCGCGATCGATTCGGCGCTATGGTGAGTATCGATTATTGATAGCTGGAAGAGTGTGGCGCGTGGTAACCTCGGCTGACTGCTTTTAAACCAACATAAGCAGTATTTTTCATTTTTAAAAAGTGGAGTTTTTTCCCCGCGTGGCTGCTGCGGCCGCGTGAATTATTGAAAGCTGCTGGTTCGAGTTTCTCTGAGTGATGAAGAGCAGGTCAGAAACAGACCGAGTGGGTCAAACACGTTCAAAGATCCGGATAAAGTAGAGTCGCACGTGCGCCTGTGAGAGGTTTTAAACTGGTTTGACACCAGTGTCTAATGAGAAGGAAAATATTCGTACGTGGACTTTAAAAATGTTGATATTTTTAAATTGTCTTCCCGCAGCTGTAACCCTCCCAATAATGTTTGACCATCGCTATGACGACCGCCCCCCCATGTACAGCCCACCCTACAGCGCCACCTCCCAAACCTTCTATCCCGCGTCCAGCGTCCAGTTCCCGCAGCGCCAGTATTCCCAGTACAGTTATGGTGCCCCCCCAGACTCCTTCCACGTGCACGAGAGGCCCCAGCACTTCCATCGCTGGTTCTCGCCGCCCGGTTTCATCAAAACCTTCCAAGCGGCGACGGCGCTCATGTGTTTCGTCATCTTTGCCTGCGTGGCCTCCACCCTGGTGTGGGACGTGAACGGATATGCGTACATGGGTTACGGCGCCGGGGCCGCGGGGGCGGACCCGGGGTATTACGGAGGCACCTACGGCTACGGCAGCTCCTACATGACGCCGCAGTCGGCCAAGGCGGCCATGATTTCAGTGACGGCCATCAACTTCCTGGTCTCGCTGGGGTTCCTGGTGGGGAGCTTTTCGCGGACGCGGGTCACACGGGGCTGCCGCTTCTACTTCTCCATCTTTGTGTGTGACATCATCTTGGCTGTCCTTCAGGTGAGTCCCTCCAGGTGCCGAACCTGCAGCTCAAGCGCCCGTTTTTTGGCCCCAGGGTGTCACATGTGTCTCTGCTGTGGTTTCAAGGTCATCATCGACATCGTCTTCGTGATCGGGGTGAACCCGATGTCGCAGAGCTCCCAGAGCGCGCTCTACAACCCCATGTTGATGATGTGCCAGAACATCCAGAGCAACCCCAGCCTCAGCGGCAGCCTCGGCGCCGGATTCCCCGGCGGGTTCCCCATGTACAACCGGTACCTGTACCACTACTGCTACATGGACCCCGAGGAGGTGCGTCTTTTGTTCGATTTCGCAATTTATTTCTCATTTTTAACGGGCTACTTTTACGTCTTCGCAGGCGGTTGCATTCGTGTTGGGTATCCTGGTGGTCGTGGCCCTCTCGCTGTCGGCGTACTACGCCTACAAGACCCGCAGCAAGATCTGGCGACACGGTAGAGCCAACATCTACTGGGACCAGCCTTTGGCGGGGCCGCCGGAGGGCCGGGGTGCACCAGCCTGGGTGAGTGTCAACACACGCACAGACACACACGGGTCAACGTGTATGGAGCCCAGGTGCTGGTTTCATGTCCCTTCTGCTGTTGACTCAAAGAACGCTGCCCTTTGTTTTGGGCACACCCAGGTTTCACCCTGACTGATCATTAAACAGGACGGGCGATAACAGCCACACACCGGCCTCATAAAACGGGCTCGTTATCGCCGCCCTCGTTTGAGAACTCATCCTGGAGCCCCCTGCCGCCCTTGAGCCTCCTGCAGCTTTTAGCACAGATTAATCTACCACAGCGCCGACGTTCCCTGAATGTGTCGTGTCCGCTAAGATTCCTGATGGGAACGTTTTCCATCAGTTGATCCGGCGATGCCTTGGCCTACATTCTGCGGAGCTGCGCGCTCAATTCTGGGGCACTCTTGTACTGCGCTGATGCCTTACAGGGAGGCATATATAATACATGTGGCATGTATAATGCATAAAAAGGCTCGGGTTCGCCTCGGCGCTGCTGCGCGAGTCCCCGCGGAGCACAGCAGCGCTAAATGATTCAGTATGCAAAGGGACGCCGCACGTTGTGGCACTGAAGGGATTTGAAGCTGGAGACGTTCCACCAGGAGGTTGGTAACCAAGAATGAAAGGCCCAAGCTGGAGAGGTTCACTCCACCGATCGCGGGGTGAATCTACTCTGACTTGTTTAGCTGCTCCTGACACGGAAAGCTGCTCAAACAGCAGAATTGAGCTAAAATAGGACGCACACCCGCATGTTCGTGTCGACGTTTCTGCTCCTCGACTCCAGGTTCATGAGCTCTCTTTCAGTTCCCCAGAGTGCGACTGAAAAATAGGCCACAGACCAAAAACCAGTCATTATTCATCATCCCGTAATCTGCTGGATTACAGGAGGCGTGACGCAGTTCTGCTGTTTGCTGTCATTTGTGGCTGTTTTCTCGCTCCCCGCGGTTACTTTACAGCAGTTTGGAGAGCGCGTCTCTGTATTATTTTAAGGAGAATTACGTCGGGGAGGCACGCGGCACCACGCAGGCGCCGACCACGCTGCTGTCGGAGAGGGCGGCACCTGAGCCGCGAACAGAGGACGGCGCCGTCTCCTGCAGCAATGCAACAGTCAGCGTTCGCAGCGAGGGCCGCTACGAAGGCTGCAGGTGAGTCTCGGCCGTGGCCGACAGGGATGTCGGGCAGGAAAACTCAAATTAACATTATTTTCCTCATTTCACCTCAAGTTTAGTTAAAACTTACTTGCCAACAACTACTTGTTTTTTAAGGCCGCGCCCCCAGCGGGGTGTAGAGGTGTACAGCCACATTAGCTCCAATAGCATTGTTAAAATTAGCATAACTATGCTGTTTTTAAACACTAAACAGCCACAGAAACGATTTCCTAATTATATTAGAAAAAAATGTTCAAGAATCCACAACAAGCCCTGGTACAAACCAGCCCCTGCGTCTCCTTCAGCAGCAGTCACCATGACGATGAGCCGCCCCACCGCCGCAGCAGAGGCGCCGGTTCCTGGAGCAGCTCTTCAGACGAGGCCGATGGATTCAGGAAAGCGCCTCCTCACAAGACACAAAAGGGGAAGCCTCCAGAGTTGAGGCCGCAGGCTCAGGAATCCCAGTATGAAACTGGCTACACCACTGGGGACACTGGTAATGAACTGGACCAGGATCATAGCAAAGAACTCTTTAGGTGAGCAGAGCCAGTGTGTGACGCTTAAATCTGTTCGCTAGCGTTTGAACAGCTGTTTGAAGACAGAATCTTTACATTTACTCATTTAAAACCCCATTTTTGTATGTTTAGTAACCATCACGCCTCGTTCCTCCTTCAGGCTCTACCCAGAGATCATTTCAGATGAACAGCGGCGGCGGTATAAGGCGGAGTTTGACTCTGATCTGATCCACTATAAGACCCTGTGTGCTGAAATGGATGAACTCAGCGACCAGATCCACGAGCTGAGCCGAGAACTGGACGGCCTGGACGAGGACTCCATCAAGTACCAGGTACAGGAATCAGTTTGGGTTCGCTCGGGCATGTTGGGTTTGTCGGTGCCAATGCGAGCGACCGCCTGTATTTTCCTTTTTCAGGGAGTGGCAGACGAGTATAACAGACTCAAAGATCTGAAGAGGGTGAGTGGAATCTGTCGCTCGGGCTGGAAAAACAATGTTGATTTTTTAAAAAAATGATATATATCCGAAGTTTAACCTTTATAAACAGCCAGAAACTCTTTTTGGTCATGGAATTCTGTTACCATAGTTAGCAGCACAGCTAGCAAGCCTGAAATGGTTTCAGGATTGAGGTCACCCTGGAGATGGTTTCACTAGACACCTGTAGCTAAATATGCCAAAGCATTTTATTCCTACATTGTGTGGTTTTGTTGCCGGGCAACACAATGAATGCTTGTTGCGTCATTCCCTTGCGCTGCCACCTACTGGCCGCTTGTTGTAAATACAAAAATAAAAACTCAATTTCAAGATGGCCGCCAGATAAAGAGGCAGTCAGATTAACTGGGCAATCTCCTAAACAATCCCTGAATTTAAAAATGTTTTGTATTGGCATTCCCGTATGGTGCATCACTAATGGAAACTATTTTTGCCCTTCTCAGATGCCAGATTATCAAGAAAAGAAGAAACGGTGCAAAGGACTGCGGCAAAAACTTTTCCACATCAAACGTCTGGTGAAAATCTATGACCAAGGTATTTGTTGAAAAGCCGAGGGTCGATTGGCGCGACGGGTTAGTTTCAATGGCTTTTTAATAAGATTTAACTGTACAAAAACAGACAAGAATAGAGATGAAACTACAGGAAAATGGGAATCAAAGAAAACCGGTTGCATCGTTTCATGAAAACACATTTCTGATCTACTTTGCAGCATTTATTTTGCATTCTACATATGTAATTACAACACTTTTGCCTACGTTTGAGTTAATAAAAGTGTAACAAAAGACAAGATGTCATCTTTTATTCTTTCAATACCATTGCCGTACACATTTAAAAAACAGAATCACAAAGAAATCAAAAGCTTTTTTTAAAAAACAAAACATGAATGAGCTGACTGAAGTGTTTCCAAGGAAAATAAAGAATACTGTGCTGATTCCCAAAGGCCCGAGGGTAGATCAAGAAGCAGTTTCGCTGCTTTTTAGAGCAGGTTTTTTTTTAAAGCTGACATTTGTATTTGGGTTTCATTGTTTTATTTTATATATATATATATAAAATTTGTAATTTTAATAATCCTCTTCTTGAAATACCCAAATGAGGTAAGTTCTGGTGGACCGGCGAATTGGGGCCCCTCAGTCAGGTCGTCATGGCGATAACACCAAATATTCATCCACTGGTATCTTCTCACCTCAGATGCAACGTGCCTCCACGTCAGCTCCTCGGTGACGTTTCTGAACACATGCCAGAGGTATTCTCATGTAAATACTTAGTTAAAAAAAAAAAAAAGAGGAAAACTTGCAATACCCAACAGCAAAAGCAATATTTTCAATGGTTAAATGAACCTTGAATTATTTAATATAAAAGAAACAACTTTGAGATCAAAAACAACATCGGAACATGCAAAAAACGACAACGTTGGCCCCAAATATGTACATTTCAACACACGTCAAAGTATCGTTACGCCCAGAACTGGTGGTGTGAAATCACGAGCTCCGTCTGTCGAGCTATTTCTGATCACCTTGAAGGGTTCGACTACAACCTGGGTGGATATTAGCCTCTTTTCTCAGGGGAAAAAAATAAATTCCTTAACCAAATAATGAATTCACGCGAACCAGCGAGTCCCAACTCATATCAAAACACAAGACTTTGGGTATTTCGGGAACGTTCCCCTCTCTCCCACAGGTATGGGATGTTAGATCTCGGATTCAGACAGTAGAGCAAGGCAGTTGTTGAAAAGAAGGCGGTTTCTGGTGAACTAACGTTTGAGGAGGTTTTTGTTCAGGAAATATCAGACGAAAGCATTCGGAGGTCTAGTGAGGTATAAGTCCGTGGTCGTGTGTTTTCTTTAACAACAGTGACGCCCAGCCCTGTGAATGAATAGAAATCGTACTCTTAGTCCCTTCCTCCCTCTCTGCTCCAGCCCGTTTTTGTATTTTTAGAATCTGTTTTTTTTTAGGACGACACGACAGACTTTGGTGAAGTTTCCCTTGGTTTCATTGTTCTTTTCCTTGGCTTCTCGCCGCTGTTGAGGCCTGTAATTGATCTTTCAGTGTCCACAGCTTCCCGATGGACAAAAATGTTCAGGGTATCACAAACCGTGAGCTGTGAAAAACGGAGCTCTGAGTGGGACGGGCCAGCGGGACTGTTTTGTCCTCCCGGTGTGTCGGCAGCAGGGTACTCCTGGCCTCCACGTCAAACCTCAGTGTCTTTAGTCACAATGGCATGTGGGCAGTGACATGGGTGGCTGTGATGACCATATCGGAGCCCAGCAGGTGGAGCTGGTCACTGGACTCAGACCTGGCACCAAAAAGTGAGCTGGCAACATGACGGATCCATCCTGGCACCAGTGGAGGCCCGATAGAAACGGAGAGCTCGCTTTGTGAGGGGGGAATAAAGCGGTAAACGTTACAGTGCATTCGATGACCAGCTGGCTATGCGGTTTCAGAACCACACGGATGGATAATGGTGAGTCAGCAGGTTTCCCCGTTGGTCCGTGTCGTCGCTAATGCCGGGCGGAAACCTCGCTCATCCGGGGGAGCTACTGTCCTGGGACATACGGCCAGCTGATCGAGCTTCCGGAGAGCTGCATGTCACGGATCAGCGTCTCGATGGGGGTCTTTCCTACCAGGCGCATGAAAAAGAGCTGCGAGATAAGGCTGGCGGGAACGGCGCGCAGAGCAGGGAGGCGCAGGAGCAGGCGTCCGAAGCGCTGAGGCTGGCTCGGGTACTGCATCCTCTCGTACTCCGTCAGAGCCACCTGGGCCTTCTCCTGCAGAGACTCCACGTGGACCGGGTCTGTCAGCCCGCAGGCGTCTATGAAGGAGGCAGGAGGGCGCAGTTATTTAACAGTGTGGGCAGGTTACGTAAAGAGTCGTGATGAGCTGAGAGGATGGTTGAAATCCCAGCAGCTAGCGTGCTAAAACAACCCTCGGGGATTACACAGCTACAGAGCTGAATAATCTCCAGCGTGAAGGACACGATTTTAAAAACTAACATGTAACATGCACACGCTGGAGATCTGGATGATGCAGACAGACACATTCAGACGGAATTCTGTGTTCAGGGAAAACGCAATAGATCAGGCCTGGCCAACCCGCGGCTCCCGAGCCGCATGCGGCTCTTTGCCTGGTTTCATGCGGCTCTAACGTTCATTTAATGTGCGTGTTTTTTTAATGTGCGTGTTCGCTTCGCTTGAGTTCAATGCCGTACTTTCGCCAAACGCGCATGCACGTTAGATGAAAATAAAAAAAAGTTTCTCAGTAGGGACGAGATCTTTTGAGTAAACAATTAGTGTGACGCACTGTTGGAAAGCCCCGCTAGTCACAGATGAGGCTGCAGCTGATTAGCGATCTTTGCGAGGAGGACCAACTGAAACCTGCTTTAAGGGAAGGGGCCATTGGGTTCTGGAAAAGTGTGCCAGTGGAAAAATACCCCAATGTCAAACGGGCTGCGCTTAAGAAACTGTCAATATTTGGGTCAACATACGTCTGCGAGTCTGTTTTTTACCCTGAAACACGTGAAATCAAAGCATCGATCTGTTCTGACTGACACCCATGTTAAAGAACTGAATACAAGCCAGATTTGAAGAGGATTGTTCAAAGCAAGGAATGCCAGAAGTCCCACTGAGCAACATGCATAGTAAGAGAAAAAAAGATATTTTAATTATATTTTTGTTTGTGGACTTAGTTGAATTAAGAGTTTATGAGTGTGAGACAGTGCACACAATGTTCATTGTTGAGAATGACTGGCCCGTGGTCTGTAGAAGTCAAATTCTGTCATTACCATGTTGGTGTGTGACATTTACAATAAATCTGGCTAAGCAGAGGTCTGTGTGTGTGTGTGTGTGTGTGTGTGTGTGTGTGTGTGAGGAAGGGATGAGGTGATGTTCATGTGTGCCCATGTGTATGATGTGGCTCTTGGGCTCTGACTGGTTGGCCACCCCGGCAATAGTGCAAGGGTGTTTGATGTAGTTCCAGTAACCTGCCGGTAGGGGGCGGTACTGCGTGTTGTGTGTCAAGAAGACGGCAAAGTTAAAAACAAGACGGGGTAGAATAACAAAGACCACGTGTGAGTCCAGCACCTGGTGAGAAGAGCGCGATGGCCTTGAGACAGCTGTACTCCGCTGAATCGACCTGAAGCCGGGTCAGCTTGTCCACCTGGTCTTGGAACACCCTCACCTGGTCCATGAAGGACACCACGCGCTCGGCAGACATGGGCGAGGAGTGGAAGCCAGCTGCTGCCAGCAGAGGGGCCATGTGGAGCGGCAGGGCCGACTGGGCGGCGTTGAGGATGAACAGCTCGCTCCAGCTCAGCCGCAGCAGCGCCACCTGTGGATCGCAGTCATGTTTTTGTTATTGGAGCCGCGTCTCTTGTTTGGACATGAACGCTAAGCTCCTGACCTGGTCCGAGACGGGCAGCTCCGGGAAATAAGGGATGTTCCTGGCCCATTCCACGATGCTGAAGAGTAACCGGGCAGCCAGTTCGCAGATGTTATCGATCCCCATGCTGTTATCCGGGCCGCTCTGTTGGCTGTACTGGTGTCCATAGCGGCTGCCTGGATACGGCTCCGCTCGCAGGAGCTGGGAAATGAGCTCCGACACCGGCTGACCTCCGCCGCTGATGCCATTGTTGTTGTTGTAGAACTCGCCGCCCAGGCCGCTGGAGCCGCCTATGGGCGTGATGGAAGGACTGAGGCTCGGCTGAGGTGGGACGCGTCCGCGTTGAACTGCTGTAGTTTAGTTGGGGGACAAGGGGGAGTGTGGAGGATGAGGAGGAAGAGGAGCAAGAGTGGGCAGAGGTAACATGAAGGCAAAGACAGAAGATAAAGTGAGGAGGAAACAGCGATCAAAGGGGACGTGGAGGGGGGAGAAAAGGAGAATAAGAAAAGTTAAAACTGACTTGAACTCATTAGAAACACACTTCCTGAGATTAAAGGAGACGCGTTTGAGCCAACGATGATGCAAGAACGGCGCTGAAGTGGGAAATATTCAAACGAGTGAAAATGAATCAAGATTCGGAGGCGTCCGAATTTCAGGCCTTTGCAACATTCATAGAGCTGAATTAGTAACCTTCAATAACTGATTCCAAACGCAGAAGCTTCCTGTGGGGTGAGAGGAAGCGTCACATGGCTGCAACGGGAGGAGACGCGGAGACAACATCGATTCCGAGGCCTGAATTCACCGGATGAGCGTCTGCGCTCCTCCGGTCCTTGAGCCAGCGTCCTCTCCAGCTGAGGAATTCTGCTCTATAGCTGAGTCTGACCCCTGACCTCTTGCGTAGGTGGTCAAGTCCATGAGATTCCTCTTCGGGGGACAGTAAAAGCGTCTCATTAGCATGTTTTACAATTTTACGAGCGCGAGGCAAAAACATAAAACTACGACCCGGATAATGAAATGCAGAGCCTGAAATATTCAGACATATCCTGCACTGGCTGTTTTGACTGGGCAACGTCGCTAAATGATGCTGCGCTGAGCATCCGCAACAATCCCTGTTATTGAATTCTGCCTGAGTGAGCCAATAAGACCGGACAGTTTTAAGACCCAACCGGGGGCTTAAGACTCTGGGACACAGGAGTCTTAGCACAGATCCCTCTCAGTCACTCCAGCACAGCCACTAGATTAAGGCCGCGACGTCAGGCGGACACACATGGCTAGTTCGGCCATGAAACAGTCATTTCTGAACCTCGTGGAGCAGAAGCAGCCACGATAATCACATGCAAATTCGATTTTCAGACACTCGTACGAAGGATTATTCAGTCCCGGAGAGATGTGCACAACCACTGTACGGCTCACCCATCCCGCCACGGGGATTAAAGAGGGCGGCAGAGCCATGGATTAGGACTGACGGATACCTTCTTTGCGCATGCCGACGCGGAAACACTTCTTCAGCCGGCAGTACTGGCACTGGTTCCTGTGGTGCTGGTCGATCTGACACTCTCTGTTTGACCTGCAAACGGGGGAAAAAAAGGGGGATTAAATGTGCAAGGATGATTCTGAATGTTTACTTTCAGAGACAGACTTCCTGTGTCATTTGGTGCTCAGCAGATGTGCCAATTATTTCCCTGAAGACTCAGGAGAAGCGCAGATGTTGGAGTCTCTCCGAGGGTGCACGTGTCCGTCAGCGTGGCCCTCACACGTGTACAGACCAACCCATTTAGGGAAAATTGGATTATGGGAGAACAGACGTGCCTTGGTGGAGGTCTGCGGTATCCCAGCGCCTCAAACCTCCCGATACGGAACCAACAAAGAGGACCGTTTACGTCTGCTTTAGCGGAAATGCTACATTTGTGAATGAATCTCACTTCTGTAAGATCAAACCGGATCCGTTTTAACCCCCAAATCACGGAAACCTCGACACCTCAGAGCAAAGGCGATATTTGTACGACATCTGAACAGATCGTTATCGCTGCACATCATTCTAGTCCCTTTAAATCCCAAAAAAACAACTTTTTCTTTGATCTCCGGTTGCAGCAGAAACACCACAACTACCCACAATGCCCCTCTCTCACCTGCACGTGTAGGTGAGGTTCCGCCTGACGCTCCTCTTGAAGAAGCTCTTGCAGCCTTCGCACGTGAACACGCCGTAGTGTTTGCCGCTAGACTTGTCGCCGCACACCACGCAGTCCACCACGCAGGCCTTGTCCTCGTCGCCGGCCTCCATGTCGCTGCCCCCCGCCTGTGGAGAACCGTCCTCCTCGTCGCCCCTCAGGTAGCTCTTGTCCCCCAACCCGTTGGTTCCGCCATTGGGATCGCCCCAGCCCCCGCTCACCATGGCCATCGCTCGGTTACTGAACCGCTGAGGAAGAAAATATGACCAGCAGCCAAGATTTCTGGTTGCCGTCAAGGGAACATAAACATCAAAGGTCCAGACTGCGAGTTCCTCCTCACCTGGAGAGGATCAGTCGTTCTTCTGCCAGCTCAGACTCTTATGTGTTAATTAAGTCTCTATTGGACGGGAGTACCGAGTGAGGGGGTAAACAGTCCTCAGGCTAAGCAAGCAGATGTCAATTTATGAAAAAAAAAATAGGCTATGGCATGGAGGGGGTAGTTTAGGGAAGAAGAAGAAGAAAAACAAGAGCGCTTCTGTCTCCTCCCACTCCACTATGACCTGGAAACAGTCTCAGCAAGACAAGTGACTAGTTTTGCACGCCTCGATGCTTCCCTTTCCTTCCCCTCGTCCAGATCCGTGTCCAGCGACTGTTGCCGCCGTCCTCGTCCTCGTCTCTGAGCTGGTGGGAGAAAATGCTGCCCCGGCGCTGCTGCCCGGAACAGCGTCGGTCACGCTTCAGCCGCGCTGAACAGGAAACAATGAGTCAGACGTTACAGCTCTATTAAGGGCGGCCGAAACACCACCATTCGTGAGCAATGACACGAAAGGTGAAAACCCTCCTCTCACACACACACGCGCGCGCACACACACACACACACACACACACCGTGTATTGCTGCTCTCCCCCTCACTCCCACACACCGTCTCAGTAGCAACAGTAATGGCTGAAAAAGGGACGTCTGTGTGGCTCCCAGCACATGCCTGGAGGAGCTTTGACCGGCCCTCTTAAAGTAAACCGTACCCTCGTTGGGTTTCTGGTCACACCAGTTAACCCTCACACGACGCACGCCGACATCTTCCCCTCTGAAGCCGTTAAAATGCTGGAAAGGTTACCTCAGAGTGAACGATAATGCCCTCTGCCGCTCTCACTGGCACACACTCTGGCTCTTCCGCCCGTCCGGCGAGGCTGCAGACACAGCTCCTCTGTACTGCTGTAATCCTCTCAACACCCCTCTGACCCGCAATGAAGACATTCCAGATCCGAGGAAAGGAGTCGGTGCCTCTGCGACGGCGGAGTGGCGTCGCGGACCCTCTGCGCTCGCGACCAAAACACGCGAGCGGATCTCTCAGCACGAGGAAGTGAGCGCCGCCGCACGCTCACTAGTGACGACTGGCTGTGCCGTTCAGAAAAAGCAGCGGGGGGGAAACTGCAGACGTCCATCTTCTCGGCCTTCCGTGCTGCTCCTGGTCGCTCTCGGGCACCGGCGCGAGCTTCTCCCTCCGGTCTTTTGTCAGTGCTTGCCCACCAAGAACTAATGACTTGCGGCCTAGCCCCGTGTGCTGCTTTCTCTTGGTGTGTGTGGAGCTTTTTTCCCTGTGGCTCAGGAAAACAGGAGGTGGGGGTGGATGGGGGTCTTGTGCTCCTCTTCCCCCCACTGCCGCTCTCTCTCTCTCGCTCTCTCTCTCTCTCTCGCTCTGGTTTCACAGTCCACGCATCGAATTAGGCTTCGGGAGAACGGCCGCAGCTGTGATGCAGCCTGTTGTTGTTTCTTGCTTGGTTTTGCTTTTTTCTAGCGAGCCTATTTTTCTCCAACCTATTTGCGAGAGTGAGAGATCAAGCAAAGAACTGGAGAGAGAGAGAGGGAGGGAGGGAGCAGGAGTATGTGCAGAGGGGGAGGGGGCAGTCTGTGTGTGTGTGTGTGTGTGTGTGTGCATGCATATGTGCTCCCAGGGATTTGACACTGCTATTGAAGCCCCGCGGTTACCATGGCGCTGGCCGCCTTATATGGCCATTGGAGTCAAAGAGCAAAGCGAGTGGGCTGCGGAGGGCAGCGCGTGCGTGCACACACACAGGAAGGATGTGGAGGATCTCTCTCCTTAGAGATTCGCAGAGCATGACCCAGAGGTCTCAAACAAAACACACACAGAAAAATAAAACCCACCCCGAAGCCCCAAAACAAACACAAAGCAGCGCGGTTTGTCTCGCGTTTCAGAAGCAATGAGACGGAGCGCCTGAAAGTTTCCTCGCGGAGCGGAGGTGGGACGTACCCCCTCAAACGGAGGGAAGCCTGGTTTCCCACGTGGACGCGGCTCAGATGTGGGGCGGCCGGGCTGAGAGCGGCTCATTGTGCTGGAACTAAAGGTTACCATTTTGTGGTCATTGTTGGTTGCTGCAGGCTCTCTGTGTCGGTGCTTTGTGGAGCACGCGGTAATTCGTGTTGGAGGTCGCCCCGAAAGGTCACGCTGACTTTCACGCCCCTGCCGTGCTCAAAGGCCCGGGGTCAGATGCAGATAAAGAGGAGGAGGGATAAGAGCTTTAAAAGATAACTGATGAATCTGCTTGTAAATGTGCAGATCTGTGGTGGTTAGGGGGGAGGGGGGGCAGAAACAGCCCCTATATGCAGCTTGTTGTCTTATCTGGCTGTTGTTTACAAGGACTTTAGGTCTCTTAACCCCACGGACGCTTTTATGGCGTCCCGGATCCGAACCCAGCTTTACCCCCTGGAGGTCAGAGTGTGTGACAGTGAAGCATTGTCCCGGCCATTGTGCGCCTAATGAGTCACTGGAGGGTTGTGTGTGTGTGTGTGTGTGTGTGTGTGCTCATTTCAATTAAAGCCCCTTTAATTAGGCCACTGTGGCTGCTTATTGTCACTTCTCATGTTGGCAAAGATTAGGCTTGTCAAGTAAAGCGCCTGTAAATGACTGACGAGGTGTTTGGTCCCGCTGATCAATACCGGGGTGCTTACGGAACAGTAAACGTGCGCTTTGTCCAAGTTTACACTTTTCTACGGCCCAATCACCAGACAAACGTCTCAGATCGACTGTTAACAGAGAGAGAAGCCGCTCAAACCATTGATTTCTAATGATTTGGAGTCACAACTGACGTCTGATCAGAGCCGTCCAGCTGGATGCTGTGTGTGCTCCTGCCCCAGTTGGACACGGGGGCAGGAGTGGCACGACCTCTGACCTTACAGTCAGGAATCCTCTCAGCGAGGAATGCTGAAAATGCCAGAACTGCAAAAAAAAAAAAAAAAAAAAGGTTGTCTCCCAGGCCACCACAGAAGAGCAGCTCTTCTTAAGGGGTGTGTGGGGGGGCTGGATTGTGCCACCCTCTCCTGCCCCTGTTCACTCTTAAAAGCCCCTTTCTTTATTTGCCTTCCTGCGTCTGTGAAAGGTGCCCACCTCACATCCCTGACCACCTCTGGAGGAGATCAGGGTCCTTAGACCCCACCCCCTGGAATGTCCGTGCAGGCCTGGACCCGACCCCCTCCTGCATGATTCGGTTAACATTTCACTGATTTCAGTTAACCTTTAACAAAGGTCTGTCACAGAGGATTGGACCACAACAAACGCCGGCTGGGCTCTCAGGTTAGGCCGGCCTGCTCCCGAGGAAACCCCAGCAACCGCTGTAATTCAATCTGCGGGTGTTAGCGGGGGCTCTGGAGCGCGTCGCCATATGGAAATTGGCTCTTTACTTAAAGGAATCGTGAGGGAGCGCTGCCATGGAGCTGGCTCGCTGTTTTCATCACGCTCCGGTGGCTGTTAAATGTTTAGACTTGTAGTGACGGCTTCACCCTCAGACCCCCGTGACCTTTGACCTGGGAGGAATGGACAGACCTGGAAACAAAAACAGTGGCCTTTTGTGCAGGTCAAAGAGAGAGAAAAAACATCTGCTCGCCTGAAGACAGAGGAGAAGAGGGATTAACTCTCCGGGATTCATTATTTGGCCTTTCCAGCCGCCTCTGATGAGAAGTGGCTGATGGGAACACGCACCGACCACGGCCCGTTACATCATTATCACCCTTTTATTTCACTCACTGATGCTCCAGCTGGGGGGGAAATGACAGAATAAACTAAATGAGCAGAGTATAACCCTCTTTTTTTCTTTTCAATCGACGCTGCAGCGCTTCTTATCTCTTCGCCACAGAAAGCGTCAATCTGGGGGGGGTTTCCCTTCCCGGGCCTGCTGAGAAAATTCACAACTCTGCCTTTGATAGCATCACGCATTGTCATGATAAATCGGTGTCTGTACGGCTGCAACCCCCTGAAGTGGTACAGTATCATTTAAATACAGCTGTTGGGACGGGAGGAGGCTCCAGATAACCAGCGTCACCAGCGTGGCCGCCGCTGCTCGCCGCCTCGCACAAACTCTCTATTCTGCAGATATTTAGCACCGAATTGTTTATTTGTCAGTGGAGACTCAAGTATTTACCACACACACCCACACACACACACACCCACCCACACACACACACTCGGCAACAGACCTTCTTCTTCAAGCAGACATCTGATATGACGAGCTGGGAAACCAGAGCCGTCAGAGCAAGTTGCCAATTTTCTAAACATATCTGGGGGGGAAGGGGGGGGGGGGCATGTGTGTGTGACACTACATATTTAAGCATAATCAGCCTAATACAGCAAAAGGGTGAATGGTACGGCGGATTCATAGGAAAAACCCGTAAATTGGATTAGTCTTTAAATATTTGTTCTTATTAATTTGCTGTGGAAAACTGTGCTTGCCGAGCAGTTGCCAGGCAACCAGCAGAGTCACTGCTGCCTGAACAGCGTTATCTTCAAGGCAGATTAAACAATAAAATATTAATTACTGCTAAAGATGAACTAAAAAGGAGCACAACTGTCTTATAATATGACTTTACAGTTGGGGGATAGATTATAATACACTGGCCGTCTCTCATGATTAATATAAAGTTACTGCATAATAAGTACTGATTTACATTCTGGTTATTGATGGTTTAACCCCCCCCCCCCCCCCCCCCCCCCCCCCCCCCACACACACACACACACACACACACACACCTCTTCTGTCAGCCTCCCAATTCATGCACACATACAGCCTTCCATCAATCAATGCGCCGTGATCAAAAATCCAACGTAAAGGTTAATCCAGCTCACATTCCTTGGACTGGGGATTAATAATTGATGTCAATCTGAGAGGATAAAACACACCCCAAACTCTATAAAAAGTGTGGATAGAAAACAAGGACAGCAGAAGTGATGGAGAGTGATTAATAGAATAAACCAGTTTCATCTGACCTGTAGTTCTACTACTGATCCACAAGGTGGCAGCGTTACACAATTTTAAGACTAGTCTTGTTGAGACGCCTCCTACCCAGTGAGCCACTGGTTTAAATGGGGGAAAAACAACAAAACAAAAAAACAAAAACAACCACACACCCAGTAGCTACACATCCAACAGACACACACCCAGCAGCTACACACCCAGTAGCTACACATCCAACAGACACACACCCAGCAGCTACACACCCAGCAGCCACACACCCAGCAGCTACACACCCAGCAGACACACACACAGCAGACACACACACAGCAGACACACACACAGCAGACACACACACACACACACAGGGGCTACACACCCAGCAGAAACACACCCAGCAGACACACACCCAGCAGCCACACACCCAGCAGCCACACACCCAGCAGCCACACACCCAGCAGCTACACACCCAGCAGACACACACCCAGCAGCTACACACCCAGCAGACACACACACAGCAGACACACACACAGCAGACACACACCCAGCAGCTACACACCCAGCAGCTACACACCCAGCAGACACACACACAGCAGACACACACACAGCAGACACACACACAGCAGACACACACACACACACACACAGGGGCTACACACCCAGCAGAAACACACCCAGCAGACACACACCCAGGGGCTACACACCCAGCAGCCACACACCCAGGGGCTACACACCCAGCAGACACACACCCAGCAGACACACACCCAGCGGCTACACACCCAGCAGACACACACCCAGGGGCTACACACCCAGCAGACACACACCCAGCAGACACACACCCGGCAGCTACACACCCGGCAGCCACACACCCGGCAGACACACACCCGGCAGACACACACCCAGCAGCTACACACCCAGCAGACACACACCCAGCAGACACACACCCAGCAGACACACACCCAGCGGCTACACACCCAGCAGCCACACACCCAGCAGACACACACCCAGGGGCTACCCACCCAGCAGACACACACCCGGCAGACACACACCCGGCAGCTACACACCCGGCAGCTACACACCCGGCAGCCACACACCCGGCAGACACACACCCGGCAGACACACACCCGGCAGACACACACCCGGCAGACACACACCCGGCAGACACACACCCGGCAGACACACACCCAGCAGACACACACCCAGCAGACACACACCCGGCCTCAGACCCGGTGTTGTGTGAACCTGCTCGTGCTGTTGTTATCGATCGTGGAAACGCTGCCGTTAATATCAGTAGAAAAGCTCCCGCCTCAACCTTGGTGGTAACTTGGGCGGTAGCGCTCGCTCCCTCACTAGTGAACTGCTGCACCAGCATCTAACAAATAAGGAAAGAGCTTCCGGCTGGAGAGACATCAACAAGAGTGTGTGTGACAGGGAGAGAGAGAGAGAGAGAGAGAACAACTTTTGTCCTGAGAAGAGAGTAAAGAGTAGGACATCTCCAGACAGACAGAGAGGCCCCTGAAGAGAGAAGAAGAAAGGGACTAAAGATTGCAGCACCTACAGGTGTGTGTGTGCGTGCATGCGTGTGTGTGTGTTGGGGGGGCTCAGAGTCTGTGCCCAGGGGCCCCTGCCCTCTTAATCCGGGCCTGCCTATTACACAGGAAACCGTCCCAGCAAGCACTTGAATCTGCTCCGTCACGGAACATTTGGTGTCATAAATATTACAAAAACAATGGAGTTCTGTTCCCCGACCACCAGATGTGATATAAACGGTGACACTGGTGACCCTTCTGACCCTTCTGAGGGGACAAAAGCAACTATTAAAGTCAAGGACGGGGTCAGCGTTACACTAGCTGAGGGACACATTTCTGGTGTCCGCCACAGTTTTCTGGAAAGATTGTTTCATTTTCTGGGTTAAAACATTTAATAAGTAAATCTCTCACAGCGTTGCATTTGCTTTTGTTGTTGGCTTTTTTGTTTGTTTGTTCGTGCCACCCCTGTGTGTTATTTTGATGACTGGCTCCAAAGTCCTGGCTCCAAATGTCCTTCCAAGGTCAACGCTGAGCACATAACTTTCAGTCTTGGTTCCCTAAAAGAGGAGGTTTATTTATTCCACAACAGGAAAAAAAATCCCCATGACCTCTGAATGACCTTCGATGACTGAAACAATACACAACAGAAGGATGAGGAGCCGTAATTCATCATAATGGTGTCTGCCAAACATTTCGGTGATATCAGCCCAGCATTAAACAAAGGAAACTTCTAAATCCAGAAAGGTTGGGTGAACACGCTCTTTCTGCTGTTCCAGGAACAGCCAGAACAGTCGAACCACCACGTCCCTCGTCGGTCCGGTCGCCTTTTGGCTGACCTGCACATCCGAAACAACATGGCGCCAAGAAACGTCGAAGACGCTCAATTGACGCACGCAAACGCAGCCGATCCAGAACCTCCCGGTATCACGCTGAAATAGGCCGCACACAGTCGGACATTAGTTCCAAGCTCGGCTGTTTCGTGTTGAATTAACGACGAACAAACACGACAGCAACGCCACAAACTACACAAGACTACCGGGTCCAAACAAACTACCAGCCACGGTATTCGAGCGGGATCACGACCTACCTGTCGGGGTGGGCTCGCTGCTGGCGGCCTTTTACGAAGCTTCTCTTCTTGTCGACATGATTGAGGAAATAATCGATCAGTTCACGCTGAAACGCCGCGCACTTCCTCTGGGATGACCTCACCGGCGCGCGCGGCTAATTGATGGCTAATTGGTGCGGTAAAATCAAGAGAACAATCCCAAAACCCCACTATTTATTTAGGTTTACAGGATATTTCTGGTCTCTTATCTCGGAAGACCTGGTAAAAAAGCTCAAGATGCAATTTAATGCTCATTTACCCACATTAGCAGAGCGTTAGCTTAGCATTAGAGTTACTCTTTCGGATGTCCTGCAGGTGTTTTGGTCGACCAGGTATGAAAGGAATTGAACGTGTTTTGTTTTATGTGCGTATTTGTTTCTGAAAATAATTACCGCCGATAAAAATATGATAAACCAGGTTAATTAGCATTTAAAAGACATAACATGAGGAGCATTTATTTTGTTGTCACAATGGATGGCTGTTTTTTTTTTTACTTCGTTTTTTTAATACAAAAACCAGTATCTTTCATTTTTATACTTAAAATGATTTACTATACGTTAAACATTATGATTCGTTTAAAAAATTATAGTGTATAAATTTGTTCAAGTGTAACATTAATACTCGATGATTTGTGTTGACATTATACCCACAACTTCATTAAAAATAAAACACAAATTCTTTTTGAATATTCACTTGAACTCACCTTTGATAAGGCTGTTATCAGGGTTGTAAGTTATACACAATGAGACTTTAAAGAGTGTTGTGCCAGCCAGTGAAGCCATCTCCTAAAGTATGATCTGTAAAATAAATACTCCCCGTAAAGGAAATAAAAAGAATCACACCCAGTGTTGCAAAGTTTAGGGGTGGGAGCTGCCCACTGGAGTCCCGTTTATATCAACATCGTCTGTTTATATCTCACAGTTTTTGTCTGATATCCTGCATTTGTTGGCGCCTTTTATCTTGGATCATGTATAAAATGTGGCTGCAGGTTTGGCCATCAAGAGTTCCTCTGTGAATTATGTCTTCCTGCCAAGAAGAGGTCTGAGACGTCAACAGTGCTGGGCAGGAAAACTGCTGGTGTCAGGCTCCTGTATTTCATTTCCAACTCGTGTGTGTGTGTGTGTGTGCGTGTGTGTGTGTGTGTGTGTGAGAGAGAGAGACAGGGGATCTCACCCCAACGACACAGCGATTGTATCAAAGAGAGACTGAGGACTCAGGACATCAGAGGCGCGACATTACCCATTGTCCTCCTGGTCTGCTGTGGACAGGAAAACACTTCACGGAGCCATAAAAATGTTTTAGAACATTTACAGAGCTGAGTCCGTGGAGAATTTTATGAACATTGTTTAGTTATCCGTTTTTCTTGCTATGCAGAAAAACGGAGGCGGTTTATTATAAATACCACCTGAGGAAATACATCAATCGACAGTTTTCTGTTTTCATCCCTGTTTCCTTTTACAGTAATTTCCCTAAAACTGTAATAATGACAAAAACATTTTTTTTTATTTTATTTTAATGACGGTGAATTTGTTATTGGAAGGCTAAATTAATTTAAGATGGGCTGAGGCGGCCCGTGAAGGGAGGAGACTGATGCCCGACTCACTTCCCATCATGGGAAGTGAGTGTCCAGAGGAGTTTAAAAGCACTCCCCTCATTCCCGATCGGACAAGATCTGATTGATTCTGGAAGCGGAGGAGACACCAGGGGCCACATCTGCGGCTTGTTGGGCCCCGCTTTTGAGTTTTATTGTTAAAAAAAAGGAGGACGGTCACAGATGAACCTTGGTTGAAATTGGCTGGTGGATTTTATCGTCATTCCGCTTCTCTCTGACTGACCTTCATCCACCATGTACAGCAACAGGTATTCCTACGTCCCCAAGCACAGCCCGATGGCGCAGAAGAAGATGCAGTACAAATCCAAGGGAAAGAGCTGCGGCTACTACCTGCGCATCGTCTTCTTCTTCTCCTCGCTCATCCAGTCCCTCATCATCGTCAGCCTGGTGCTCTTCCTCATCTATGGCGACAACCAGGACTCGGCGTCCCTGTCCCGCATCCAGGACCTGGAGGAGAGCTTCAGCCGGCTCTCCATAGAGAACGTGGCTCTGAGGAGGCAGAGGAAGAACTTGACCATGTTCCTCAACACCACGCTGATGGAGAAGGCCCATAACGACTGGGAACTGAGCAGGCTGCGCTACCACTCCAACATCTCCATAGGCTTCTTCAGGGACATGGAAAAGACAGTGGTGAGACATTAGCACGCTCACTTTTCTTGACATTTTCAACTAATTTCAATTTCTACTGCTGCTCTTTAAGGACTTAAAGTTATTTAAACTGAGACATTCGGACTGAACACCCACTCACACAATAAAGGGGTCACCTAAAGCACATTTGTAACAAGGTGAAAACATAAATAAAACTTGTAGCTGGACTTAGAGGGCCCTGAGATGGATCATTTACCTTTACCTGAAGCAGATATGTTTTGTTTTTATTGTTAAAACAGCAACAATGCCACAATGAGTTGACCAATTGCAAGAACTGGCATGTCCCGCCAGGACACTGCGCGCAAGGTAAGAATGCCGTTTTCGTCCCCTGAGGCGATGATGAGACACGTTCTCCTGTCTCGGGGTTTACAGAAGGATATTTAAATGCTTTTCTGTCCCTTTGCTTCAGCCTTCATCAGTAACTGTGACTGTGGGTTGCTGGTGGAACAGATGAAAGCCAGGATTGGACTTTTGGAGGCCAATTACACGCAAACGTCCCAGAGGCTTAAGAGGGAAATGGACCATATCGCCAAAGACAGAGACAACCTGAACCTGGAGGCCATCGGTCTGAGGAGGGATAAGTTGATGCATGAAAAGGAAGCGGAGCTGTGTAAGGAGAGTTGTAAAACTGAGTTCGTGC